>NC_088643.1:76206346-76378846 GCF_964019385.1 Sycon ciliatum | reverse complement strand
GGCAACTCTTCCACATTATCACCACTAAAGCCTGTTTTCGCCATACTGGTATGTGATCTATTTTCTATTAAACCAAAAAAACATGCCGAAATTAAAATTACCCTTGTGGCTTATACCGGTACCGAATATCCATTTCCATGCAAACAAATAGAAACTGAAATGTGACAATTTGCCTCCAATAGGGGGCTGGGACATACCCCAGTTTGTCTCTGACACCAGAAAATACGGCACCAATCACAACCCTAAAAATGATGTAAATAGTTATTACATTCCACAGATCACCAGCAACAAACTCATACATGCTTACATTTCGTCTCCTAGGCTTGCTTTGTCTCATTTTTCGCTCAACACGACCTGCACTAACGTCATGGTCAGCGAAAGCGTTTTCCCATGCATTGGATCTTCCAGTGTTGTGCGTCGCGCGAACGCGGTCCTCCAGACTAGGAGCTTTTTTCTCCCACTTGCTATACACATCATTTATACGACGATTGGATTCCTCGTCATCCATTATTCATGTACTACTAGCTGGTAGAATAGTAATCAGGTACTTGGTAGCTGCGTGATCATGCACAAGTACCACTAGTCTTATGTAGAGCTGTACAGCTTGTACGTCTTGTTCAAGGATATCCGGATGAAAGATAGCTTCGCAACACGAGCAGTCAAAACACCTGCCTCTACTGTAATATTATGTGAACAGCATGCACCGATGAATGAAAAACTCTAACTCAAAGGCGACAACAAAAAGGTCTCAAAAACCTACACGTTGTCCAAAGAGCAACATTGCAGATGCTGAAAGACAATTCTACTAAGAGCTAGAGGTATGCTTCAGCAAACAATTTTGTGAACACTTTTCAAAACATGAAAATTATTTCGAAAGTCACAAAAGTTGTTGTTCTGCATCGCCATATCGCGCGATCGCGTCACCATGGAATTCGCATGAATCATGTGTTCTACCCGTATACGGTACGGTACGGGGACGCTTGGGACGCGTTGTACATTTTTCAAAAAGCTACAAATCAATGCCTACATTTTGTAGGCTCCTTTGACACTTTCTCCGACTAGACTGTCACGTCCAAATCAGAGAGCACCCAGGCCAGTCTGACCTCTCCCTGGTCCTAATAATAGCCTTCGCCGCCTAGACAGCCTAATTATTTTCTGAAATGACGGGAGAACATGTGTGTCATCAAATCAGCTCAGGATCTAGGACAGGTGTTGGTACCGTTACTGTGTTTTGATCGACAATCTCGTGAAACACAAAATTGTTTGCAGTGGTTGTCATTGAAGGAACATTTTGCTGGCACACCAACTGTAGCAGGTCGATCCGGATCATGGCAGACTCCGGCAATCCATCTAACGAGGAGTTGAAGTCCGTTAGGGACGCATTTCTAAAGGAATTGGATAGTGGGATGAAGTTCTGGACGAAGCACTCTCACGATGAACAATATGGGTAAACAAGACTTACTGAAGACTGGTTATGAATTTATGATTCTTTTCAATCCTTACCTTTGTCAAGCTTTGAACAAGTTGAAGGCAATGAAAATAATCACTGAGAGCAAATATATTACAGTACCGGTATGTCATTTCATTGAGTAGGAGTGTCACTGGGCTAGTGGCATAGTCATTGTTTTGAAGCCACACGTTTTCATGGTGATGGGAAATTACCCCCTACCGGTATACCGTTCATCGGACAGTTATGCGGAGATAGAGGGGGGAGCAGTAGGATATAGTGACATCATATGCCTGATATGAGTGTACTAGTACTATAGTACTGGCTGGTTGGGTAGTGCTGAATCATGTCTTCACATATGTGCGTGTGTGTGTCTGTGTCTGTGTGTCTGTGCATGTGTATGTGTGTGTGTGTGTACATGGTACATGGTTTGTGTATGTGTGCGTGTGTGTGTGTGTGTACATGTTACTGTCCTATTTCCATCTACGGTAGAGGTTTCCTCATGTGTCTGGCTGAAGATGGCGAAGTGTATGACACTCACAAGTATGGATGGATGCAATGCCGCCAGGTTAGCACAAGAAGAAAGGATTGAGAGCAATGGCCACACATTCATTGGTTTGTGCCACTGGTGACACATCCCCTGTTTAGAACCGCTGGCCAACCACTCCTATTTAGGACCGCTTACCATACACCCGCTGTTTAGGACCAGAGTACATTTTAAATTTGTAATACAGAACATGATTGTACTCAGGGGGTGATTATATGTGCAGCTCCAGCCCGGGCTGGTCGACAGGCGGGCCAGCCTGCCTGCAACGGGATCTCGGGGTTGTACACAAATCCACACAAAACCTGTTGTGCGTTTATATGTCAAGCGGGCTGGCCCGGCGAGGCAGGATCCCGCCCCGAGGCACCCGGGATCCCGGCTAGGCGGGCCAGAAAAAGCACATATAAACAGACCAGCCCGGGCCAGAGTTGTATTATTATGGTGTCGACACTGCGTTCATACTACAAAATAGGTACTTTTACCTTTTGAGGGAAGTTATAAAGAGGATTCCCACTATTGTCTTGAAAATCTATGAAGCTTTTTGTACAGCAACAAGAAAGACGTGTCATGAGCACTGTTTATTTGTCGACATGCATGATTGTATTTTACAATGGAAGGGATACTACTTGCAAAATGCTTTGATATGGACAACTAAAAATGTGAAAAACAGGAAAAAGAAACGAGGTGATACAACACACCAAGCATGTGCCATAGCGCGAAAAGAAAGCAGCAGAAGATTACATTGTGTGAGAAAAAAAGTTTTTAGGTTT
The DNA here is from genome assembly GCF_964019385.1 of Sycon ciliatum. Lineage (NCBI taxonomy): Eukaryota > Metazoa > Porifera > Calcarea > Leucosolenida > Sycettidae > Sycon > Sycon ciliatum. Next base: position 76,376,085 of record NC_088643.1, on the reverse strand, counting down.
ATAACCTGAGTATGGCTTGCAGCCCTGCGTTTCAGCCCGGGGCAGCACACTACAGTCGTAGTGTGTTCGTTGCATACTCACAACGGGCTGGCGTGTGCTCAGCGCATATAAACTCACTGCGAGCTGGCGACCAGCCCGGCCGTGCACATGTAAACCCTCTCGGCGGGCTGGCCCGCTCGCTCCAGCCCGCCGAGAGTTGCACATATAATAGGCCCCTAACATTCCTTGTGCATGTAGCGCATAGTAGCTTGCTACTTTTAACTTTTCATGTCAACAAATTTACATTATTTTACTTTCTTTGTGTGTTGCTGTGGTCCTGTACAATACGTGGTGTTTTGGTTTGTTCTGCTCCTTGCACTGACACCTTGCACTGACACCTTGCACTGACACCTTGCACTGACACCTTGCACTGACACCTTGCACTGACACCTTGCACTGACACCTTGCACTGACACCTTGCACTGACACCTTGCACTGACACCTTGCACTGACACCTTGCACTGACACCTTGCACTGACACCTTGCACTGACACCTTGCACTGACACCTTGCACTGACACCTTGCACTGACACCTTGCACTGACACCTTGCACTGACACCTTGCACTGACACCTTGCACTGACACCTTGCACTGACACCTTGCACTGACACCTTGCACTGACACCTTGCACTGACACCTTGCACTGACACCTTGCACTGACACCTTGCACTGACACCTTGCACTGACACCTTGCACTGACACCTTGCACTGACACCTTGCACTGACACCTTGCACTGACACCTTGCACTGACACCTTGCACTGACACCTTGCACTGACACCTTGCACTGACACCTTGCACTGACACCTTGCACTGACACCTTGCACTGACACCTTGCACTGACACCTTGCACTGACACCTTGCACTGACACCTTGCACTGACACCTTGCACTGACACCTTGCACTGACACCTTGCACTGACACCTTGCACTGACACCTTGCACTGACACCTTGCACTGACACCTTGCACTGACACCTTGCACTGACACCTTGCACTGACACCTTGCACTGACACCTTGCACTGACACCTTGCACTGACACCTTGCACTGACACCTTGCACTGACACCTTGCACTGACACCTTGCACTGACACCTTGCACTGACACCTTGCACTGACACCTTGCACTGACACCTTGCACTGACACCTTGCACTGACACCTTGCACTGACACCTTGCACTGACACCTTGCACTGACACCTTGCACTGACACCTTGCACTGACACCTTGCACTGACACCTTGCACTGACACCTTGCACTGACACCTTGCACTGACACCTTGCACTGACACCTTGCACTGACACCTTGCACTGACACCTTGCACTGACACCTTGCACTGACACCTTGCACTGACACCTTGCACTGACACCTTGCACTGACACCTTGCACTGACACCTTGCACTGACACCTTGCACTGACACCTTGCACTGACACCTTGCACTGACACCTTGCACTGACACCTTGCACTGACACCTTGCACTGACACCTTGCACTGACACCTTGCACTGACACCTTGCACTGACACCTTGCACTGACACCTTGCACTGACACCTTGCACTGACACCTTGCACTGACACCTTGCACTGACACCTTGCACTGACACCTTGCACTGACACCTTGCACTGACACCTTGCACTGACACCTTGCACTGACACCTTGCACTGACACCTTGCACTGACACCTTGCACTGACACCTTGCACTGACACCTTGCACTGACACCTTGCACTGACACCTTGCACTGACACCTTGCACTGACACCTTGCACTGACACCTTGCACTGACACCTTGCACTGACACCTTGCACTGACACCTTGCACTGACACCTTGCACTGACACCTTGCACTGACACCTTGCACTGACACCTTGCACTGACACCTTGCACTGACACCTTGCACTGACACCTTGCACTGACACCTTGCACTGACACCTTGCACTGACACCTTGCACTGACACCTTGCACTGACACCTTGCACTGACACCTTGCACTGACACCTTGCACTGACACCTTGCACTGACACCTTGCACTGACACCTTGCACTGACACCTTGCACTGACACCTTGCACTGACACCTTGCACTGACACCTTGCACTGACACCTTGCACTGACACCTTGCACTGACACCTTGCACTGACACCTTGCACTGACACCTTGCACTGACACCTTGCACTGACACCTTGCACTGACACCTTGCACTGACACCTTGCACTGACACCTTGCACTGACACCTTGCACTGACACCTTGCACTGACACCTTGCACTGACACCTTGCACTGACACCTTGCACTGACACCTTGCACTGACACCTTGCACTGACACCTTGCACTGACACCTTGCACTGACACCTTGCACTGACACCTTGCACTGACACCTTGCACTGACACCTTGCACTGACACCTTGCACTGACACCTTGCACTGACACCTTGCACTGACACCTTGCACTGACACCTTGCACTGACACCTTGCACTGACACCTTGCACTGACACCTTGCACTGACACCTTGCACTGACACCTTGCACTGACACCTTGCACTGACACCTTGCACTGACACCTTGCACTGACACCTTGCACTGACACCTTGCACTGACACCTTGCACTGACACCTTGCACTGACACCTTGCACTGACACCTTGCACTGACACCTTGCACTGACACCTTGCACTGACACCTTGCACTGACACCTTGCACTGACACCTTGCACTGACACCTTGCACTGACACCTTGCACTGACACCTTGCACTGACACCTTGCACTGACACCTTGCACTGACACCTTGCACTGACACCTTGCACTGACACCTTGCACTGACACCTTGCACTGACACCTTGCACTGACACCTTGCACTGACACCTTGCACTGACACCTTGCACTGACACCTTGCACTGACACCTTGCACTGACACCTTGCACTGACACCTTGCACTGACACCTTGCACTGACACCTTGCACTGACACCTTGCACTGACACCTTGCACTGACACCTTGCACTGACACCTTGCACTGACACCTTGCACTGACACCTTGCACTGACACCTTGCACTGACACCTTGCACTGACACCTTGCACTGACACCTTGCACTGACACCTTGCACTGACACCTTGCACTGACACCTTGCACTGACACCTTGCACTGACACCTTGCACTGACACCTTGCACTGACACCTTGCACTGACACCTTGCACTGACACCTTGCACTGACACCTTGCACTGACACCTTGCACTGACACCTTGCACTGACACCTTGCACTGACACCTTGCACTGACACCTTGCACTGACACCTTGCACTGACAGGTGTGGATGTACACCTATCTGTACCAGCACTTCGAGAAGTTCAGAACGCCGGAAATCCTCGATGCCGCCAAGAAGGGTAGGTTTGAATTTTCTGAGTTGTGCATTGCCGTTGTGTTCTAACACATGTGGTGATGACTAAGGTGGGTGTCCAGTAGTGATGGCACTGATATTTGGTTAGTCAAATGTATTCGATCTATATACAGTGCTTCAAGAGTGTTTGAATAGGAAATTTCGAATTTGAAGGTGCAAAATATCACTAGAACCAGTGCAAAATGTCACTAGAACCAGTGCATGAACGTGCTAAGACTTGCTCAGATGGCGGCAGTGATTCAATGAGCACAGCTGTGAAGGTAATCAATCACTGATCATGGTGACCTATGCCTGGGCAATGGCAGGGGAGAGCAGCTGAGCTATGCCATTGTGGAGAATAAGAAACGGCTTTGCAAAGCACAAGTTCCGTTGCCGAAAGGCTGATCTGCTAGATATGGAGAAAATAGACGTATTCGTTTGTTTGTTGAATTGGTGTTTGGACAAATAAATGAAATAATCATTTCGCAACTCATGGTTCATTACATCATTTTTGTCCAGGCAAAATATTGTGTTCTTTTCTGTACATGTATCTACTTTCATGAGCATATGCAAACCGAGAACAAAACATGATAGAGACAGACATGGCTGGTTTTAATTTATCCCTTCTCCTTTTTTTCTCCAGGCCTGCAGTTTATTCGCGAGCATTTGCCAATGCGCCACCTGGAGGGGCGTGCGCAGAAGCGCTGCTACTTTGCCGTAACACGCGAGGGCAAGCCGTACCGTGTGCAGCGCAAGCCGTTCACCGAGTGCTTCTTCGCCATGGCGCTATGGGGCATGTACGAGATTACAGACGAAGAAGCATTGAAGGTACGTGCTGAGCGTTTTGTTCTTGTGCCGCGCTGCATTATGTTGCTGTTGTGAGGAACACAGCATCTGCACGGGAAAACTGTGCAGATCAGCGACAGGTACAACCAAATCTCTTCTCTGTTGTTACTTAGAGTGTCCTGTGAAAACACTCCTCAGACAGCAGTTGTCTTCTGAGTGTTTTGACAGGAAACTCGAAGTGACGGCAGAGAAGAGACTTGGCTGTACCGTTGCCGTACTGTATTGCTGGCTCTGTCCACAGGCCACTGGGCACAGGGCACAGGCCACTTGGCACTGAGCACAGGCCACTGGGCACAGGCCACTGGGCACAGGCCACTGGGCACTGGGTACTGTACACAGCCTGAGGGTACATAACGTTAGACACCGGTCAACATGAATACTCCCGTCTATTAATTTATAGGCTTTCTCTGAAATTATCATGTCAGCTGTATTGATTATCGTTGGTGTTGACAGGACCAGGCCATGGCCGAGCTGGAGGCGTATGCATATTGGGCCAGGGAAGATGCCAGCGATCTCGGCGCACCTGTGCTGGAGGGTCAGCCATCCGTCTCCATGCTGAACCGGCCCATGATGCTACTCAACCTAATTCTGCTCATGGTAAAGCCAGACAGCGAATTCTTTGCCCGTCACGCTACCTGGTGTATCGAGCGCATTCTCAAACATAGTCAGGTGAGACCGACCGCTCAGTTTGTATACTCTATCCGGTGACATTATGCTGATGTTTCAGTCAATGATGTAATTAGTTCGTATGCATACAGTCAACTTCGCTTGTAACGACACTCGGCGGGGCATCAAAAAGGTGTCCTTATTCGCGAAGTGTCGTTATACCCGAAGTCTCATTATATGTATTACAGTGGGATGGGACTTTGCTCTGGGCATGGAAATTCTGTCGTCATTCGCGAATTGTCGTTATACCCGCAGTCGTTATTAGCGAAGTTGACTGTATATGAATATTACTTTATAAACAGTGATATCTGTGGATGGAACGGATGAGTTGGCATGTGGAGCTGCTTTCCTCAACACTCACACACACCCATGGATCATTCGACCATAGTGTTTTTTGCGAGGTACATGTAGTTGATGCCACAGCATTCAGGTATACTTGATTGCCATTCCTTGCTGTTGCCGCAGGTCACAAACCAGTAGTACCCACACAGACTGTGGTCTGCTAAATTTCTGGTTTCGTAGGGTGGATACATCTTGGAGATACTGGGACTGGATGACAAGCCGCTGGAAGGCAGTGAAGGACGACACCTCAATCCTGGCCATGCCATGGAGGCCAGCTGGTTTCTGATGGAGTACTGGCGCAAGTTTGACTCGGGAAACTCTAAACTCCTGCAGACCGCCATTGACGAGTGAGTGCTAAGTAAAGTTAAGAAACTGCTAATCATGTCCAAGATGCTTGATTTCTGTGTAATATTGGATGACCGTTTTTATGTGCACTGAATGGACCCTGCAAGGCCTTGCCCAGTTGCTTGCTTAACATTTTGATTGCTGTTGCTGCTGCTGCTCTGCAGATTCCTAACTCGACCGTTAGAGTACGGATGGGACGAGAAGTTCGGTGGCGTGTTCATGTTCCTGGACCGTGACGGCTACCCGCCCGTTCACCTCGAGTGGGACATGAAGCTCTGGTGGCCGCACTGCGAAGGCATGATAGCGTGTCTGATGGCCTACCAGCACACCGGAGATGCGAAGCACTGGAAAGCGTTCCGTCAGCTCTACGACTACTCCTTCAAACATGTGAGCACGTGAAGGCATCTGTTGTGTAGTGACTCCCACCGTAACAGTTAGGTTATGTGTGTTTGAATGCAACTGCTTACAGTCGGTAGTTCACAGCCACCTGCTGTGCATGTCAGCATGCTACATGTACAGTTTTCTTGGCTTTGTGCGAAAACCCTCTTGTACTCTGTGGTGTCTCATGTTAGGTATCAAATCATGCCTTCCTATTGTTCCTACACTGATCCTATGCCCCGTGTCTTAGGCCCCATCCGTGTCTTGCTCTGCTTTCTCCATAGTACCCTGATGCTAAACACGGCGAATGGTTTGGCTACGTGAATCGGCAAGGTGAAATATCACAAACCCTCAAGGCAGGTCCTTACAAAGGTGAGAGAGAGTGTACCATAATTATGTCTACGTTGTAGCCGGCAATTTTGCGATTTTCTGTACGTAGTTCGCAGGGGAGCACAAAATCAAATTTCCAGACTGAAAATACGGTACATATAGATGCTACGATGAAAAACCAAAGTCGATATAGGCCAAACACTTCATGTCTAAGTTGTGAAACATGTCTGTAGCTGCCTTTGATTCTTTGCTGGGTTTTTCCTGGCCACTAACGTTGCATCACCACGGGGCAGCCTATTGTGTGTGAAATTCTGTCTCATTTGAATCCACAATTCAACTATTATGATCATGGTTTTGACCAGGAGTCGTAAAATACCTGGTACACTACGACGCCCTAGTTTCGACAACATGGGCCATGGTCAACTACCTTTTAAATTCACCACTGCTACCCAGTACCTGGGCATTTTAAAATAAGACGTTATCAGTGGGTTTCTGATTAGGCTCTCCCTGACACCTTTCTTTTTTGTTGCTTTTTGTTCTACTGTTTATTCCTGGTTCTTGTTGCGTGCAGGCTGCTTTCACACTGTGCGGTGCTGGGCATTGTGCAGTGAGCTAGTTGACAGTATTCTCAAGAAGTAACGGATGGCTGGACACGGTTTCTGGCCAAATTGTTACCTAAGAATTATTTGCTTTCTTTTGTGAGAAAACCAATTTTAAAAGTGCTACTGTAGGTAGGTAGGTAGTCACGTTGAATTTTGACAACAACAAGAAACAGGGTGATAACCCTGGGCTGATAGCCAAACTACTAATTATTAGCACCCATCCATCACTAGCTCTTTATAGCTCATTTTAATCTTCTTCTTCTTTTTTTACTATGTGTAGCAGTGCTTGCCAATAGGAGTCGGTATATCCATACCATCAGTCTTCGTGAAAGTACACATAGGTATTACTATTAGGGAGTTTGGAAATTTGTTGTGCGATTTTTCATCATTTTTAAAAGTTCTTTTACCGCCCTCGAAATCGATCAGCTTCATGGTCACTTTCATAAGTTGTTTTTCATCCTTCCTGCTGACTTTCCTCAAACGGTCCAGAAATAAAAACATCAACTGCAGGAAAGGATCTGGTTGTTGCCGTCCGGCCTCACTAGTGTACTATTGGGCACATGCACAGCATTGACTGGATTGTACTTGTGCGGCGTGCAAGCTAACATTTTTGGGGTAGGGGAAGCATGCACCTGTTCTGCCTCCATGCAGGAAGGTTGTGGACCACCACTTGTATCCATGATTTCAGCTACCCACCACCAGCCAGTGCATTTAACTCGCAGAATAGCGTATTTCCAGAGAAAATGTTTGGATAGTTTGAGCCACTTTCAAAATTTTAAATCAGATACGTCAATGGCCGAAGCAGCCAAACTGGGTGACACAGCCCTGCCACTACAAACACAATGGACACCCAATGAATAGCCATTGCAGAACAGGACATTTTCTTCAGCATAGCCAGAAACAATAGAGAAAGCGATGAAATAAGCAAATATAAAAGTCAAAATGCCTAGTTGACAAAAGTAGTATGATTTTCATGTTTTGAAGGACCCATGCAATGCATGTACCTAAAGTTGAATTTAACAATGATAATTTCCACCAACAAAGAGAGTATGTACACAGATCAGGCTTCTTTCAACAAGAACAGAGAAGTTTAGTCAAGTGCTTCACTTGCTCTCATGATCATGGACGGGACAGCATGGGCCCAGGCAAGACCAACACAAGATAGGAGCTGTATGCGAGCGAGTGGCATGGTGCGTCTGTACGGGGTCTGTGCAGGATACTGTGCTGAGCAAGGCGGCGGAGAAGATGATGAAAGCCTGCACATCACTCCTTGCGCAGGACGCAGAGCAGAACAGAACACTGCCCAGCACGTGGAGGGGCCGAGCTAAGAATCACGCTCGTGAACAAACTCAGAGCGATGGTAGCGATCAGACCAATGGGCAATTGTACACAAGAGCTGACCGATCGTCAGACACCGAGACCAGCTTGTCGCCAGTATCATTGAAGGCAATACCCCATACCTAAAGAGAACGTACAAACACAACACCTGGTCACAGCATTGCACAGCAGCATTTCACCCACCCCTTCCTCATTGGAATGTAGCAAGTCACAACGTAAGGTGCAAATGGGACAAGCTAGAAGCAAAACAAGAACACACTCCTACCTGTTCTGAATGTTCCTGGAAGGTGTGCAAGCATTTCTTGGTGCTCATGTCCCAGATCTTCACTGTTTTGTCACTAGAGCTGAAGAAAGAAGCATAGTTACAGCACAACAGAAAAGAGTAAAGTTCGCACATCCGCGTTACCACTGGCTATACAATTGTGGTGAGAAACACAACCAAAGTTTCGTTCGTGCCAGGTCACCACCATGCCTGGTTATACCAGGGTGCCAGACACAGCGCCGAACAGTGAGGGTGAGGTCACGAGGTGGTAAGTCTCACAACCAATGCCCGACAAGGGGCGATCATGGTTGTATCTTTAAACTATTATTAGGAGATGCCCACACTAGAACACTGCCACTAGCCACGAGAACACACAACAAACTATGACAGCAAGAGAATTGTACCGGTCAAGAGGGTCTCGTAATTCAATTGTGCACCTGGCAGTATTCAGTGCATGCAGTAGTCACTACAATACCACTCACCTGGTAGCAAAGTGTAGGTTATCTGGATGAAACTGAACACCGAGTACCCAGGAACTGTGTGCTGAGATGGATGCGCTCAGCGTTGCATTTTGCCTGCACACACACACCACAACAAACAAAATCAAGTTCAGGATTTTTAACAGAAGTCCACAAACCCACACTGTCACAGAGGTCATGGCACATTCATGTTTGACTACAGAAAAAACGAGCTACGTATTACATGCTTATGTAACCAAACTCTATTGTTGCTTTCCCAATGATCTGATCACTATGGTGCATCTGCAAAAGTACTTGGGTTAGAGATACTCCGAATCAGATAATCTTGGCAAATGCAGCAAATGCAGCAAAGATCTGTTGTGCTAGCGTATTCCTCTGGAAAGCTGAAACTCAACTCAGCCACATGCACAAATTAGTTGATTTGCACTTGAATATAAGGCCACACCAAGTTATTTCTATGTTTCGCGTCACCCGCGCGCGTACCTTTTCGAATCCTTGACAAGAAAAAAAGAACCTAGACGAGCCAATCGATGGCTATTCTGGCGAACATTCTCTAGCCAGTATGGCAGATCAGAGGTTATCAGCTTCTCCATAATCTTGTATTCCAGGCTATGGTACGTAGAAGGTGAGAGAGATGAAAATTTCTATTTTTCCAACCCGTGCAGTAGGCCTAGGGCCTGCTCACCAAGCGAGCAGAGATTCCAGGTGTCAAGGACTTCGAGATTTTCCACGATTGTGATGGAGCGGGATCCCACTCGACTCATGTCAAAATGCAGAAGGAGCCATCCATGAAATCTCTTATTGTATCGCTCCAGCCCAGTCTGCCAGCTGTCCTGTGACGACTTGTCGTCGTTTTGGATAGACGTGACAGTTTAGTAGTGGTATTCTGTGTGCAACATGGCTCAGTACACATAGAATGGAGTTTTTTTTCTTCTGTTTTTTTTTTCTGTTTTTTTTCGCCCGCCCGCGTGCCTTTTCCAGAAAATATCCGACGCGAAACATAGAATTAACTTGGTGTGGCCTAAGCAGTATTCTGATCGGACATACACATCATAGAGTTTGACATATCCATCATCCGATGCAGTGGCTAGAGTCTTGGAGTCCGGAGAGAATGCAAGTGACCGCACTGACATAGAGTGTCCTGGAGAGGGAGAACAAGACAGTCATGTTGCAGGTCAAAACCAGGTGAAAGCCAATGTACACACACACATATGTTTGGACAACGTACAGTGACATCATGCGCAGGAAGACAGTGCTTGTTTCCAAAGCATATTCAAAATGTAGCATGTTCTCATGTTCAGTAGTCTTTGGAACTAGAACCCAAGGACAGGAGTTTGGCGAGAGGACTAACGTACATGTATTCAGAATCCCCAAAAGCTTAAAAAACCCTCACCGGACAGCGTGTGCAGCAAGCGTCCAGTACCCATGTCAAAGAGATTGACCTGGCCATCTACTGCACCCGATGCCAGCAAACGAGCATCAGGACTCTGCAGATCACACAACACAGCAAACAAGGAATGGATGGCATGAACGCGACTTTTTTTAGAAATCAAACTCCAGTTACCACTGTGCATGATATACAATGAGTGAATCTGAAGAAGGATTCTGGAATAGGATACACCAGATCTATGAAGTAACAATGTTCATTCCAGCACATTGCACGTCATGAGGACAATAGACACCCTTAGCAAACAACGGTAACGCTATTTTTTTTTACGGTACTCGTACCTTGATCACCCAAATACCGTTGAAGCTGCAGCGTAAAAACGTTATGGGGGCTGATTTATCGTTGTGACCAACGGTACATGTTTTGGCCAAATATTGCATAGTCCGTACGCATTTCACCTTTTATCGCGTATATGGTGACATGAATGGTTGTACAATATACCGCGCAAAATCAAAGCTATTCTCGTGGCAACAGCGTACTAAAAATAGCGTGCATCTTGCTAAAGGTCGAACCAAAATCACGGTATTTTCCCCCTTACGGTAATACCGTTACAAGTTACAACATAACGTTTTTCGCTAAGGGTGTCTAATATCAGGGAAAACCTGCTCTGTTGCACCAATGTAGGAACTGGGTTGTCTCAACCAGCAGGCGCACGCACACGTGACAGAATGTTTCAACGCTTACAAGCTCTATTGATGCCGACACAACAAGTTACAACAACATACTCGTACACAAGAGAGAAGACAGCAGGGTGACACTAAACTTACATAAGCCACACTCATAATGAACTTGCCGCGTGTATCAAGTGAAGTTTCCCGTTGACCGCTCTCTACACCAAACAAGTTGATATTGCCCGAATGACTGCCGCTGGCCAGAAAGCGGCCATCAGGAGAGAAAGCCAGGGTCCATAATTCCGCTGCATCAACAACAATAATTCACAGTGAGAGGTGTCAGGTAACCACAATGGACACGTGGAAGTACAGTCAAGCCTCATTAGGATGAACTTCACGGGACTGAACAAGTTTGCTTGTCTTACATTATCCAGAGTTACTAGAGAGGTTCTGCAAAACAAAAAATCGAACGAAGTTTCGCGACAGTCCTTGAGAAAGTGTGTACGAATTTTCGCACGAACTTTGCGTTCTGCACATTTTCGTAGTTCGCACGGGCCAATTGCACGTACGCCATGACCCGATCTCACGAAATTTCCTACGAAAGTTCATTTCGCGTTCCCTGGAAGTTTCGCGTCCAAAGTTGCGAAAGTTCGTGCGAAGTTTCGCACTTCATGACGTAGAGTGAAAGTTTGTACGCATTTTCGTTTTGCAGAACCTCTCTATTCTTATCCAGATCTGACAAAAAATTGATATGCATATCATACGGAGTGTATTTATGTGAAGGTACATGCTGTGGCACATGTAAAGTATTTATTCATAATCATAGCATAAGCCAGCAACAGGTAAGTGCAATTATGTACAATGAATTCATGACCACATATCCTCCGCCTTGCAACATGCTGTTAATTCGTTTTGCCGATACAGGAGGCCTCGATTATCGGAAAAAAAACTACAGCCAGCATACGCATGTGGACCGAAAGTTCGTACTACGCGCTGATTTTTGTTCAAATCACGCTTGAAATTAGTTCGTCTTCACGAAAGTTCGCCGTACAGGAGTTCGTCGTAAACGAATAATTTTGACTTGATATGATGCCTGGCCAATCATAGGATTGGCCCTAGTTCGTACTAATGGAAAGTTCGCCTTATCAGTGTTCGTCCAAACGAGGTTTGACTGTATGTCATATGCATACTGCCAAAGAGATATCAGTTGTACACGTGCGTGAGTTACAGCAATGGTGTTCACTTCCTACAGGTGTAGCTTTTCGTCGCAGGACGAGTCATTCAGGGATGAAAACGTTATGTGCTTATTAAAACACTCTCTTGGACAGCCTGGAACCTCTCTGTTTTATATGTGCTTATTATGAAGAAGAAGCACTGTCAATTAGCCTGGCCATAATAATACGCCTACCCCTGACATGCTTGCCTGCCTACTCGTGTGCACACATGTATTCTTGCCGGAAATGTCTACCTGTGTCGACAATAATTTTTCGTGGACTGATCTTCTTTTTTTTTAGTGTTTGCACACTCTTGGCTACTGCTGTGGCACTTTTGTATTTTCCGTGCTGCTGCGCTCTCTATGGCTGCATTAGCCGTATTAACTGTTGTACCCATATGCGCACATTCAATCCCTGGCTACACTTTGGAACTGTTTTCGTTGCCTATGTCCTCATCTCTCTTTGCTTTGTTTTCGCTGCCTGGGCTCCCATTTATGTTTGCTTGCTTGCTTGCTTGTATTGCTGAGGGAGCATATGCTGGTTTGTATTCGTGGGTCCCCATGGTGCATGGGCCACGCGTACTCATCCGGCGGATATGTGTGAATACAGTCTACTCGCGATAAGTCACGCACAGTGTCCTGGAATAGAAAATGCGCGACTTACCGCGAGTGCGCGACTTACATTATGCACCACGTCATGCATATGTACAGCCGTCATTTTTTCTTCTGCATATGGACATGTGTGCTGAACACGCGTACAAGCACTGAGCTGCATGCGCACGGTGCACTGTCTAGTCTGTAGTCTACACTGACTGTACACTGCTGCTGTACACGATAATGAAGGCATGATCGAGAAAGACAAGTAACGACGTTCCGTTACTTTTGCCGTTTTGGTAGGGATTTGACAAGACGCACTTCTGTTTCCGTCGTGTAAACACTTCGTTTCCCTTTGCTTGACGATGCCTTCTCATAAGAAAACGAAAGAACAGCGAACAGTGGCTGATCGACTGCGTTTGGTTCGTCTCTATCGTGAGAGTGGAAAAAATTCCGCTCGAAAATTTGCGAAGTTGAACAATGTTCCGGAGGCGATATTCCGCGGCTGGCTGAGGGATGCTGAAGCTGGCAAACTTGCCGATGCTAATCCGTCTGGTCCACAGTATCAAAATAATAAATTCTACTACTACTACTACTACTACTACTACAGGGAGTCTGCAACAGAAGTTCCCAGCTCGGGAAAATTGAGGAGTGGCTAGTGAAGTATATTTTGCTTCGAAGGGAGAAGTTTGTGACTGACAAACTTGGATTGTCGTGGGTGATCCTGAGGGAGAAGGCTCTCATACAATATGCACATAATAATTATATTCTTACCTTTACAGTATTCAAGCTCCATCATTGAAAACCACATCATTCGCAAATATTCACGAAATCCACGAAATCCACAAAATCCCGAAAAATAAAAAATTCTTGAGATGGGTGTCCTGGATGAAAAAATGCGTGACTTATCGCGAGTGCGTGACTTAAAAGTGCGTGACTTATCGCGAGTAGACTGTAATAATAATAATATTATGAAGACGTGTTCTGGGACGAGTCGACTTTCAGCATCTACATCTTCATCCCATATGGTCGAAGAGCCCATCCACACATAGAGTGTGGATGGGAGTCAACCTATTTTTGCACACATTTTCATGTAGAGATCAGCTTCACTGCATGCACCGTGGGCTGAGCCTGAACATTTCAGTTTGAAGAAAAACTGTTTTCCCCCAGTGACTCAACCCTGAGTGAGGGACTTTCCCTTGACCAGCATGCAGTTTCACCCCAGCATGCTCTGAGCTCGTGGGCGACATGATAAAACACCCAGTGAGCAATTTGAACAGCTTGGAATGAGTGAGAGTGAAATGGCTGGAGAGAGAATGTTCTCGCACATCCTGCTCTGGGACTATTGTGTGGCGCGGCCATAGTGTTGGATATGTGCAGTACTCAGTGGTAGCTTACTATGCTCTGCTAGCAAAAAGCTTTCCAGAATTATCAAGATTGTGAAAAGTGGGTTGATTATAACTAAAATCACGCCAGGACATATCGCATTTTCTGCACTAAAGGGTTAAAATTAAAAAGCCAAAAAATAATAAGCAAAGTGGTTTTGTAGATCAACTCACATGGTCCAGCATTGATAGCTTTAATCTGCTTTCCACTCTCCAAATCCCACAGTCTGATGAAGCAATCCAGTGAACTGCTAGCACAGACTACAGCAGCAGCACAAAGCACACAGCAACACGACGGTCATGAAGAGCGATGGAAAGAAGGGGGGGGGGGGGCAGTACTGGGCTACCATAAGTTGCCAATTCAAGAAAGACATTTCTGCACCAATCAGGAAGGCACATTTCAAACTGAATTTAGGGCTGCATGTATGCATATGACAATCAAATTCATTCCTATAACCACTCGCGGACAAACTGCACTGTTCTACTTCAGTAGTGGTGACGAGCATGTGGAGTGATCCTCTAAACACATTTGAGTATAATACCCAAATCATCACAGTGACTACTCTATAGCTTTATGAGATAATAATCATAATATCCCAAACTGGCAGAGAAAACAACTCATTGAAACACTCCCAACCAATGGCAAAATACAGTAGTGTTAGACGAATCACCCAGTACTTACCTGTTCCAGAATGATTGATGACGACCGACACAACACCTAGCTGATGCCCTTCACAGGAATGCCGCAGCACTAGGTCATTGCCTTTCCTACATGACACACAAACACACACACACACACACACGCACATACATAGATACACACATGCTAACACAATGATGAGTGCACATGTATGCACATGCACGACGCAGAACATACACGCCAGGCACTGTACAGCTTGACGAGCATTCATGCTAGATAGATACCATTTTCTATAGGTCGCGTCAAAACCAGTCAGATTGACTTTTCACATGCGCAGGAACACCACTACCCTCAAGGATAATGACAGATGCACAGGTGCATATCAGCTACCCGGCACCCTGGGGACTGGGTGCTGTTGGGTACATGGATAGTCTGGATAACTGAAGCAGCAAGCTACATATCCATCTTGTGTTCACACTTCAAAAGGACTGTAGAGCATGATTTTTCAAGTCCTGAAAACATTCAGTGAATCTCTTACCACTGCCAGCACTTGACTTTGTCATCCACTGATCCAGTCACGACATAGTCACAGTTGTCTCGTACACTCTTTTGCCAAGCTACACTCCATATGCTATCATTATGAGCTGCAAAGCACACGCCCAGGCACACAAACATCCATGAACATAAGCCTGGGCAACCGGGCAACCCTACTTGATGCATGGGGGCACAAGTGGTCACAGGGAGAGTGATCGCCACAGGTACCTCAAGAAAGACACATGTGCACAACTGGGGTGTGGCTTGGAGGGGTCTCGGGACGCACGCCGTTCCCAAAGAGCCAACCATACATTTACAACACTATCATTGACAACCCTAGTCATGTCACTCATGTATTCCATGTATTCCACGCCAACGACCCAGGTCCAAACGCCCAGGGTTTCCAAGCCACCTGGAAACCCCACATTATACATGTCTTAAACGATTCTGTCAGCTCATTGATACAAGGATCAATTGCCAACACACATCATGTTAGTGTCGTTGCTACTAGCACTTAAATCTGAGTACGACCCAATCTAAGAACGGGTTCAGATGTGCATCGCTGACGTGAATCCGGCAGCCAGAAAATAAATCTGAAAAGTATTGCTCTTTACGGCCACCGGGGACCTCAAATGCAGTGTGAGCGTGAGAGGGGGAAAGGACGTGTACATTGGGTGATACATGGTTTGGTTCATGAATTCGTGTGAAATTGCATATTACCTGCTTGCTTTTTAGACTCAACGCTGAACTGGAGAGGACAGATTTACACAACAGCGCAAACCAATCAATTCCAATTTCGACAATTCTTGAAGTAAAAAATTGCATATACATACCATTTCACCGCCTTAGACCACAGACAGATTTACAGCACGCCAAAGACTCGGCCTGAAGTTTTATTGTGCAACACAACGTAATTGATCTATTCAGCCACAATTTCTGTTTGTTCTTGGCTGTTCTTTTCGGGGAAAAAACTAGCAGTACACTACGTCTGTTCTCATCAGGAACACAATCATGTACAAGAAATCTGAATTGCAAAGCAACGCGGATCTAGAGCTCAAATAATTCAAACAAATGCATTTGTTGATACCAAAGTGAAGTAAACTCAAAATGTATACTGTCAGTACGGGATATGAATGTATGCAGTAGAAAAATTCAAGCTCCTCAAAAATGCATGTATTTTTCGAACCCGCTTTTTGTACTTTCTGCTTTTATCGCCCAAAAAAAACAAGACTCGTGACGTGACGTCGGCATGGCTTTTGACTACGTAGCATCAAGAGTAGATAAACACTCTTGGTAGCATGCTGAGTCTGTACGGCGTTGTGTGTGTAGATCTACGAGTCTGTGAGTACGGAGCCCAAGCGGAGTCCACAGACTGCCACAGACGGACCTGCTATGAGTGGAAGCTTCACAGAAAGCTGCAAATATCGCTATTTGAAGGTTATGGTATTTCCAACAAACCAGGACTCCTAGATCCTGAGTTCATTTGAGTTGATATTTGTGGTGCCTCTATTTCACAATGATGCTTCGCGCGGGCCTTGTCATATTTCTTGTCTGCCTCCAACTGAGTAAGCGCAGCGTCAAGAGTTTTCTTGGCTTTGTGTTTCCTGTCAACATTGACTGTTCTAATTCTCACATTTCCTAATTCTTCTTCAGGCGATGCTGCGAAGAACGTCAGCGAGAGAATCTATATGACGATTGATTCAAAAAATGGCTTTAGTCCATGTATTCGACTGACCAATGCAAATAAGCAAGTTGGCTGCAGCTGTAAGTCATGCAAAGAAATTCTTTTGTACTATTTTTCCTGATTTTTGAATTATCAGAAGAAGAATCTATTTGGACATGGACTCAGATGTAGAGCCAAGAATTTGATTAAAGAGCGAAAGGACAAAAGTTTACTTTTTATGCGTGGTTGTCCACCAATTTATTGGCATAGTACTATGGGGTCAGAACGCGCTACATTTGGTACAATACTGACGTATGGTACTGACATTGAGTATGAGCATGTTCGGATAAGGGAGCGGTCACACACCCATCTAAAACAGATGTACTCCCTCGTATTCCCATCATTTCTCATTGTTTTGCAGTACCACAGGAAGGTGCATGCCAGCTCCTCAAAATTGCCCATGTGGATAGGTTTTGAGTCTTTTGACGACACCCTGCTGTCATGCATCCAGCTGACCAGTGCTGCGGTGCTGCGGGTGGGAAAACTACAGCAAACTCCGCGTTGTCGCCACCAATTCAAGTGCGTGACCAGGTGTTTCGGATAATCGATCGTTCGGATAGTGGACGTTTGGATATTCTGCATTCCACTGTTGTTCTAGCCAGCAGTGTTATGGTGTTGTACATAATACTGCCTGCTGTACTTGTCCGAAATCTCCACTAGTACACCTAGTTGTGTGCTGGGGTTACTGGACTAATGGCACAGGGCTGTTGCACCCGGTTGGTCTGGCTATGGCCGAACCTGATTTCGAAATAAAGAGTTGATCCGCCCAAGTCATGCAAAACCTGAAATCTCGGCACTGCAGTCCCGTGGCAATGAATCTGCTTGGAGTATGCTTGACTTGAAGTTGAGTGGTACATGCAGTTATATAATATATAGCCATCCTTTTTTTTGCTGCTTTTGTTGGCATGTGTCTTTCAACATTTTCCTAGCACCCAGCGGTGGAGCTCATGGTGTTATGCACCTGGTCAACTCGTCAGTTGACTTGGCCTGGGTGATGACCACTGGTACTCACCATCCCTACGTTCCACTCATCACTCAATCATTTTTGGCAACGTGAGTACTTTTCACCACTGTCTCGGGCAGTGTGCTATTCTGATAGTTTGTTTGTGGAGGAGGTTACTGTGCGATGTTTTCACCATCTCGTAGTCCTTTGTAACTAGGCTGGAAAGGAATATCGAATGAAGAGATCAGACTTTTCTCAGAAATTCTAGTTTGGCTTCTTGCATTCGTATATTCAGATCTAAGAGCACTTCCAGTGAGCCAACACCAGCTCCGCATGCCAGCCCGGACCCTATGTCAGAACTGCATGTATGCATGCACCAACACAATCCACATGATCTTACATCTGCACTGATGGCACACATATATACTATAAAGAAGAGGCACCTGTGACGTGTGTTTGTGTGTGTGTCACGCAGAAGCGCTGCGGAGCAGCGCTGCCCTGAGCACGCGAAGCGTGCGAACAGTGTAGCTAGCGGCCGCAGAAGCACTGAGCACGCGAAGCGTGCGAATCGTGTAGCCACCACCACGTGCTGAGCACGTGTGCTGTTCATGTACAGTCGTCCCTCTCTAATCCGGCACTTGTTTATCCGGAACCCTTGCCAACCGGCGCATTTTCTGATGAAACCGATTTTTTTCGTTCAATTCCTACATCTTAATCCGGCACTTGAATTCCGCCTCCGGCAGTGACTTTTTGAAACGAATCGCTCAAACTGCACGTAGTTTGATTTCATAATCCGGCAGTCCTAGGGTTCCCATTAAAAGGCAACGCCTGTTGGGAGTTCCCTAGTAAGATAATAAATTCTACTACTACTACTACTACTACTACTAGTCGTAAATCGACTGTGCGTGTGTGTGCAAGAGTACGTATACATGTGAACATGTTCTCTGTTTTACTTTATCACTGTGTACATATATATTCCTGGAGAAAAGTTGAGAATATAAAGCCGTGCACCAAATACTGGGGTCGACACGGAAAAACCCTGCGTTTTGACGTATGATACATGCATGAAATTGGGTAGGGCCGGGTCAGAGGGCAGGATTTCTTAATCCATCACCCTCGTTAATCCAGCAGAAAATGCCGTAGCAAAAGGTGCCGGATTAGAGAGGGACGACTGTACTTGCTTCACCCGCATGCCACGTTCGGCCAGGCAACGCTGGCCGGGTGCTGCTAGTAGTATACGAAAGATCAAGTGCTAATATAACCAAAAGAATGTTGTACTGGTGATGCATCACAATGTTGTATTTGACGCGTTTATATATTTATTTCAATCCTAATCGTAGCTTTCTGGAATTCTCTTCTCATTGGTCCCCTGTAGTCAGCCTGATATGCTTACTAAGTTCATTGGCAATTCACGCATCGCTGGTGCTCTTATCATAATGGAGAAGTCGTCAAGCCTCAATGGTACGTACATCACCTGTTTGCACTATCTAGTGTGGTGGCGTATGCACACATGCTGCTCGGTATGATACAGTCGTACTGCCTTGAGTAGAGTTATCGATAGTGTGTGTGTGTGTGTGTGTGTATGTGTGTATGTGTGTATGTGTGTATGCCAGCTAGTTCGGTTGGTGGGTACACTTATGCCGGATAGTGTTGGGTCTGTTTCTAACAGGCTCGGCTGCTTGAAGGTGTATTGTTGTACCTGCCGCCTTTGTTGGTTTCAGGGTCCATGTACTTTCTATTTGAAGTGTTGTAATCAAGGGTGCTAGTGGAGCTGATATCAGATCCACTCTGATTTAGCCACCCACACTAGCAGCAAGTATTACCTTCACTGGAGGCAGGGGTAACTGCAGTTGGATCCCGGGGCGGATACCCTGATGCTGTCAATCTTTTTTCTGCACCTTGTCCTCATCCACTTAGGGGCCTTCCGTGAATACCGATATTTATTTAGAAACGAAAACTAGTCGTTTCTCTTCAACCCCCCCCCCCCTCCCTGAGAAACAAACACATACAAATGGTACATAGTATCGATATTTTTTGGTCTTTTTTTCTGGACATGCTCACGCATGCAAAATGTACATCGATATTTTTTCGAGAAACGAACAAGCGCTCAACCCCCTCCCCCCTAAACGACTAGTTTTCGTTTCTAAATAAATATCGATATTTACGGATGGCCCCTTACCGAGGTGTGGTGATCCCATGAGTGGGATCATTTTCCAAGTCCACCCATAGTTTGGGGATTTCAGGGGGTGTCGGCCGTTGGGCGGTTCGATATCCAATTGAGTCATCTTTCCAAGATTCCTTTTGAGTCTCTCTCCCCTCTCCCGGGGAGACCCACGTGACCAGTTTTGGCAGTGAGCAAATACAAGTGTGTGTGTGTGTGTGTGTGTGTGTGTGTGTGTGTGTGTGTGTGTTTGTGTGTGTCAGTGTCAGAGGTGCTAAATCCCCCGATCACCCGGGAGATCTCCCGATTTTGGTGTTGTTTTTGAAACATCTCCCGATCTCCCGCCCAATATCAAAAACCTCCCGACTTGCAGCCGTTTTATCAAGTTCGTCAAGCATGCACACACACACATCCGGTAAAAAAAAGAGAAGAAAAAGAAGTTCTGCACTCGAGTCGTCATCTCTCTTGAGTCGCTTTTCAGCTCTTTCAGATCAGCCTTTCTCCACTTCTTTGATTTCATTCCGCTGAACTTTGGTGATGCCGCCGTTGTTCAAGTAGGCGTTTAAGCTGCGTAATCCGCCACAGTGGCGATAACTCGTTTCCACCAGGGAGGTGTAAACTATTTTTTACAGCTGCTTTTTCCCTCTCTAATTGTGTGGCCTCGCTGCCCCTTTCCATCGGTCTTTATCACTCTCAAACTACTAAGGGCTAGAGAGGCCAAGTCGAGCATTATGTCCTCGGAGAAGTGGTATTTCAGTTCCGCTCGTCATGGCTGTCATCACCTACATTGTATGTTGCCACAGCGCAACCATCGATTCCGCTCGGTTTGTGTGGAATGCTCGCTTTCCTTGCATCGTATCTCTTTCATGGCATGTCAGGGAAAGTAATCGTGACTAATTTCACGGCAGTTTGTGCGCAAACCAGTCCCAAAAAGTCCATCGCAAAGTTTTTTGTTTACGGAGGAAAAAACACTCGTTTAAAGGCCCACCGACCTCCCGCCCGACCTCCCGCCCGACGTCCCGCCTGGCTACCTCCCTTTGGAGGGAGATCTCCCGGCCAAAGAAAAAATGAACTTGGCAACTCTGTGAGTCCTTGCCATTCGGGAAATGCTTGCTGCAGATTCTCACGTGATCACCCGTAAAATCACGGCTCGGTACAATTTCGTTCAGAGCGCGGAGCCAGGCCTTACGATGAGGGGGGATTCTTGGGAACTCAATAGAACACTACGCCACTAGCAGCGGCGACCTTTGCCTCGCTCTTCCCGTTATTCTTGCAGCGTGGGATACTGCATACACTCGTCATAATTACTGCGACTCTTTGGCTACACGTTCGCTAGAATACGTTCACCATAGGGTCCAAGCAAAACCAATATTACCACGGAGAGCCGACCCAGCGGCAATGTGCCGTCCACGCCCGACAACAGCGGATGATGATTGTAGTCAGTTTGAAACCAAGGATTTACTACTTGTATCATACTAGTGCTGTCCGCTTCAGCTCTGAGCCTATTTCCACTGACCAGATATGGGCAGAATGGTACGGAAACAGCGTACCTCACACTTACTACGACTTAGCAAAGCCTCGAAGAAATTTTATAACAACTAGCTACCGAAGGATGTACCCAGAGTGCTGACAATGCTCAACACCACAAAGGCAGAGCGTAATACACAACAGAACAACAAGGACAATCAACAACTCAACAACTAGCTACATGCTTGCTCCTCCGAAAGACAGCGCGTTTCGTCCAGAATTTCTTGATATACTTCTCTCCGTACTAACTGCGAATACGAAGAGAAGAGTGAAGGCCGAAGTGAAGGTTGGCTAGTTCCATTCTTGACACGACGACAGTCTTGGCCTCCGAACACGGGAAATTACCTCCACGGACTTCACTTGCACGTGGTGCGGCCTTGCGTGCACGCGAGCTGGCCTCCGGAGCTCCTCTTATTCCGTCGGGGTTCGAGTGTCGTAGATCTACTCTCTGACACCGCTGAGCTGGCCCTGGGCCCTGTTATGTACTGGACATGGGCGCAAACAGACTCAGTGGCTAGTCATATCACAGTCATGCAACTGTTATGTACGCTACATGTAGACGTAGTAGTAGGACTAGCTGCCCAGCGCTAGCATCATGACCCTGGCCTAGGCTCACTCATGGCCCATACTACTAGTAGTACAGTAATACTATTACATGTACTGGGTTTTTGACAGGCGTTGGCATGGGACACTTTTGGTTCCGAAATCACTTCAGAAGTACTAGGTCTTATTCTGTCAGATCCTGACCAAACTACCGGTAATACTTTGGTGCTGGACGCGGTACGCAGGGCACTAGGGCTGGCCTCCACATCCACGGACTGTGATCACTAGTGGATCTGGGCTACCTGCCAAGCTGGCAGCTTCTGACATGTCACACGACTGTAGGTATGGAAAGGACCAATCGCTATCAGGGCCTAGATGAGGCGATCAAGGCATGCTAGAACTCCATACTTGCTGAGTGGGCTTTGATTTACCGATCAAGCTCGCTTTTTTTACTCGAGAAGGTTGAGCCGTGCTTTCAAGCACAATAGGAAGATCGAAATGTGTGTTCATGTCAGAAATCCAATCAAAACAGTCGAGTTCATGTTCTACCAGCCGATCACAGCCCTTCGCGAAATATTTATAAGTACGATATCAGTTTACTAGCTTGGGTGCATGTCAGAAATGTAATCAAAACACTCGTGCTCGTGTTCGATCAGCCTACATCACAGCCCTTCATGCTTCACGCGGTGGGCTGTGGTTAGGCGATCTCGTACTCTTGCTTGATTCCATACTTCATCTTGCCTTGACAAGAGTTGAAGACTCGAGTCCAGACAAGGCTTCCAGTACAGCAGATTGCAAATGGTTCTTCTGACATGTCACATGACTGTAGGCACGGAAATGACCAATCGCACTGCACATAGCAGGGCCTAGAAAGCTCTAGATGAGGCGATCAAGGCATGCTAGAACTCCACACTTGCTGAACGGGCTTTGATTATCCCATCAAAGCCTGCTCCACGAGTATCACGTAGCGCGCGAGCTGCATTCGAAACCGTTTTCTGTTCGCGGGCCTTTTACAGTCGAACAAAGCCCTAGTTTTCGACTTGTTGAGTGCGCTCGGGCCTGGGATGACCTTGCTATTCTCTGTTTTTGTGCTGGGCTTGCGGTTGTTGGGCTTGCATACTATTACTTGTATGTACCGGTATGGTGTTGATGAGTGGAGTGCATGTAGTCACACATGCTGGGGTAACACAAGCTAGCCTTGGAAGCTGTGAATGTAGTTGCGATTATTTGATCATGTTTTGCTGGCTTGTTGACTGGTTTGTTGGCTGTCTCTATTTGCAACAGGACAATCTTTCTCACCAGACCTGAAATGCCCCAACCAAGGTTTTGGTACGTTGTTGTTGTCTTCTAAAACTGACATACTTCTCATTGTTGTTTGTCTCTGTTGGCGAGGGAAAGGAAAGCATGCGTGTATGCATGGTGTTTAGAGGTCATTGCAGAATCACATTTTCCAGCATCTCATCAGAGTCTCCTGTCATCACTGCGTGACTGCGTTTGACTTCAAGACTGCTCTGTGTAATACACGTTGCTACATGTGTGCATGCACTTTGCTCTTTTTCCCCTTCTGATTGCATCAGGCCTGTACTCCAAAGACGCGCAGTGCAATTGGAACCCAGCTGTAAGCATACGGAACTACTTGACTGTCTCTACGTGGCTAGTATTTTAATTAACTGCACGGTTGTGATTGTTCAGCACCTATTGCGAATAGACAGGGTGTGGCAGAGCGTGCGTACATGTACATGATGGTCGTAGGTCTACAACAGAGCATAATATGACCACGCGACCAACTGTGTCCTTTGCCTGGTAGAAG
Organism: Sycon ciliatum; assembly: GCF_964019385.1. NCBI lineage: Eukaryota > Metazoa > Porifera > Calcarea > Leucosolenida > Sycettidae > Sycon > Sycon ciliatum. The sequence goes on along the minus strand of NC_088643.1, from coordinate 76,351,969 downwards.
ACTTTGCTGTTCTTGAGCAGTATCAGACATCCCTGATTGGCTTTGAATAACTATAGTGATACTGTTAAAAACGATTGTGTCATGAGTGAAAGGTCAAGGCTTGATTCCCGAGAGTGCCTTTGTTGAATGCACATGCTATAATGCAGCCTGTTTGGTCATTTCTTCTCTAATAGTGTATAGCTCGACATTGCTTTCTTGAAAGTGGGCATGTGTTGGGAAACAGATACACCGAAATGGATGTGAGTTCTAATTCCTTCACCTGACAAAGGTGACCTCTTTATCTGCTTCAATCCAGCTTCCCTTTAGTCTGATATTGACAGCGCTGCATGCCTATCTTTACCTTCCTTTTCCCAATGACTGTTGACTGTGCTGTTTGTCTCTTCTTCTTTTTTTTGCCTTCTCTTGTGCCATGACTGCCTGCAGGGAAGTGGTCTGCTCCTTGGAGATTATGACTTCCCCATCTACAGCCTCTTCCCCGGAACCAACCTCTCTACGATCCTGGACGTAAGCTGGTCATGTTGTGTTGATAACTATGCGATCTGATAGGTTGGTTGTGCATGGACTGGGAACGCAGCAGTGACCAGCTTCCGCACTCATGTAGCCGGCTGTTGCATGATATCCATCTGTTTGCATCTCACTTCTTACCTACACTCGCTGCTTCACCTCAATGATGGTACCCAGGAATTTTGCCCTAACCTCCTAATTAAACTTCTTATACCTGTATTCTGCTTTCTGAGTTCTTGATGATTGCAGCTAGCAAGCAGGTAACATTATATGTTTTATAGTGCTGGCATCTCATCCTTTTCTCTTCTTCTTTCCTGCAGTGTACGCGAAAGTACAACTCCTTTGTGAACGATGCACCACCGGACTACCCTCTGTGTGCCACCAACATGCTCGACTTCATGTACGCTGTCAAGGACACGTTCACGTGTATGACGCAAGGTATGCCTGTCTGTGTGTGTGGCTGTGTGTGTGTGTGTGGGGGGGGGGGGGGGGGGTGATGTTTCCTACTCCAGTAGTATCGCATCTGTGTTGCCTTCCTCTCCGATCACTGTGATTGTACTTAGTTCAAGTTGTGGTTGTTATCTGTTCTTGCAAAGAATTTTAGCAACTGGACATCTTCAACCCACTCACCTCTATTGTTTTCTACGCATACTGCAATGGCTTTTAGAATTATAGACAATCGCAAAGTTATGTATTTCTTTATCTGTGTTGATTGAAATCAGACCTTTGCTGTGGATTGTTTTGCTATGGTTTGGGGCAAGTTGCGAAATTCCTGTTTGTGTTGTGTTGACATGCAGGACTATACGGACCTATCTTTGGCAGCTCTACACGTTGTGACCCACTGGAGGGGTATAATGTGTGGGGAACGCTGACAGGTCGCAATGCTAGCGATACGTATAGTGAGCGCGAGATCATCCTTGTGGTGACACGGGTAAGGGGCCGATGCGATTGTTTTGTCTTAAACTGTATTATATTCTACTTTCATCATCTTAGGTAGTGCAGATTGCCATTCCTGTCCTGTCTCTTTTGTCCAAGACCCATTTAATGTTCTCCAGTTGCCCACGCTGCTGCCTGCCGGTGCCCTTAACCATGTTAGCACTACCAGGATTTGACTCTCATCCACTGGGCCTTTTCACCAAAAATGTGTACTGTAAAAGCCATTATTCTAACGAGGCGCATATATAACGATTTCCTAAAATTGACCAGTTTACGTGTATCAAAGGTGACGATTCTCACTCATTCTCAACGCTCGATAGCAACAATATGTATAGATTTCTGTCCAACGTTTTCTGTTTTAACGACAGATTTCTCCTCGTTGATTCGTTAGAATAAGCACTTCGTTATATATATGGCTTTTACAGTATGCGTGTGTGTGTGTGTGTGTGTGTGTGTGTGTGTGTGCGTGTGTGTGTGCGCGCGCGTGCGTGCGTGCGTGTGTGTATGTGCGTGTGCATACCCGCTCACTGTCCAGCTTGATGCTAAAGGACTGTTCAAGGATGTTGTCCCGGGTGCTGAGAGCAGCACTGCAGGTATGGTCGCCCTCATGGCAGCATTGCGGGCGCTTGCACCGGAAGCTGCCCGGGAAGAGGAATGGGCAAAGAAGATTGTCTATGTTATATTCAATGGTGTAAGTTCTGAGTTGCCAGTGTCCTGGCAGACGTCGTGTACACTTTTAAGAAAATCCTCTGCCACTTACTACATACAAGTAAGGCATTCGGATGTGGTGCAATTTCGAAGGTCACCGATATCTTCAAATTATCGTAACTTGGTCATTTCTTGCTCGATTCTGATAGTCGAAATATGTAAGTTGAAGGGAAAGTTCTTAGCTGTCGATAGAAACAATCACCAAAGTATACATGGACATGAATTGTGCACCACTCTAAACATTTACGCCATCTATGATGTACTGGATTGCTCTCTTTGTACATGTTTTCGCTGGCTGCTAACATGAGAACCCAACTTCATAGGGGGTGGGGCATTGACTTGCGGGAGCCTACTCAAGCAATTGAGCTCGATGCATGCGCGGAGGGTGAAGTGGTTAACTTTTACGGAGCACATCGTCTTCAACTTTGGTGAACCAGAGCACAGAATAGAAGAGAATGGCGTACCCTAAAGAGCGCGTATGCTAGGTCACGCGCAGTATGCACCAGTCATGGCGATCCGGTTGTCTGCAGCCACAAGCCAGTAGCGGTAAAAGGGGCTCTATTAGAATGGTCTTGATGTTGTGTACTCCTCTCACGATGTGTGTTTCTCTCTTTGGTCCTACTCTGCTTACTCTCCCGTAGGAATCACTTGACTACATTGGCTCTTCGAGAATGGTGTACGACATGAAGAAAACATTCCCGGCCCAAGTGCCCAGCGGCGAGAATATTGTAAGACAGAGCGTTGGCATGGCGACTGACACGCATCCACTAAAATAGAGGATAGAGCTGGTGACTCTGGCAGATGTTGTTTATGTTGCTGATAGAGCTTGCATTGCTATCCACATGTTTAGTTTTGAGCTGCTAATTGGTTGCGCTGGCTACCTGGTGCAACTCTTACTGTACAATTCGTACGGTGGGTTGGACTTGATTGACTCCCTCCTTTCCTGGATGCTCTGTGCCACAGTTTGCTCCAGCTACGTTCAACCTATCCAGTGTGAAGACCATCATTGAAGTTGGCCAGGTTGGCCTCAGCGTTGTGCCAGACAATCTCTTCCTGCACTATGACAATGGTTCCAACTCGACTGAAGCTGTGAGTTATTGGGTCTTTGGGTGTACGTTTTGGGCCTTTGGGTGTGTGTATTGGGCCTTTGGGTGTGTGTATTGGGCCTTTGGGTGTGTGTGTGTTGGGCCTTTGGGTGTACGTGTTGGCATATGCACTGGCATGATTTGTGTACAGTATCTGTTTGTATAATTCAATGATACATTTGTTGAAAAAAATTGCATTGACCATGATCGATCGTGTTTCCTGAGCTTCTGGCTGATGTTGCCAAGTCATACCTTTTCCCCCAACGCACCGTAGCCCTCCACTGTTCTGTGTCGGCAGCAATATTGGCTCCGTGCCTTGGGACGATTGTTGGGGCTTCATTCTTTGCCAGTGCAGCTTTGTCCGGTCTATTGTCTAATTGTGATGCATGCTGTGTGTGCTGTGCATTGTCTTCATGATCACAGCTGCGTGCCATCCTAACGCAGCATGGCAAGGACAACTCTATGAACTTCACCGCTGGCTCCGGTACTCTGCCGCCTGCGTCGTCCCAGATGTTCCTCCGTGAAGACAAACGCATTGAGGTAGCCTACATTGCCGACCATGGAAGCAGCTTCACCAACCGGTTAGTTCCCTTTGTCTGTGGCAGATTGCTAAGCTTGGTTCATCTCACAAGTACCGTGCCTGATTTTTGAATTGCCATAGTGATAGAAGAGAGTACACAATGGGACCAGGGCACTTGCTGTAGAAGCCATGGTACTGCTCAGTTGCCTAATGGACTGCTTCGTTTGTCCGCCCTTTCGGCGGGGTATTGTGCATGTGTGTGGGTACTCACGTTGTGCCTTTATTGATGTGTGCTACTGGTGTGGCTGCTATCAGATTCTACAACAGCTACTTGGATGATGCAGAGAACTTGAAGGTCACCGAGAATTCCACCAGCTCGGCAACTATTGTAAGTTTGATACTTGTACAACTTATTAGCACTCGCATCAGAATGTCTGGGTTGTTCATCCCCACGTATTACTGATTTTATTCAAAGCAACTACGACCAAGTGAATTGTAGCCAATTAGTAGTTTTAAATTTACGCATGTACACAGGGAATATGGCCAGAGAATTTTCCACCACGAAATTATGTGCTGTCAACCCCGTGTCATGTGTACTTTTGGAGATACTTGTAAAACCCCTGTGCTTGAGAGAGTTTGAAGGAGTCAATCTGAATTATGGGCTGCTTTGGTATTTTTCCAGTTCTTGGTATTGCATTCCGCTGTGTTGGTCAATCTTCTCAGGCAGAACCCGTCCTTTATGGTGTTTTGGACATGGTGCACTTTTACTTTACCTCCTTGTATAGGCTATTTGATATGTGTAGCTCAGCGAAATTCACTATGCTGCGTGTTTTGGCTGTACAAAGTGTACATGTAACGTTAGTTAGTGTCCAGGCAGACAATGCCATAGCAACAAGACTTGTATTTTGTGTGTACTTTTGTCATGCTCCTTTATTCCTGTTGACTTTGACTGTACTGCGGTATGCCGCCGTCATGTGTGTTTGTGTGTGTTAGACCCAATTGACAAGGCTCTCCACAGTTGTTGCTCGTACTCTGGCTCAGCTGGCTGGTGCGAACACGACTATCCAGTCCAGCATCGCTGCCAACGCAGAATATGTAAGCACCGTGATGCAGAATGCACTGTAGAAACGGGAAACAACCTCTTTAAAAAAACATTCTCTACTGGGTTGCTTTTATACGGAGTTGGGAAAGGACCTTTTGCCATTGTCTGATTGTCACTTTTCTGTAATTTAGTTGGGGTTTTGCATCTTGTTCGAGGCTCTTAGCTATCCTGGTACTGTACAAGCAGAAATATTCGTCTGGAATTTAATTTCGTCTTTTTCGTCCAAGGAGCTTTTGGACTAAATTAAATGTAGGACGAATATCGATTTGTCCAGCTTTTCTATACACTCTTATGATCCATGGACGAAATTTTCAACCAGACGAACTCCTTTTCTTTGGAGTTGGACGAAATTATTGACCGACGAAATTTTCTGCCTCTACAGTATTTGGGTTGAAGTGAGTTTAAAAAAAAACCCTCTCAATCAGCATTGAAAACTTGTATCAGGTAAAAAGGCACAAGGAAGATGTAGGTACGTGTTGCAATGTTTGCCAACTTGCAGCTAGCAACACTGCCACCCACTGTCACACACTGTCATGCACTGCGGCCAACTGTTACTTGCTAGGCTGCCTGAACGTAGTCATGGTCGACCTCTTAGCATGCAGAGTGTCACGTAAAATATGCTCTTCTCCAGGCGTGAGTTGAGTGCAGTTTTCCTAACGAGGGATGAAACAAGTTTGTACATGTACTATTTTTCCTCAAGTCAGTCACTTGTTCACTCGAGTAGTTCGTGCATTTTGTGCTGGAAAGTGTCTTTCACAAACAGAAAAATAAGCATCAACGCCAAAATCTATCCACAACAAGTGTAATATTGAAGGGAATTGATCAAATTGGTGTGTGTCTGTGTCTGTGTGCGTGTGTGTCTGCGTGTGCGTGTGCCTTGACAGATCCGGGATTTGACCGTTTGCTTCACAATGAACTTCTCTTGCCCGCTTGTCAAGCAGTCGTTTACCGCAGGCCACACACTGCGTATGTATAGCCGGACGTTCTAGTTGATAATCAGCTTTGTGTTGTCAAAATGAATGAGCTTGCTGGTAGTGGATCAAGCATAGAACGTGATCCTAGTTCTAAGATGGCACTAAGGATGACTTACTTTGCACATAGTATCTGGCTACTAGTATAATATATATATTTCGTATTTTTTTAAAAAATATTTCGATGGCGAGATTGTCTTGGTCTTTCCTTTCTTCCCTCCCTATGTATAGCCGACTACCTGGTGAACTCGCGCTACATTGGTGTGAACAATGGTCCCAACAACTACCTTGTCAATGCTGTGCAGCGTCTGATTGCGCAATCACTCGGTGCCGATAATCGCACTCTGAACACCAGCACGTCTTGCCAAGCTCCCAAAGGCGACTCGGTGAGTCAGATATTCTCTGTCCACCCTGCACTCCACTCGTTGCGCACACATCCGCACACTCATTCACACGTGCACACCACTATTGAACACGTCAACATTGCCAGTGGGGGCCACCACAGCACAAAGACCAAAGAGGCCGACCCTGCACTCGTCACCCCCTTTTATCCCACCCCATGCTCCCTCATACCCGTTCCCGGGTGGACAGAGAACACTGCTTCTCTGCTAATTCTTATACTGTGACGTCAACCGCAGAGAAGTGACATTTGTGCTCGTGCAGGAAAGGGGAGAGCGGCAGCCTTTCGTCCATGCAGTTCACCAGTTCGGTTTTGCAATGTGGTAATAGTGTTAAACTAACACACAGTTGCTTTGGACGTGGCATAATGAATCATGTTGCATTTCAAATCCCTCGTTCTGTTGGCGAATAAAGCCTGACTTTGTCTGAGCTCATCTCGTGTGCTCATTCTTGCTCCATCTCACCCGTATTATCCTGCGCATCTACTACCAGTAATGTTGAGCCATACTATATTCTGTGTCTACTTTCTCCTTGTTTTTTTTTTGTCTTATTTTCAGCTGAACTCGTACTTGCTGATGCGGGCTGGTGTGAATGGCACTGAAGAGCGGTGTGTCATCGCTCCGGTCTACACCTACTTTGTCCAGTCACCGGCCTTCCTTGATCCCGTCGACTACCGATCAACTGTTTATTCCACATGGACTGAGAGCCGGTGAGAACATACACTGGTTTGGTGTGCACTGACCGGAACATACACTGGTTTGGTGTGCACTGACCGGAACATACACTGGTTTGGTATGACCTGACTGGAACATACACTGGTTTGGTATGACCTGACTGGAACATACACTGGTTTGGTATGACCTGACTGGTACATACACTGGTTTGGTATGACCTGACTGGAACATACACTGGTTTGGTATGACCTGACTGGTACATACACTGGTTTGGTATGACCTGACTGGTACATGCATTGTGAATTGCTACTTGTATATGTACCATGTGTCTACTGTCAGACAACCAGCCTAGTACGGACATGTGAGTGAGGGTGTGTGGCTGGCTGGCTGGCTGGCTGGCTGGCTGAGTGTAACTTTGTCTTTGTGAGTCAAGTACACAAGTGAAAGTCTTTGCAACTGTTGGTCCAGACACAGGAAGCCCTCTGAAATACTTGACAAGGGTGGGATCTTCAATGCATGTCTCTCTCTGTCTCTAACCCCTCCTGGAATAAGCTTTGTGTGGACTTGCACAATCGTCATGTACCACTGATGTTGTCTCCACTGGCTTTCAGTTCTTGTTGTCCTTACTTGGAACATCTCTACAAGTTGTCACTGACTATGTACTTTACCTGTGTTAGCTATTCACTACTCCTGCCCGGCTCTGCTGCTGACTTGTGCTGTTGGCTTGTTCACTTTTCTTCTTTTTTGTCCGTGAAAGATGGAACGACATCAGCATGGAGATCTTTCTGAAGCCATCGCCAACTAGTGAGGTAAGCTACAGTCTAGTACATACACTGGTGGCGCACCGCTTGCTGTGTTGTCCAGTGCAGCCCGAGACGGGCGCAGGCGAACTCACCGCTGCGCACGCACTGTAGTGACTGAACAGTGAGCAGCTAGCAGGAGTACACGTAATGTTATCTAGAGTGTACAGCTCTGCATTTGGGATCTCCTATTCCGATGGCACTATGGCTATGAGCTTTCCAACAAGCCCAGGATTGTCGAAGCCGGTCAGATGCGACCAACGTTATGCCGGAAAATTGAACCTAAACATTCATACTTGTATGTGCGTGCACACGCACGTGTACAATTCCCGCCGGGGACATTTTTTTTCTTGCCCAATTACCTACCCGGCAGGTCCACAGGTAAAATGGAAAGTGGTTAGAGGCGATTTACACGACGGCAGGATTCATCCCGTGTGTGATGCTGCCATGGAGATTCAATCACATGTACTAGTACTCATATTTTGGCGCGAACATATCCCGCTGCCTATCCCGGTATGGTCCCTGTGCCATGAGGGGGCTGGTGGGTGGAAATCAGGGAGTCGTACTCAAACTAGGGAGGTGACACGGCACAGAAATCCGTGTCACAGGGGTTGACTCGCACCCGTGACCCCTCGTTGTTATTTTTGGAATAGTTCAGTCCAGTCCAGTCCGAAAGGTCATACTCGGAACGACTCGCCTTCTGTACTTCACCTCCAAGCGTGCAACGCAAGACCCGCAAAGTATGATTTTTCTGTGGGGAACGATTTTGCCATTGATCAAGTTTTTATTGGAGTGCTCAGGCATACTACGATTGCTGAGACGTCCCGAGCACGCTTGTTCAGGTTCTCTATTTTTGACGAGCCGGTCCTACAGCCCCCTACATTGTATCTAACGACATAGGAGCTGACAATGTAAGAGGATTTCCCTGGAAATAATGACGATGGTGGTGTGACTGCTGCAGGAAAAATGCTGGCTGTTTATGACAGTATGACTAGATGTACAATGTAGCTCTCTTGTATGGTACTTAACCCCTGCTATAAATGTGTTATTTAGGAAGACTGGTGTATTGTGCAAGTCATAAAGAAGAAATGGGGCAGATACACGACGTACAATTTTCAAAAACCAGCTTCGTGTTATGTGTAATTTGTGTCAAAATTGTAGTATTTAGACTTGACAATATCATTGGCTGTACTTCTCTAATATGGTACATAACCCCTGCTATAAATGAGTTATTTAGGCAGACTGGACCATTGTGCAAGTCATAAAGAAGAAATGGGGCAGATACACGACTTACAATTTTCAAAACCTGGCTTCGTGTTATGTGTAATTTGTGACAAAATTGTAGTATTTCAACATGACAATATCACTGGCTGTACTTCTCTTATATGGTACTTAACCCCTGCTATAAATGTGTTGTTTAGGAAGACTGGTGTATTGTGCAAGTCATAAAGAAGAAATGGGGCAGATACACGACTTACAATTTTCGAAAACCAGCTTCGTGTTATGTGCAATTTGGGTCAATTTTTAGTATTCGGATTAACCTAGGATACGACTCTGAAAAGTTCTGAACAGTTACCGCAACACTACACGCCGTTTCATAACTGCTGCTGTTGCCATCATTGCTATCAAGTAGTTCGGACATGGCAGGAGCTAAAAAAATTGCTGGTAGTCTTTCAAAGAATACTGGCGAGTGATGGGCTGTAAACGAAATGTGCTGCCTCAATAATTTCAAAAACTAGACACCCATGCGGCACGCTTGGAGGTGAAGTACAGAAGGCGAGTCGATCCGAGTATGACCTTTCGGACCGGACTGGACTGAACTATTCCAAAAATAACAACGAGGGGTCACGGGTGCGAGTCAACCCCTGTGACACGGATTTCTGTGCCGTGTCACCTCCCTAGTTTGAGTACGACTCCCTGGTGGAAATGCATACCGTGGCATTCCGTGTACTGTTTTGTACTGCAGGTACTATACGTGCATCCTGCCATGTGAATCAATTTTCCTTTTTCCCGTATCACGGCAAGCTCTCGGGATCACGTGCTTGTCTTCCCGGCGGGACGCACTCCCGTCGTGTAAATCGCCTCTTACCCAACTACCTGTGTTCAACCCTATGTCTAATTCAACGGTGCATTTTCTTTCTTTTTTATCTATGCTGTCTGCTGTCGATGTTGCAGCACACTGCTCTTGGAGTTGGTATCACTCTGGTGGTGGTGTTCATTGCCCTCACGTTACAAATCAACCGCGTCTCATCCTCTCTTTTCGACACATCTGTTGCCCACAACACCTAGGTAGAGATACAGGTATTTCTGTATGTGTACTCACCACGCATGCTATTGGTGTGCGAGCCAGGCACAGTGCGGTGTACGGCAGGCAGCTCAACCGCGTCTCGGCAGCGCCAATGCGATGATTGAGGATACTCACTTGCCTTACTACTACATGTGCAGTGAGCCACCATGGCAGTTGCCTTGCTGCTGTGGTGTGGTATGGCTGTGAGTAAGCTGTAACTTGTTGCATTGACCTCTCTTTGCCAGCACCACCGCTGCTGCTGCCAGGCCATGTCGCCATTTTATTCTCTGCAGCGTGCCTTTCCGTGGAACGAGGCACTTGACTGCCTTGAGTACGTACTTGTTGCATAGCCATTGATTGTATTCCACGTGCGTGTATTCGTTTGTGTTTGGACGTGCTCGCCCAGCACTCTATGTTCATAGGATATACAATGTGTTCAGCTGGTTTACTTCTCAAGTAGCCCGGACAAACACTTTCGTACGTCATCCACTCCTGTGGAAACTCACTGCTTATCTATTTATCGTTTGCTACTGTCGGAGTAGACGCGTATAGAGGTATTATCTTGTTCTGGCTTTCAACATGGAATTTACATTCTGTCGACATTCTGATTGTGTTCAAAGTCTCCTCAAAGCTCGACAGCTATTTACCTCCCAGTGTAATTTATGTACATACGAGTGAGCAGATGTTTGGTTTCTTCCGTTTCCACCGCCAATTGATTCTTTCATCAGATACTGTATACACACGTGAACCCATGCCTATTTGACAAGATAGGAATAATCCAGCACTGTGGAAGCCCTGCTTGAAGCACTGATTATCTTCTACCTGTTTTCGTCCTGTTCTATGTATTTTAAAACTGTTCTAAACATGCACGTGAGGGAAATACATGTACATGGATTTGTATGTGACTTCCGCACAGCCGTCTGTCTGTGCAGTAAACTGTCTTCGGGTATTGCCGCGTTACCTCGGCCCGGCAGGTGTTGTATCACCCAAGGATGGCAGGATTTTCTGCTGGTTGCCTATTGGAATTGCCCCCCCCCCCCCCTCCCCTCCCCTCATGTGCCATATGCATGATGCGTTTACAATAACATCATTCATAGATGGGTTGATGCAAGGGAGTCGTCAAAATCGTGTTAATTTTTACAACCCCTCTGTAGATCTACGGTCCACAGCCGACCATATGACGATGTGGCCGTGGGCTCCCTGACTTTTGTCCGCTCGTAGATCTACGTACCAGGGAGTAGTACAAATACCACTCCCTGGCTCGTACCATGCCACTCTTGCGAGTATGCCTGCACCGGAATTGGACCCACTTTTTTTTCAAAATATTAAATTTTTTATTGAAACAAAGAAAAATGGTGGCAGCTATGTACAGGGCAAGCAAAGGGCCAGGCCAGGGCCCAGTGCATGCAGTACAGGGGAGATGGCCCACGTAGATCTACGCCTGGTATAAAGTAAACGTAAAAGAGAAAAAAGAAAAAAGAAAAAGTAGTACAGCACACGGGGTCGCCGTGGTAAACAAAGAGAGAGAAGAAGGAAAACGTACCCACTAGCACTTTGGCTCCAGATCCGGTGCATGCATACATGCCCGCGCACGGTACGGGCGCCGGAGAGGCGGAAGTTCCCTCCTTTTTCGGAATAGGGTTCGGAATATTGATGACCTTGGTTGCCTTTTGCAAGAATTCTGCGTCCCTTCGGCGCGCAATATCGCAATGCATTGCATGGTGGAAGCAATTATTTGCATGAGCTTGCCTCCACAGTGCACTATATAGTGCACATTTCCATTCGCTTTATGATAGGGCAATGCCGTATTCGTGCACCTTTGTTTGTAGAAAGATGTATACGAGCATACGGGAGTCCGGAGTTCATCAGCGGGTGTTAACTCTTGCGCATTGCACTTGCATGTGTAGACTGTACGTGACTTGACCGACTGAACCTGGCCTGTCGCTTTTGTGCTGCACAATAAAAATGGTGATGTTCGAAACAGGCTGATGCGTGGCAGATTTTCTGTGGGAAGAGTTGCCTCGCCCCATGCATTGGCCAGCATAGTTGAAGAAGGCTGGTGCTCAACTTTCCTTGCTGTTCTACGAGGAATGCAGTAGATCACCTAAGCTTTACTCTCAGCTGATACATTTTCCAACTTGCTATCAAGATGGAACTGGTCACAGGGCCATGCACGGCGACGATCCTCGGGACCTGCAACAAACGATCGTCCCTCAGCATGTCTTTGGATGCCGAAGGTACCAGCGAGGAGGTTTCCAAGCCAAAACTAATGCTGCAGGCCGCCACGCCTGATGCCTCGCTGGCTTCCTCTGGTTTGCCATCATCCGTGTCGTCGGTGGGGTCTCAGAGGAGGAGCGAGTCCTTAATGCACTTGCAGGAGGGCGGATCGACTGGATCGTCGGACAGTGAAATGAACTCATCAGAAGAGTCTGAAGGTCAAGATGTATTCAGCAGTGCTCCAAGTGGTTCACCGCGTGTCAGATCTTCCGAAGACGGTGCATCGGACCCGGAATTGGGCGAGCTTGTCAGTGGCGAACAGAGAACAGCTCGCATTCTGACAGCCGTAGAATTTTATTTCAGTGATGAACATGTGGCCAAGGATGCCTTCATGTACAGACACATCATGCGTGGGAAAGGAGGCTTCGTGAACATGAAGCTGGTTGCCTCATTCCGCAAAGTAAAGAACATCACAAAGGATTGGATGATTGTACGAGATGCAGTCCGCTCATCCACTATACTGCAACTGAACGAGGAAGGTACCAAGGTGAAGCGTCTTGTAGCGTTCTCCCCGACAATCAATCCGCTCGCCAAATGTGTTATGGTCTACAACCTAGGTTCAAAACCTTCAATGGGCGTTGTCGAGCAGCACTTAGAGCAGTATGGCCGCATCTGCAAGATTTCTATTTATTTTCCCGGTCAAGCCGTACCCAATGAGGTACGCACCCAGCGCTCCCGTTTAGAAATCGCCGCTACTGAGCCGCTTGCCGTCGTTGAGTTCTCCACAGCTGAAGAGGCCAGGAGGATTATTTTGCAGATTCAGCAGGCTGCGCCAAGCTCCACGCCATCCATCAAGGTAGCGTTGCTCAACTTGAAAGGCGGTAGCATCGGCAGCCATCGGATGGATTCATGCAGTGGTAGTGAGAACGAGCCGCCAATGGCTCCGATTGCCAGCACACGGCGCGATCAGGCAAACGATGAAGAGCACCTCCTGGGCCATGCCACCAGTGGTGATGGCGTTCCCGACAAGTCGTCCCAGGGCTCCCCGGGCAGGCGGCGCAAGAAGAAAACCCGCTTGCAGCACCTGGCGCGAGATGACAACAGCGGCACGTCAGACACTGGCAGCGAATGCGGCAGCAGCAGCAGCAATTCTAAAATCCACCATTCACGCAGCAATGAGGGAGCGAACAGTCCATCGTGGAGATCCAATAGTTGCAGTCCCTTCTCTTCTCCCAAGCCAAAATCTGTACCACACCTGGAGTCCCAGAGCTCCTCTTCTTCTGCTGGTAAACCAACAAACGCAGCAGCCATTCGTAGGCTCTGGTCGCATAACAACACATCATCCTCATCAACTGCATCGCAGAAGTCCCTCTCCTGTGATGGCATCCTTCGACAGCCGCATGGTCCATCCGAGAATGGGTTCACGATGCAGCAGCGTCGCCTCTAACAGCACATCACCAGCGTCTGAGAGATGACAAGCCATGGGTACGATCGCCCAGAGCGCCTCCAACAACGGTGGGTCATTCTGGTCGCCTTGGTTGTGTTTTGTTCTTGTCTCCCGTCTAAAGTACACGCTCCTTTCTCACCTAACAGTAACACTACCCAAAGTGCGATGATAACATCCACAGTATGGCCATGCTTCTAGCTGTATGGCCACGCCTGATAACATATAGATATTACCTGGAGATTGAGTATTCCCCAGTGCATCATCATCTACTTACTTACCTACATAGTATTTCCTAGACAATTTGCCTAGTTACCCCGACCTTACCAGCCTATTTACAGACACTATACTTGGATAATTTTCATTGGCACGTCCAGCTGCCATCCTCTTTCCACTTTGTCTCAGCGCTGCTCCCTCTGGAGATGGTGCTCAGGCGGTACCAGTTTCTCTCACACCCGCACGCACCGTGCGTTTTTGTATTCTTGAAAATTACTCCCTGAACCTAGCCCCTTGTTCACTCACTACCCAGAACTTACTCGTACCCCACTATTCTACTTTGTCAGGCATTTCGTTCTTTGTTTAGGAGCTGTCTTCAAAAGTTTTAACCCCTTCTTGTGCTGAAGAGTAGCATTGCATTGTCTCCTCACCAAGCTTTTTCTTCCCGCTTTTTCTTCTCTCTCTCTCTCTCATGCTTTCACATCTCTTATTCTCTCTCTTGCACTCTCCTCCGGTTGGTTTTGTTCCGATAACCTCTGGACATGTGGTGCAATGTCTTGAGCTGGCCTCTGCTGCTAAGCATGCCTACATGTGGTGTTGGTCTACTCTCCAAGCTCGTAGTTCTAGGTCAGAGTGGCCATTGTTACGGTCACAGTTTCAATTCATGCTAGGTTTTGAATTTCCTTCTCTCCCTAACCCGCTTCTTATTTTCTTACTGTATGTATTACTTTCCCGTGCACGCCACTTTCAATATTATCCTTGCACTCCTGCTTTCGGCACAATAATAACGAACTTCCTTCTCATTCTGGTGGGGTCAAGTGACTACCATGTGGCCATGCAGAGAGGGAAAATGTTACGTAAAGGGAACTGTGTGAAGAGCTATATAGTAGGACTTTAGAGAGCTTGAGCTTGTCTGTTGTGGAAAGAAGACTCAGTGTGATGTCACTCCGCACCCAATTTCCTACTCAGTGATTTCTCTGATGCAGCTCCTAAATTGTGGGCCCGGGGATAGATTAGATCCACCAACCCGTTAACCAGAGGTTACAGGCATGGATCAGAGTTGCAAACTCTGCAGAGCTATGCTGGAAGATCAGCAGAATGATATGAAAGGGAATGGATTGTAGCATTGTGTCATCAACACATCTATTTACTACACCGTTTGAAGACCGGGACTCGGTATCATTTCGCCACCGGCAAAGTGATCCAGGGAGTACATTGTAAGTCCTGTGCTAACATTCGCTGCAGTCGCCCATACAGCACACAACAACCAAAGCTACATGGTAATTATTGCCCGAGTATCTTCTTTGAAAACATCCAGTGTTTGCCTATTGTACTGCCGGCTTTTTGCAGCTGGAATTGTTATAAAATAACCAAGACCATGATAGATGCAGGGCTATACGTAAATGAATATCAGCAGCTTGATTCATGGTTTCTTTAAAAATCTCACTTCTGAGGAGGACTTGATCATAGGACGGATTCTGCATCTTGCATGAGTTTAATAATAGGTCTGCGGCTGATGTTTCAAGACCAGTGTTAGGTAGAGATAGAGGCCTGGATGCTAGAAAAATAAATCCGTTTGGAGGTCTACATGGGGAGGAATATATACTACTTGAGATTGGGATCAAAGCGAGGCTTGAACGAATCCATTAGATCTCGTTTGTGAAAGCGTTCTGCGCTTTTCAAGTCCCGGACCATCCTTCGCTCCATCTGTACACCCTTCATGCGAAGTAGCTGATGGAAGACACAATGCGCACACACACGCACGTGCGCCGCACACATGCACACATTTTTTTTAAATAATCATACCGGAATAGATCAGAGTACATGTACTTGTTCATACGGGTAACATGCATTTACCACCGAAATCTGCAGTTCCAGAGCAGCAGTCAGTAAAACTAATTTAATATTGATGTGCAGACTGTGTGGTGAGCATTCACGAGTAGAGAGAGAGCCCCAACGACCCACCAAACAATACTCGAGAAAAATGACTGCCACTTGGTTCAATCAGGGTTGTAGCACGTGGTGTTTAATAAGCATTCGATCGGAGAAAATCAGAGTACTCGAACTCGGGATATCAGTGCCAACGTTCACCCCTAAGACACACCGGCAACGGGTGTAAGGGTACGTAAAATTTATTTTTCATTGCTATCAGGTTCGGCCTCATTGTCTCTGCGCTGCGCTGACGAGTCCACAAAGAACGAAGCAGTTCTGTCCGCAGATTGAGTGTCAACACACACACGGCGATACACTCACTGTGATCATGCACAGTTGGTGTGGGAGAATCTAGCTTGTCATTCAAATTTTCAGCATCATTGCACGCATGCACAGCAGAACACATCATGATCAGATGTACACGGTACTACCAGTAGCGGATCCAGGAGGGGTTCCGGGGAACCCCCTAAATTTCGTGTATGTATTACTGGCAGCCATACTGCGTGTCCATGTACATGTATCAGCTGTTCAGTTTTGACTATACTGGAACCCTCATGTAGAGATCGCTGGATCGGCCGCTGACTACACACCCTATCAGCATTCCGATCCGCCACAGCACTGCTGCCGGGGAGTGGCATCAGCCATATACTCAAGAGGCCGGCTATCTAGTGTGATGCAAAGCCTCTGTCAGCTTGTTCTGAACTATCAATAGCGTTTTTTTTGGAGCACACATCTACGGCAACTTGTTCACATTCAAGTTCATGATGTACATGTATCACCGGCCAAGTGTGCAGTTAAACTGTGACTAAAACTAGGATGCACGATCAAGCTGTGGATTATTAGAACCAGCTCCAGAACCAGCTCCAGGCCCATCATTAGTTAGCACTTATAAAATTAATAGTGGCACTATCTCCTCTTAGCCTATCTCCTCTTAGCCTGTTTGCACCAACATGCTCAAGTTTGAGCTCACTTGGCTGCTATGGCAACTAGAAAAATGCACTGATTCCTATGGTGAAGGTCCCAGGTTGACCGGAGCAGCCATTCCTGAGTTATACCAGCTTGAAGCTTGCACTCACTTTGGTGACATCATGACGCCATTAAGTTCTGGGGTGAAGCGAAGGTCTCAATTTGCCAAACGAACCTTCTTCATGAAAACAAACGAAGGTGTCTAATGATTCTTTTACCAGTTCACAGTTCCTCTTGAAGCATCGTGACTTTGTGCATGTTCCCTACAAAGTACATGACTGTGCACATATTTGCTGTGCAGTCACCACAATTGGCACGCCCATAGCTTTTGTAGTGTGCGCAGTTTGCACCCCAAACTGCCAAAGACTACTTCTGCACACCTTGGCCACGAATGGCCACGCTCAAGCGCAGTTCGTGGCCTACTATGGACATGCAGTGGCACCTACCGGGAGCCAAGTGGACATAAAACTAGTCGACTGTACAAACTACAGTACAGTACCTCCTGTGTACAAGGAAGATCAGTGCATGTATGTGCAGAAATTGTGTGTTGACCTTCTTTTGAATTGAAAATGAAGGTTTGTTTCAAATGAAAACGAAGTGAAAATTCAGTATTTTGGCTCTCCATTGTCCCAAAGAAGTCGGATGTTTTCAAACTTCAGTATCGGACAGGTGGCACCCTACAGGTATCCCGACTGGAAAACATTCTAGTATGAAAATAATGAAATTCATTGTTGCAGAGAAACCAGAAAGAATTTGGTCACCATCAGCACAGTCACTGCGACCAGCCTCTGTAGCTGTAAGCAGCTCATCAGCTCCGAGCCAGCGCAGTGACCTGGCTGACTCTCAGTGTAGTGAGCGTTTCCCTTGCTGCAGAAGCAAGAGAGCTGTCGAAAAGCTAGAAAAGAAAGATGACCAGCTTGAATGGTCTTGGGAAACCCTCCGCAACACGCGCAAAGCATTGCGACGTCAAAGTAACAAGACTGGTGAGGCGGAAGAGCAAGCAGATACTGGTGTGCAGGAGACAAAGGAGTATTATCAAAAACTTCTGAACAGCCACCATCAACGGGAGCACCAGCTTAAAACGAAGCTGGAGACCATGCAAGGTGCTGTGGATGGGCTGCAGGAGGATCAGGAGGATGTAGCGTCATTGCGGAGTCGTTTGCTTTCTGCAGAAGCTGACAATGCTGCCCTGCGGTCGCATGCTGATGCTTTCCAAGCAGAGCCATGCAGTGGTGAATACCTACATTGTCGGACGGCAAATACTTGCCAGAGGTACTCCAGTGCTGCTGGGAGGTAGTAGCATGCAATGTTGGTATCTTAAATGGATGGAAGGTCATAGGCAGTGTGCTGGTTCTAGTGGGCAAGAAAGCTGATCGTCTGCCATTGCATGGGTTGCTCTCACAAATGTATGTGGTGCAGAAAGGCCTGGCCAGCCTTCAGCTTGCCGATGAACTAGCCGCAGGCTGAAGAGGAAGGCATGACTCTGCATAGCGACGGCACAAGCAAGCACGGCAACAAGTACGAAGCCTACCAGATCCGGGCCATCAGCACACAGCGTGCGTACAGCTTGGGTATGGTGGACATACAGCGTGGAACTGCCAGTCACACTTTAGAAATGCTGAAAGCTGTCTTGGATGATGTTTCCAAGATGTCAGCTGCAGAAGCAGAAGGCAAGGCTGGTGCTGGCGACCACATTATCGTGAATATCAAGAATAGGATGAGTGACCGGGGTATTGTGCAGAAGACATTCAATGGTCTGGTGGAAGACTACAGGAAAGAAGTGTTGCCCTGTGTACACAGTGACTGGGCTGATCTTTCTGAGGCGCAGCAAAAGGAACTTTCTAGCATGAACCTTTTCTTCTGTGGTCTCCACTACATTGTTGGTCTGGCGGACCAAGAAGACTCCGTTTTGAAGGAATGGGAGGGCACACACTTTGGTGAGACAAAGGTGGGAGCTGCACAGCTACCAGGTGTCTGGGAGGCCTCCCACAGCTCCACCAACCATCTCATATATAGTGCCACAAAAGCCTTCGAGGGGCATGGAGACGAGGCTGCCGGATGCATTGCCGATTTCCGAGCACTTTTGCGTGATGCAGGCATCAAAGCTCCACTCTGCGAGCACCGTGGCAATCAGAACTATGTCCTGTTTTTTAACGGAGCTGGCGTTGCAATTCTGCAGGAACTGATGCAACGTTTTCTGTCCGATGTCCACGGGGACACGAATCGCCTGCTCAAGGCAGTCACGCCGATCTGTCCGTCCCGGAGCTGGTAGCAGCCTGCCGTGCCCTTGACTTGATTTGCAAGCTTGTGATCTCTCCTCTGTGGGTAGCTGGAGGACAAGGACAAGAAAATATGGGATATGAGCGTTATTTACACAGAGCTGGTGGCCAAGATGGAGGAATGGGGCAGAGATGCGACATCTGCACGGTCCTGGAAGGCGCTGTACTGCCCTTTTCCGGCGCAGCAATTAATTGAACAGACGACGTGCTGAACAAGCTGCTGGAGCCAGCTGACAGCGATCAGGTCACGTGCGAGCTTCTTCAAGTTATCTTCGCTAGTTTCGCAATTTACTCTTCGCGACTCCTCAGTGGCCACCTTCTGGGTGGTTGCTTTCATGACGCTTCCAGTGAGCTACTTGCGCAAACAGCATCTGTCCGAAAGACTAACGCCAATTCGGAAAGTGACTTTGGTAAGCTCGACAGATACCTCCGAGAAAAGCCAAACTTTGACACAGTTGCTCTTGAAGGCCTACTGATGTACACTAACAATGTTCACTAACAATCGTACGGCACAGTGGTTGCCGGATAAATCCTCCGATGAGAGAGATGCCTTAAAAAAAAAAGCTGCAGCCAGACCAGCAGCACCTAAGTTCCGTGAGGATTTCAAGGCTCGCCAGCAGGCGATTCAGGACTACCGCATGGAGCAGTTAAAAAGGAGAAAGAGGCAGGTATTGCACGCAAGCGAGAACAACAGCAGAAGAAGAAAGAGACGTTGGCAGCAGAGATCACGGGTGTAGGTGGACTCTGGATATCGAAGGAGGTAGCGCAGGAGCAGCTTTCCAAACTGCTTCGAGTCGCGGACAAGCGCCTTGCCCTTTTAAATCGCAGCTGCACTTTCGCAAGTTTGTTTTGTTGCAGAAGGCTTCAGCTTCCAAGTTTGCACTTTCGTCAGGTGGAAGGCAGCCACCAGTAGAGGAACTGCTTGCCAACTTGGTATCCCTATTCGAAGTGACATGAGTAACTTTTTTATATTCCACTTGAAGCAGACCAAGAGTATATAACCCCCAAGAGCAAGCAACTCCCACATACCCTGCTGTCCCGAGTTGACAAAATTTCAAGTTCACGTCATTTCTCCAGTGGTCTTCTGGGACAGGCGGTGGCCTTATCCGAGGTGGTCTTCTGGGACAGGCGGTGGCCTTATCCGAGGGGTCGCCTTGGCAGGTTTTACTGCATGCTCACAATGCACATTGCATCATAAAAATGGCGTCACCTTGAAATTCCGTAGCAACCATACTTATACTGGAGTTGCACACTCCTGAGGTGTGGGGGGGGGGGGGAGGGGGGGAGGGGGCCCGGGGGGGGGGGGGGGGGTAATGGTATGACCTACATGTAAGTACACAGTCACTGAGCTCACCTCTTTGAGGTCGCGCAGTGCATCCAGCACACCCTGACGGTCTTGCATTGCCGGCTCAGTCAGCTGCTGCTGTTGGCACTGCATGCGTCGTACATGTAGAACACAGAAACCGTGATGCACGGTGGGCGTTATCGTGTGCTCATGGGAAAACACACAACCCAGAAACCCAGAGCTAGGGGAAGTTGCCTACTGTGTAACCCAGAGGAATACAATTGTTAACCAGAGTGCTCATGCAGAAGCACAAATAGACGTGTAATGATCAGATAATTGGCACGCACGCATACACACGCACGCACACACATGCACACACACCTTCACCTTTGACGCCCATCGCCGGGGGCGATGATAGCAATGCTACGGCAGAAGCCATAGCAACTTGTGCTGGGATTGCACCATTCAACAGCTTGCAAGGCTGAAGAATTGACCGTCACTATTCAGCCTGGTCTACACCATACAGCTATTTTGAAGTGACTTTTTCTGGCCAGTGAATTCCTATTTTTGGTCTTTTCATTTTTCTTTTTTTTCCCGCACACACATCACACCACATACTCCGGCATGCACTGGCTGTTGGTAACCACCCAGGAGAATGAAAGAAAAGTCAGGAAGAGTCTGAGAAAGAGAAGAAAGACGTGTGTGACCATAATCGTCGGGAATCGAACCCGCAGCCTATCGATCGGAAATCGCTGCACATACCACTGCACCATATGGGACACACACACACACACACACACACACACACACACACACACACACACACACACACACACACACACACACACACACACACACACACACACACACACACACACACACACACACACACACACACACACACACACACACACACACACACACACACACACACACACACACACACACACACACACACACACACACACACACACACACACACACACACACACACACACACACACACACACACACACACACACACACACACACACACACACACGCTGACTACTATTCCCATTGAACACTACAGGGGTGAATCGCACTTTTTATCAGCCTCATACCGGTAATAGTGGAGGTATCACTTCGACATGATGATCCGCTTGCTGCTGCTGTGGCTGCTGTGGCTGCTGGAGCGTTCCTAGATGTTGGTTCTGCAGTTCTTCTGCTAGCTGTTGCTGCTGTTGTTGCCTCTGTCGAAGCATTTGCTGTTTCTCCCGTGCAAGCTGCCGTTGTTCCTGTTCTTGTGTTTCTTGCTGTCGTTGTTCCTGCCGATGGGCTTCCTTTCTTGCAATGGCTGCCCGATAGGATTCTTGATCGACCAATGGCACGTCAAGGTACTGCACGCTTGCTGGCAGCTCAACGCTGGGTATTCTGGCCCTTCCCGGTGACCGGCGGCGCTCAGCAGGCCCCCCGACTTCAAAGCGATTGGACTGGACATCGGGGTAGCTTCTTGCTACGTTTAATGTCCACGCTCCAGCGGCGTCCGGTATGCCATTGTGCTTTCGATCTATTCTATCCAGTACCGGATTGTAAGGAATTCTCAGACCGAGTGGATCCGCTGGATAGTTGATCAGCACGGGGATGCGCGACCTGCTGTGTTCCAGCTGCGGCGGCCTGCGGAGTTCGGGTAAGATTCGCGCTCGTGGCTCTTGGTCACGGTCGCTGCCACCGGTTAGGGTAGTTGTAGCATGCCTGGATGTTGCTGCTGCAGCTGCTGCCACACCATCGGCATTGTGTTCTATTGAACCTGCATGGCGGCGGTTCCTGTCAACGGGTGTGCGGGGTATCTTCTGATATTCGGCATTGATGCCAGTTTGCACCTGTGCAGGGAAAGGAGAGGAAGTGTTATCACGGAATTAGTCAAACTGGGCCACGACATCTTCTCTGTGATAACACTATAGTCGCTCAGTGTGACAGCCTTGGCATGGTCTATCAACCGCGGAGGTTGCTAGAAACTTGCACCTGTCCAGACTTTCGTTCTGCTCCATGCAAGAGGCATAGTCAGGGAAGATGTTAGCCCTGGGTCATTAGTTTCTGTCATATTGTGACCCCAGAAATATCTGCCAGTATGGCAAAGGTCAAAATTAATCTTTGCATTCGGCTCACACTGGAAGACTGGCAGTGCAGCTTCGAAATCCAGAGCCGCAGTATGCGTTCCTCACATGCCATGTGTACTATGCCATGCACAGTCAGCTGTGCGCAGAAGCAGGGGATGGAGGGAAGGAGTGATGTGGCTTCCCTGAGTAGGTGCATCGGGCACATCATCGGGTCACTATGATATGCGCGTTGCACCAAGATTTACTCCTGGTACGGAGATTGGGGTTAGAACGAGCTAAACTGACCTTGAGTGACTCGATTTCTGCCAGTGTTCTCTGCTTGGAGGAAAGGACTGGAGTTGGTTTCTACACACGGAGCACAGGACGACAGGCAAACACACCAATACCGAGTAAAGTCCGATTCAAACAAAACTGAGCATGGCCACTTCAAAGTGAAGATACAAGTACAATTTGCATTGATTCAAACAAAAATAGTCGAACTAAGCTAACGTATGCAATGGGATATTTTTTAAAGGGGTCTGTTGAATCTGTTCATCAGTACCCGATTGGCAGTGGTAGCTCTATCAGGTACTGCTCCAGGCAAAGTCTACAGCCAACATTGCCAATACTATGCCATGCACTGCTGGTAGAGGCGCGCGGCTTACATTCTTGTTCTCCCTCCTGTCAAACTCTCGCTGCATCTCCTCGACCTCGCGCTGCACTCGTTCGTCCTCCTCGCGATCCAGCCGCTCCCGGCGCTCCTGCTCCTCTCGTTTCTTCCGGGCTCTCTCCTCGGCTTGCTGGCGCAGTTCAATCTGCCAAAGGATAAGAGAAGTCGTCTGTGCTCGCCAGTGCACGGTCAACAGTGGAATAGCATGCACCAAACATTCCCCGCACATGCATACCAGCAATACTCACTATCGAGTAGGATTAATCCCAACACACAGTGTCCATAATAATACCCCCCCCCCCCTCCCCAATCCCCATCCTTCTCTTTCTTCTACGAGTTCCCATCATCACTCAAAATAGCATCCGACCTATTCAGCAAAGAAGGTACAATGGAATCGAGACGGGGCTCTATACAGGGGACATATTTCCACAGAAACCGGGTGACGCTTCACTCCAAAACTGCGCCGACAGTGACACCTGGCATAATGGTCACGTCCTCTGTGTCACGGACGGTGTCTGAGAATAGCTAGTTACTCACTCGATAAGGTTCCTGGTCTTTGCGCAGCGCCTGTGGTTGACCTCTTCGGCCTGTCGCAGTGATAGCTGATGAATCTGGTTGTAATGGAGGTAATCTGTGAGAGTCCAAAGAATGGCACATGTCTACACTCAACATCCACTTCTGTTTCAAACACACTGACGTATACCATGTTGGAACAATGCCAGCAGCTCCTCACTCACGCATGACAGCAAGGTGCTGCACATTCAAGTGCCTGGCTATCACACTTACATAAGCGACTCTCTTGCACCCTCATTGTTTCTCCTAGGCGACAAGGGCCGCCGCACGCCGCCGATATCAGAGTGTCTACTTCTCGTGCTCTCCGCCACCCCTGCTGTTCCTGCCTGCATGATGAGATGATGGGGACGACACAGCACAAGCATGCATGCATTCAGTGGGTACACATAACATGCTATTAATATCTCACTTAACCAAGGCAGTTAATCAGTACAGTCATATTCGACGATTATTACTGGTACCTCACTTAACGCACATGCTAGTGCACCCGGCACTGCACGTACACACACAAACTGTATGCGCACATGGACACGTGCACACACACACGCACACTATTGGTGCGTATTTTTGGCCGTGATGGCGAGACCTCAGGTCTCGGCAGAGCCATCAATGCCCCACCACTGCTGCGTCTCGGCGCAGCGCCTGCTCACTAGTTGTCACATTTGTCCTAGTCTCTGTACCATTGTCTTTCATTATTCTTTTTGAGCTGGGTACTAGTATGTGAACATAGTAAAAAATAAAAATAAAAGCTATATTTGAAGCACAGTTCTGTACGAATCACTGAATACATACGTCCGTGTTCAATGAATCCGGTAATGTTCTACGTCGATAGGACACTCCACCGCCGGCAGCAGAATCTCTAGCTGGTGCTGCCCCGCATCCAGGTCGTCCATAGGGCCAGTAAACAGAGTCTTTGGGTTCCTATCAATACATCAATCAGTGTAAGGTAGAAAAACATTTCAGTGATAGTGCTTTAAAATTCTCATAACTCAAAAGTCTTCACCTCGCGGACAACTGCAGACCCCGGGAACCTCGCTCACACAGGGACTACATCTAAAAGGCCTCACAAACAGGCCCTGCGTGCCACGCATGAGTGCTAGCGCGTACGAGTACTGCACGCCATTTCTGGCCCTAGTTGTCCACAACGGCTCGGGAATGAAAACAAGATAGCTAGTGGCACACTGGCACCAAGAGGGTGACAGGAAGTAAGCACAGCGGATTGCACCAAGTGCTGATAGCGCCAGTTTTAATGCAAATGTCTTTACTTGGTTGCACCACACATACTTGATGCAATTAGATGTACTGTATATACATGCATGGTGGGGTGTAGTTTTAGTCAGCACCTGATTATTCAGGTGTGACTAGACATATCAACAGGTTCTAGCCAAGGGGCAGCGCCCCCTGTTCTATAATCCGCCTTTCAAGATGAAAGTAGGCAGGCCTGACCAGAGGACGCCAACCCAATGGAAGAGTGTTATGCCTGACGGCGAGAACAAGACATAACTGGTCGCATTCTTCTCAAGGCACTTGCTGTCGTCGTGTTTCATTCCGAAGACCAGCTGAATCATCGCCATCAGGTCTATGTTACGGTTGGTATGAAGTGCATGAGACTGTCAAAGACGGCCAGCCTGAGCACAAGGCTCCAAGTCGACAATGTACCAGGGGTGAAAGCAGCATAGCTTATCCATTCCTTTTTTTGTCACAAGTGTTTTTAATTTTCTTTTTTTCCTCTTTTTCTGTGGTTGATCTCACCCTCTCCTTAAAGTAAAAAAGAGGGCGCTTTCACTGTCTCGACATGCTACGAGGTGCAGACTCATATAATGATATGAAGTGCAACCAGGATGGAGCTTACACTTGCGACATGCTCCTCCACTGTGACTGTGACCATGTATTCCAGTCACAGGATACCAATCAGCCGGTGCCACATAACGGTAAACCAGATACTCAGATGTGGTTGTTCTCCTCCGCGGCAAGCGAGTCATGCCAGTTCTATGAGTGCAACCTGGATTTTCAAGACAGGAGTCGAGCACCCGGGGTGCCACGGCGAACTGACAGACCATGATCAACAGCATTGCCGAGAAGCGAGGTCAGCAAGTCTGTAAGGTATTGATTGGCACACACGTGTCTTCACTGGCTGCTACAGTGCCACTTCCTTCTACGGTGGAAGCCAAGAAGGTGCCCATTGAAATGGTGGAAAAAATGCATCTATGGCATTTGCAATGGCAGATCCTGGGTACAGCTACAATTTCAGTCCCCAATAGAAAATGAAGTGCACAGAATTTGTCTGTCGACTGTATAACAGTGACGCGAAGGGCATCAAAATGTTGCCCGCTACGTGCATTATTTTACATGTCCAAAGCTGCGGACAATCCTCAAAAGATGCTTCAGACCCGGGACTCCCTGGCACAGAGAGAAAGTCACAAAGGCAGTGGCGACAACTGTACTGACTGCAAAGTTATAAAAACCAGCCGTCGATGCCGAGCGGGAGGATTCCTCGTCTTCGGATTCCACGACAGTCAAACTCCGAATAAGGAGCGGTGCATTGAGGCGTGTGACCAGTTCCGTTCACTTTGCACTGCAGTGAAACCGAGCTTGGACATCCCAGTGCGACTGACGGGCATCCTCCACAACTATAATTATTATAATTATAAGACTGACTTTATTCAAAGCCATCACAGCAAATCCAGAGAAAGAATCCTGTGTCTGCGTGTTGGTCCTCTTTCCAAGATTATCTTTTGAATCTCTATCCCCTCTCCTGTATATATAATTATACTGCTTTGATGGTTAAAGTCTGAGCCGTATCTTCCGGGGTGTTAGACGCACCCCCCTTTTTGGGCCAAACATTCGTATATTTGTTGAAATTTGAAGTACAAGCCCCTGGTCAGATTTGGAATTTTTGGCAACCCAACTCATGGGTATCGCTACATATAGGACGTTACCCGGCAATGGTTAAAACATTAAAGTTAAGAAACGTGATAAAAGTCCCGGGAAAAGTTTCCTACTTAAAAAAAGTAGTTTGTTCTTCACTCTGAACTTGGAACATGTAGAAGGTTCTTGCTAGTGCAATGATGGATTGAACTACATGAAAAGCAGTCAAATGACATCCATACATGCGTCACAAGCAGGGAGCGCTGTAGCACTGGTCGGCATCCAGCACTCGGAGTCTAAGCCACAGGCACAGAGGCAATCGTTAAGTTTTTTTATGCGTTTTAAAGTGCGGCTAACACACCAAGCACTGTATCTCGGGGGGGGGGGGGGGGGGGGTGTTAGGCACACTTTGAAACGCCTGGAAAAACTCAAAATCGCCCCTGTGGCTTAGCCTACGAATGATGGACATGGATCAACTAGTGATATGGCGTGCCATGCATCAAATGCATGTACGGTGTCATTCGACTACTTTTTAATGTACTTTTCATGCACAGAAATCCATCAGTTGTACAATGCTTCTATGTTTTCAGTTCACACTTCAGAGTGAGGGACAAACAAAGAACTTTTGCTGGAACTCCAGTCGTGCTTCTAAACTTTCTTAACCATTGGTCAACGTCTTGTATGGACTAGTACCTATCAAGTTTGAATGGCCAAAAATTAAAAATCGGACGTGTGGCTCATACTCCGAAAGTCATAAATAGATACGAATCATTTGGGCCCCGGAAAGAGGATGCGGCTAAGACCCCGGTGCGACTAACACACCGGAAAAACACGGTAGTCGAATACGTGCATTATATGCATGGAGCACTGTAGCACTGGTCGACTCACATCTAACATTCGGAGTCCAAGCCGCAGGGGCGATTTGTGTGAGTTTTCATGCGTTAAACTGCAGCTAACATTTTCGAAAATACTAATATCGTAACAATACTTTGTCTCATGATTTCACATGATTGTACATATGCAAGTACAGAGCCAGTGCTCCCATCTCCTGCGCTTATAATATATATAATTATGTTACACTCACTATGGCATCATTTCTCTATTTGTCGTCACTGTCTCTATACATGTATGTCATCACCTGTTTACTTCGTGCCTATTATGGCTTCACTGATGACATATAGAGGAGTGTGAGAGAGCTGGTGGACTACTGAGTGCTACATAATACATATGCACCGCTTCAAGTTTCCTGCACTGTTGCCGGATGATTGGTTGTCAAACCATGAAACCCCAAGTCACAACAAATTTTATATTGCTCTCCTTTGTGCACATCCTATGCCGCATGTCAAGTGCATACCTCTTGTGCAGCAGCAGGGTTGATCAATTCTGCCAGTCCTGGTCCGACACCATGGAGAACGGTGTGCCGATCTCCAACCGGAGATTGAGTCCTTCTTTCCACAAGGCCAGGATTTCTCATAGCTGCATACCGTCAACGGGCAACATACAGACAGCACAGGCATACACGGGTGTTAGCATAGCACTGCAGACACTGACCAGCTGCACATGCATACAGCCAGGCTGCCAGGCTATTCAGCTGTGACTGAGAACTGGATGACATTTCAGCTGCACGCATGCACTGCTTTCATGGATGTGCAGAGAATGCTACACGTGTCAATTATTGATTTACAACCCATGCGCATAAATGGGGCCGGGGGCGGGGGATCCAGACACATGCTCCAATTGGCGTACAAATCAATGCCCAAACCAGGCTGACCAAATGCCCAGCCTGGGGCCTGTTTAGAGCTAACCTCGAGTCCCCACAATGCAATCATGTACATGTACCTGCAACCCTGGTGCAAGTGAAACACCCACATAGTAGATTGAAGACAAGGACAACACCGATTAACGATGTACATATATACACAAATGCATACATATGTGTACATTTGTCTTAAGCAGGACCATTCCACCGACGACGTAAGTTAGTTGCAGTAAACTGTAAATGCATGTTACAATACCTTCTGCAGGTTCCGGCCGTGATGGGATGTCCTTCTTCTGGTCAGCCGGTAGTTCCTCCGATTGCCTGGTTGTTAAACTCACCATCTTGGAGTATGGGTAGCCGGCTGATGTGCCCTCACTCCCAGCTGGTGGTGTGACCTCAACCATCCTGGAGTATGGAGACTCGTAGACCGCGGTGTACTCTTGCACCTGTGGCTGCTGCCTCGCATCGCCCTGCGGATGCGACTTAGCGACTGGCGGTGGCTGCTGCCCTGGTGCTCTCTGACGACCGGGCTGTCCAGTGGTGGCGTTTGTTTTCGCTTTGACATTGCTGGGGCCGTGCGCCGCTTTCCTGCGCTTGGTGGTGCTCCGCTGCAGAGCTTCTTCTTCTATCAGTCGGTCCGTCCTGGACTTGATGGCGAGGCTGACTGGCTTGCGCTTGATGGGCGTTGCCTTGGGTGCTGGCCGCTTCATTGGTCTGTCTCGGTGCATGCTGTTTAACAATTATAACAATATGTCAAATGTATAGTGACTATGTGTAGTGACTACTTCAGTTGGCAAAGACTATTATCGTGACTGGTGACTATCGTGCATAGCCAGTGCCAGAGACTCACACAATCAACGGCCATGTGTCTGCTACTGACCGACACACAACCGCACGCTGTGTCGATACGACTACGCCCAGCCGTACTACTACCGGTAGTACATCAGCATAGAAGAAACAATCAAAATTTTCACTTCACACCAGATTTCCAGCATTGTTGACAAAAAAAAGGTACAAATAAAGAAATTGCTTGAAGAACAGTAACAGTTAGGCAAGAGTATTGTACTTTAGACTTGAGGTCAGGATTGATAGAAGTCTGACTCCCACGATGGGTACGTGCACGATTTGCGAGTGTCGAATTGCTGATACCGCCACACCGGGCCTGGTTCAGCGTAAACGGTAAAGTGCACACTTACTAGCATTTGCCGAGCACGGAGTTGACCGCTGACTGGCCACGTTAGTCTTTACCGCAGAGTTGCTTGGGACCGGGAGAAGAATGGCGGTCGTCAATGGGCGTCAGCGGAGGCACAGCAATATGGACAGTATGCAGCAGCTGATCGGCTATGTACCCCAATACAATAGTCAGCCTCAGGTAAATACTTGTTATCAGTGCGTGACCTTCGCCTTCGATAAATACTCACTGCAGGGACGCTTGGCATCTCCGACAGTGCCGCCTAGGGAACAAGGTCCTCTGGTTTTCTTGCTCTCGTTTAGGGTGTGTAGCGAAGTGAGTCGGATGGTGGAAGAGCGACCGGCTTGGCTGTTCTACTGCATTCAGGTAAGACGATGACAGACAATGCGGCTTTTGCCTTGATCCGTTGGCGACAAACACGCAGTTGTTATTTTTATCCATCCAGGAACGAAGACTGTACTGATTCGGCTTGCAGCAGCCAAAGAACTCAAGAAGTAAAAGTCAGTACTTGTACTAGTTTGTTCATTGATTGAAAAACATGACATGCACACAGCATCTAGCACGTCGTATGAACACTGCATGCTTGGGCTAGCGCTAGCACTAGCACTAAAAAGAGTGAGTACCAAAAGCACATTCTTGTCAGTGCTGAAGTCTTGACTCCTTACACATGTTTTTTCTGTGACCCACGCGAGTCTTTGAAATGCGCGATCCTGTGTCTTGGTTACGCGATAGCTGTTGCCAAGTAACTGATCTCAAACCTGATCCGGGTGCTGACGCTGGGTACGGGTCAGTGCAGTGTACAGTCCATTTCAAAACTATAGACGCGTACCTAGGCAAAAACCGTTATGCCAGCATCTATACCACATAAAATCTGTGATCACTTTGTGCATAATTTTTTCCAAATTGGGCGTCTGTTGTCCAATCCTTTAGAAACTATATGAGAGTAATTGTGGAGCGATCCTGAGCAATATTCCGAAAACTATTCTCAAAAAGTTCCAGCCAAATTTGAAATATTTCAAAAACCCTACGCGTCTATAGTTTTGAAATGCACTGTAGATCTACGTCGTGTGTGCTACCCTGAGCTTGACTTTATTTATTTATTTATTTATTTATTTATTCAACATCTCCTGGCCCGTCCGAAGACTGCCAATAAACATGAGAGGTCAGGTGATAGCCAACCACGGCAAGCTAAAAGGGAAAAAAAGAAAGATGCTGTCAGAGAGGGAAAGGAGATAGGGAGAGAAAAAGAAAGGGAGGCACATTAATAATACATGGGATCACTTCGGATGAGACAGTGTGGAAAGCTGGACTGTGAATTTCCTGATATCCTGGCATGTCTTAATGCTAGTAGGCAGGTTAGACCAAAGGGAGTATGCTGAGAAGAAAGGGGATTTCAAAAACAGAGAGGAACTAGCTCGGGGCAGTGATAAGGCATTGCGTGTTGGTCTAGTGGTAACAAACCAGTTGTACTTGGCAATATGTTTCGGGACTTGGGCTAGGAAGATTTTTTGCACAAGGATACAAAGATGCTGCTGATGTCGGGCAAGAAGAGGGTGCGTGGAAGCAAGTTTATAAAGACAAAGGGAGGCAAATGTTTGGTCTTTTCGAAACAGAATTTTCAGAAGCAAGCGTTGATGTACCTCCAGTCTGTGGAGTAAAGTCTGAGACAACCCGCACCAAGCTATATCGCAATAGTCAAATATAGGCAAAATGTACGACTTAAAGAACAATTTTCTGCAGTTATCATTCAAGTGTTGGCAGTGGGGTTGTAGCATACCTAAGGACGCACTCGCACGCTTGCACACAGACTGGACTTGTGGAGACCAGGAGAGTTGGCGGTCGAGAATAACGCCCAGGTGCTTGTGCTCGTTAACAACTTTAATAGGTGTACTATTTAGACCAGGAAAATACAGAAGTTGAGTGGGGGGCGAGGGAGAGAAGAACATGGCCTCGGTTTTGGCGAGGTTAGGCTTCAGTTTCCAGGTTTCCATCCATGTTACTGTAGCGTTGACCCCGGACTGCATGGAGGCCGTGAGGTTGTCTGCCGAGCTGTCGGAGCACATCAGAGCAGTGTCGTCAGCAAAAAGACTTACATTTGGTACAAGGGCTGGCAAGTCATTAACGTACAGTAGAAATAGGAGCGGCCCAAGTATGGACCCCTGGGGTACCCCAGACACGACTAGTAATGGGTCTGATAGGGAGGTAGATACTCTGACAGTCTGGTGGCGGCAGGAAAGATAGGATGAGAGCCATTGCAGGGCTGGACCGTGTACCAAGAAGACGGACTCTAGCTTTGCAAGCAGACCACGATGCCAGACGGTGTCGAAAGCTTTCGCTAGGTCAAAGAACACGATGCCAACATGCCGCCTGAGGTTCCGCTGGGTGTAGATGTCTTGTACTAGACGTGTTAGTTGGAAAGTTGTGGAGTCTCCACGGCAGAAACCGGATTGAGATGGTGAAAGCGCTGGGGTGACGTGGCAGTACAGAGACTCAAAGAAAATACGTTCACAGACCTTGGACACAGCGGGAAGGAGAGAGATTGGTCTGTAGTTGCCAGCCTGAGAGCGTTGGCCTTTCTTGTAGATCGGGACGATAACAGCAGATTTCCAGACGGACGGAAATACTCCTGTACGATATGACATGTTAAAGAGCAGGCACAAGGGATAGGACAGAGATGGCGCAAGCCATTTGAGAACCTCATTGGGTATGCCATCTTCGCCAGGGGACTTACAATTCTTCAGGAGTTTGAGGTGCTTACAGACGGTAGCAGTCGTGGTAACGACGCGTGTGAGTGGTGCGCTAAGTTCAGGGGCTGGGGACAGCGATGGAATGACCCAATTCGGATCTTCCGGAATGCCGGATGAAACAAACTGCTTGTTCAGTGTGTCTGCAATCGCCTTCACATCGTGCTGGCGGTTGCCATGGGAGTCCGTCAGGTACTGGATTGGCGCGCGGGAGGTCCCGCGGCACTGGTTGCGAATGAATTGGTGGAGTGATGGGCGATCGGGGGAGGAGAGTGTTGCAGAAAGAGAGTTTAGAAAGGAGCGGTGTGAGGTACGAGAAAGGTGCTTGACGAAGTTGCGTTGAACTCGGTAAGCCTCCCGGTTAACCGGCGTTGGGAATTTCTTGTAGATGCTGAAAAGATCACGCTTGCGCTTCACTTCAGATACGAGGGACCGTGTCACCCATGGGGGACTAGATGTCGAGGATGTTGGGTTGGAATGTTTCCGGTTGTTGTAGCCGATAGCAAAGTTAGAGAGGTGCTGTTGGAACCCTCGTTCAAGGACGGCTGCAAAGTGATCTACCGCGGCGTCAACAGTTGGAGAGCCTTCTGGTTGCAGAAACGACCAGTCGTGGCAGGAGAAATCAGCGTTCATAGAGTCCCAGCACTGAGAGGGAACTCGACGGAAGCGATATGGGAACGGTTTGCGAGAAGGAAGTGGCAGGTCTGGATCCGAGGGCAATGAGACGGCGAACTGGCATGAAACCATGAGATGGTCCGAGGAGCCAAGAGCACAAGCTGTGTGAACGTCCGTCGCCAGCAGGGGTTGGTTCGTGAAGACAAGGTCTAGACATGACTGTGTTCCGGAAGATGTTGTGTGCGTTGGACTCTGCACCAGCTGATCCAAACCGAAGCAGGTAAGGGTGCGAAAAAGTGCCGCCCCAGCAGGACACGTTAAATCCGATGGGCACCACCGTTTGTGCTTACTGTTGAAGTCCCCAGCCATTATGACATGGTACGATGACATGGGAACGGTTACCAAAGCACTAGCTAGCATATCACAGAAGTGGTCTATTTCCGTGGTTTTGACTGAGGGCGGACGGTAGGTACAGCAGACGAGGATGGGTGTCGGGGAGCCTAAGATTGGGTGAAGCTCAACCCATACGGATTCACAGGTCGGGCGAGCAAGGTCGTCGCGAACTTGGACTCTTCCGAAGCGATTTTGCCGGACAAGAATTGCAACTCCACCATATCCTCTGGTTGCCGTACCGGATTTGTTATCATGAGGTGGTCGGTCGCGACGAAATGTGGTATAACCGGAGATGGTGAGCGCTATGCTTGGATTTAGCCATGTTTCATTTAGACAGATGACATCAGGTTTGTTGAAATCAGCAATGACAGACAGTTCGGCAGATTTGTTAACGATTGAGCGGCAATTTACGGAAAGCAAGGTCAGTTTACCCTGGCAAGGGGGGAAGTAGGGCCGAGCCAGTGGATTCAGCTGTGGTCGCGCCATCATGCTGAGCCTGAGGAGAGGACGTTGTTTGCCTGGTTGGCATTGCTGGTGTCAAAACTGTCCGCGGCAAAACGCCAGGGCCTAACCGTGTGCGAAAGAGCATCCGGCCAGAACCCTTTGTCACCGACTGTGTTCTCATCAGCTGCCTCGACGGTCACCCGTGCGTAGGCAGTTCTGAAGTGCTTGGATGCAAATATGACACCTTCCTGAATCTGCACTCCTCGGGCAGAGCACCATTCAGCAATAATGATGATGCGGAGCAGTGTGGCTGCACGTTGCCAACGTAAAACACTTTGCGTTTGGCCCGGGGTGATGCCGTGAGGTCTACTGCCGGCTCACTATCACGAGCCGGCTTGGTGTAGCGGGATGTTTCCACCCGCCTTGTTATGCGTTGAGCTAGCTGGGACTGACTACTAGTATCTGCCGCGTGCCTTTGTCTCTGGGCGGCTCGAGTGCGTCTGCCCTGGTGTTCCTGCCATTCATGTACAGTAGGTATCGGTTATAGCGTGGGTGTTTGAAAAACAACATTTGATTCTTATTGCCGATATTTCTTACACACGATAAATCACGTGTGACATATCATATGCACGTGTGACATACAGGTATCATAATTATAATTATGCGCGCACGTTTGGCATGTGGACACGTACAATCATGTAGGTCTACACATGATACACACGGATCAGACTCGCGGTCGTGCTAGGCGACTGCGGAGCAGCAGATACGAGAGAAGTCGGAAGAAAGAGTCCGACTGGACAGAAAAAGTGATTCTCCAAAGCTCAGTTGGACATAACTCTCTTTTTGTGTTGAATATTATTGTATTGAGTATGCACAGAGCACAGATGTTATTACTACAGGCGATACACTTTGCACTAATCTGGCATATTTTGCTACACAAAATCCATTCTTAGGGCCGATATATTCTACTATGCGATAATACTGCTTGTAAGAATAAATATACACATAAATTATGTGTTATGATTATGAAAAAATGAGTGGTAATTCTTGTAGGCAGTATATTCTTGTATACGACCACACTATAACCGATACGCACTGTACTTGTTGTTCAGTATCGGTGGACCTACGGGATGCATCCAGGCCTGCTGCGGGGCTGGAGCTACGACTTGGAGTAGTGCTGGACCTACGGGATGCATGCACGCCTGCTGCGGGGCTGGAACTACGACTTGTAGTAGTGTTGGGTTGTGGCACACGCGTTTCTCCTGGCAGGCTGCCACTGCCGGCGTGTGTACCGTACGTTTGTACAGACCTGCCCGTTGTGGTGCTGAGCCTCGCACGTGCACTTGCAGTTTGTGTGGCGGTTCCTAGTACTACGTCGCTGTACTGGTGTGGCATGGCGTGCTGTGTGTGTACGCTAGTATCTCGCAGGTCAGCCATTTCCCGCCTCAGCTGTTGAATTTCAAGCTTCAAGGAAGCAATTTCATCATCTCTTCCCACCCTAATTGCCACAATTTCTTTATTCAGGTCCATTATTGTCGAGGACAATGCGGCCAAAGCAGTCGTGACATGTCCTATACCGGTCATACCTTCCAGGATGGGGTGGGACCCAATCCCCTCCTTCCGGAGCGCTCCCACCAGGTCGGGCCGTGAGAAGGAGTCCGCTTTCGGGATGCCAGTCCGGGTGGCCAGGTTTTGTAGACAGTCGAACGTCAGAAGGGCCAGGTCGACATGCTCATTGGTGGCCATAGTCCGCAGTACAAGTCACAGCTCCTGTAGGTTACAGTTACAGACTCGGAAAGGCTGATAGGAGCGGAGCTCCTAAAACTGCATCCGCACTCGATTCTTCTCCTCTCTTAGGCCTTGACGGATTATGCTAGCATAATTTTTCGCATAATTCCTACCAAAATCGAATAATCGCATAATTCGAGGCAAATTGCATACGAATCGCATACAATTGTAATAATCCGCCTGTTCGCATCAAATTTCATACAGTTGTACATGTTCTACAAGTACAAGTAGATGCACTAGGAAGTTGTAGGTTTACGACTCCCTTGATAACATGTCCAGTCCACTACAATCAGTGACGGTCGTAGCTAGGTCGGACGGTGCGTTGACCCCGTTGAACCTTTGCTACTACAGTACAACGCCCTCTATAAAAAAATTCCCCTGTTATTTTGCACAGAACCATTATGCATTAGCAGCATATGTGAGCATAATGCGGCATAATATGATAACTTTTAGCATAAAAATAGCATAATTCTGCAATTTTTTCAGCAATGCGAAAAGCATAATTTCACGAAAATATTAGCATAATCCGTCAAGGCCTAGCCTGACTGACAACACGTCGTTATCACTCTCTGACTCTGAGTCTTAGGGTGCGTTCTTAAAGGGGAAGTATACCCTAAAATCAAATTTTCACCAGTTGTAGTCTTCTGGGTGCTGAGTCGAATGGTCTTGGTCCGAGGAAGCCGCAAGTGTGACGCTCCCTTCCTACTTGAATCCCAATCGAACTCGCGCACTTCCACCGAAACTGGGTGACTGCGCCCTACTAGATGGGGATTTGTATGCAAAATGTCACTAAAAGCGCCATTCCGTTCTTATAGAAGCACGGATGACCGCGATTGGCCCATATGTTGTAGTCTTTTGGACGCTGAGTCGACTGGTTTTGGTCCGAAAAGGCTGCGATGCAGCGTTCCTCCTTTATTCCCAATCGAACATGATTGAACAAGCGGTCATGTGCTCCTGGGTGCCCAAATCACCTGGTCACCACGCCAGCAGGCGACAACTTTCATACCAAGGTTCAACTCGAGTTCAACTCGAGTGACAGGACTGCACCCAAAAAAGGTCAAACAGGCTAGTAAGTTGTACCCTGCAGGCACGGTGACCAGGTGACTGGTGTACGCAGGAGCACGTGACCGCTTGTTCAACCATGTTCGATTGGGAATAAAGGAGGAACGCTGCATCGCAGCCTTTTCGGACCAAAGCCAGTCGACTCAGCGTCCAAAAGACTACAACATATGGGCCAATGGCGGTCACCCGTGCTTTTATAAGAGCGAAATGGCGCTTTTAGTGACATTTTGCATACAAATCCCCATCTAGTAGGGCGCAGTCACCCAGTTTCGGTGGAAGTGCGCGAGTTCGATTGGGAATAAAGGAGGAAGGGAGCGTTTCAGCTTCCTCGGACCAAGACCATTCGACTCAGCACCCCGAAGACTACAATTGGTGAAATTTGATTTTAGGGTATACTTCCCCTTTAAATTCTCTAGCTTCTAGGAGAAGAAGAAAAGAGAAGTCGAAGAAACTGGGATTCTTCAAGAACGGGTCTCGAAGAATTCGGAGATATTTTACAGATGTCAAGCAAAATGAAGCGCCAAAGGGGCCGCGATCTTGAGTGCCACGAATATAGTATGCGGTGTGCGTATGCGAAAAGGGAAATGCGTACACTCATGATCAACACAAGGCTTTTAGCCTAGTTCGCATGCGCTGATCCCAAACCGCGGGAATCTCCAAGTTTCAACCACCTCTGAAGCTTGGAGAGCTTGGAGAGCTTTGGAGAGCCTCCTAAAATTCGGAGACGGGATATAAGAACAGCTCTCGAACTTTTCGGAGAGTCTCCAACCTTTCCGAGAGGATTTAAGAACGCACCCTTAGTCTTAGGGGCCTATTATATGTGCAACTCCAGCCCGGGCTGGAGCGAGCGGGCCAGCCCACCAAGGGTGTTTACATGTGCAAGGCCGGGCTGGTCGCCAGCCCGCAGTGAGTTTATATGCGCTGAGCAAGGAATACGCGTACCACGGCGAAACGACAATAATCTACATATTTAAAAAACCGAATGTTTGTTCGTTCATTCGTTAGCGTCAAGAACGTTCAATTATTATTATTATTATTATTATAGGCTTTTCCGCGTTGGCATCGCCAAGCAAGCTTGGCTAGCCTTCGCATAAGCTGCTCCATAATGATGAGACGAAACAATGAATGTATGACTGTATACACGATCTAGGACAGAACCAAGGTTGAGGATATGTTTGAAGAAAGCTGCAAGTTGTGTTGAGGAACACAAAGTTGCAAACTCTACGAAAGTAAACTGCAAGAAATGTTTTGGGGTTGATCTCATGATTATTGTAGTCACAGGTTGTGTTAGTAGCATCAGTTCAATTACTGAGAAATTTCAGAATCGCGATAAGGAGAACTAGTTGGATGGACATGTGACTAATTTAGTCGGTGTCAACCGATTGATGAAATGTGCAGTAACACAAAACGAAAGGAGATGCAATGGTGAAGATTGCAATGGAGAAAGATTCGAACAAGTTTTCGTTCAACACTCATTAGCACTTTGTAAGCACTCACTTCAAACGGATCTGTATTTCTCACTTTCATTCTCACATAATTATCACATTTGTAACCTTCAGCACTGTCACTAGGTGTTACTTCTCTTTGGTTGTTTTAATAAAAGTCCATTTCTTTTGTTATTTAGAACATGGAGGCTCCACTGCAGCCAATTCATATTACTAGATCAATCACCACCACTACACGAAGGTCGTTGACGCTGCAAATTTTATTCAAAACTCTGCACTCACATCACCATCACCACAGCGAGGACAATTCCGGCATATAATTCATATTGACAATGACCCTCCAATGACAATGACCGACCTTTGTGCCGCGGTGGTGACTGATCATAATATCCATTTCTTTTGCTTTGTTCATTAGTTCAACGATGATTCCTGACGAGTGCTGAACGAATTTGAACTTGTTCGAATCTTTCTACATTGTTATCTTCACCACATTCTGCCGGGAACCGACCGAGTGAACCTTTCCTTATATCGTTGGGGTGCACAAAATCAAAGATCCGGACAGCCACTTGTTCCAACCCTGTTAGGTTTGCTCATAAGCCGAGGAGTTGATCGAGCCGATAGCCATGCCATCTACTGAGCAATTAGTGCTTCAAATGATTATTCATTAGTTTGAGGGAAAGTTGCAAACGGGAGAAGTCTGAAGACAAAAACTGACTGTCACCACCAGGACTCAAACCAGGGACCCTCACTTATGGCCAGCGATATCCTAAGTTACTTCTACTTCAAAGTAAGCTATAATGTAGTCGTCATCCAAGCAGCAATTGTTCAACGCCCTCAGCTTCAGACTTTGAAACTCATGCTTCCTGTGAATCCACACAGGCAGGTGGGATAATTACTATTCATTGTTCTTTTATTCAACCAAAGCAGCCAGTGACTTCAGAAATCTGGTGGTTTCCTTGCCCGCCACACCCGAGGTTGAAAGCACCAGTGGGGTAAATGATGCTCTGTCCACAGGCACCGTATGCCACCTTGTTCATTCTCTCGTGTGTTCTCAGGTGGCTAAGGATTTCCGGACGAGACAGCAAGGACGACCCAGGGTCAGTGACCCTTTATATCAAAAAAGGCATCCTGCCGCCGCGACCAGAAACCCCTAGCCCGTATGTCCAGGCGTGCCTCTGCCTGACGATTAGCCGAGGCAGTAGAGAAGTCCTCACCATGTAGTGGGAGCAAACGTGGCTCGATCTCGACATCGGGCAGTACCTCCTGCAGTGCACGGGGGCCAGAAGGTCGGGCACGTGGAGGGCGTGGCGGGTAGTAATGGACTTCCTGCTAGTCATGGCCCAAATTTGCTCAGCCTTCATCGATATTTTGCCGCACAATTTTGCTACAACATTTTCGATATTCTGCTTGGCATTTCCTTTCTCCGTCGGTATTTTGCTTTGGTTTTGCTCGAGATAAAATGAGTTTCAAGGAAAACTCAACGATAATTGTCGGTGATGGCGCCGGTATTTTTGATTGAGCTTCTGCTGCTGCTCACCTTTCTACAAAAATGTAGCCACGAGTCTGCTTTGTCCAACTTTTGTGCTCATTTTCAACCTTGATTACTGATTGTGTTGGGAAAGTCCCTAAAGCCTTGGATTTTCCGAAAAGCCCACCAAAACTCCATATTTTGCTCAAAACTTGCCGGCAACTTGCGCATCCGATATTTTGCTCAAAGAATTGCTAGCAAATTTGGGCTATGACTACAAGTTCCCGCAGACACAATCCTGAATGGTCACATACACTTTCCAGTCAGGACACTACTGAGGCTTTCCCCAAATCAGCCGGCCGAAAAATTCGCCGAAAACGAGACTTATCGAAAAATCGCTGAGCCTTTCGCCGATTTTGGAGGGTTTCTTTGAGAATCTCCGAAAATCTACCAAATCTTCCAATATCTCACCAATTTTGAAGGCAAAATGCCAACAATTCTGTTAGCCGATTTTCCACTATATTCCAATTTTGCAGCCGATTTTCGAGCAATGAGCTGATTTTGCAGCCGAGCCTGATGTATTTTTGAGCTTAGCGAAAAGCTGAATAGGTGACAAAACGGGCCGATTTGGGGAACTGAGCCTAGTAGTGGGCACGCCCTTTTCGTCTGCTACTGCAGGCAGCTGCTGCTGGACCAGTGAAAGCTCCGCAGCACGCTTTGTCTGCTGCTGCCGGTACTCATCGACTTTTTCCTGGCACTTTTGTTGGGTGATGCCTCATGCCTAGGGTCCAGCGGATAATGCCGGCATTATATTCGGCATTATAAGCCTATCCGAGCATTAGAGCATTATGGAGCATTAGGAAGGAACAAGACGAGCATTATGAGGTTTGAGCGGCATAACGAGTTTTATAGTGGATAATGTCGGGAAATCTCTTGGTTTTTGGCAACAATCGGCTAAAGCCATGACTGCCTGAGGTGCAACGCCATAATTGTACCGGCACCTGACTTTGTGAGTGTAGACACCATCACACGTAACACCTTTAGCGCTACATTTACCTGGCAACATGCAGTAATGTCATTGCTACATAAATAAAGTCTTGTAGCAATGTCAGGTAAATGTACATGTGACGTAGCATGCCCAACGCTGCAACTGAGGCTGTTTATGCTTCGAAGTGCACAAAATCCGTAACGATGATTTACGATGATTTTTTTAGAAATCATGGAGAGTCATGGATGATGGAGGAGACTACGTAGACCTACGCGAAGTGAATATCAAACAGAGGAAGAGGAGTTTCCTGTTAATAAAAGTGTTATGCCATAGGCTCTGGCCATAGCATGTCTAGCGATACTGAAGTAAACACTAATCCATTGATAACAATTTGGACCCGCATGAAGGAGCGGCTATAAACGGATAGAGCTTACTCCATAATTAATAGGCTTCCTTTGCCGAGTCCAGCTCAGCAGGCTCGAAAAGAACTAGAATTTCTCATGGACGCAGCACCAAGTCGAGTTGAGTGCTCAGCACCGCATGTTGTACTTTCCTGGTGAAGCACGTACAGTTCGTCGTGGACGATTGTAATGCAAGGCCTACAGTCAAGTGCTATCAGAAAAGAAGAGTATTGTGGCCAACCATTCGTCTCCACGCAACCTCAGGAGAAGAAGACAGCGCAAGCAGAGGGTGTAGAGCGGCAAAATAACTTCTGATCACGTGTGTTCAGGATTTCCGCAAATGGGAGGGATCTCGATCTGAGATCGTCTCTCAGGAACTTGCCTCACGTAAGCTGTTTCAGATGAAGACATTTTTCACAGAGTGGAAGAAGTTACAGCTTGTCTGCAGGCAGGAATATCACTTCTCATAATAAGCTTTCAGCATCCAATTGATTACGAGCAATAATGGTCTCACATCCCACTTCATGGATAAGCAAGGGAAAAGATTTGATACACCCACTGTTCAGCCACAGCCCTGCATCAAAGTTGCAATGGAGATCAGCCAATGGAGACGCGATCATGTCTTATAGTGCTGAGAAGTGGTGCAGCTCGTGAGAGATATTGCAGTAGCTTCAGAGGCAGATTGACTACATGTAAATGCATCCCGGGTTTCCTGGAAGTTTGACAATGTGCAGCATTTCTTCCATTTTTGTTCCAAACCAAGAGCATTATAGCCCTTGTTGGAGCATTATAATCAGCATTATCAGGTAGTTTTTGGAGCATAATGATTAGCATTATGCGAACATTTTCGGAGCATTATCCGCTGGACCCTACTCATGCCTCGCCAACGGCTTTGAGAACAGGATTAGCCACGCCCTCCGCGATCATACCTGCCAACCCACAACAATCCAAGCATCCCGATTGGGCCTGGATCGTCCTGATATCGAGGTAGGACTGAGTATACTACCTTCCAACAACAAGCCCCCTGAAGCCCATCCTCCCACCTCCAGCCAACCCCCGCCCAGTGGGTGGTTGGTCCACTAGGTTAGCCACGGAGTGCCCACTGCCACCCGCTCCAGCTCGACGCTGCCCGTGCTCATTCGTAGCAGCCTCCAGGGTTCCTACCCGGACTGCATTATTCCCTTGTGGAACAGCCTACCAGAGACCATTCTACCAGCACGGCCGCAACCCAGACAGCTCCAATCCTTCAAGGAAAAATGCAGCAAGTACCTGCTGCACCTGAACTGGCAACCAGCCACCGACGCCCTATGAAACGGTTTAGATCAGCGCCTCACTAGCATCCTCCTCCCCCCCCCCTCCTTACCACAATGTGACGTTATCTTTCACTCTGCTTCTCTCACGACCATCTACCCATTGTCCTCGTTCCTCACTATTATTCATTTCCCCTCTTCCTCCCCTCCTCATGGTTTTACTGCATTATGGCACGCTTTGACGGTCTGCGTAGGCGCCAAGACCTTTGAGGTCGGCAGAGCAGCCTGGCCCCCGGCCCCACCACCACTTCTCGCACATATTCGGGAATACAGTGGACTTTCGTATAAAACAATTTTTTTTAAACGACGTCCAGCCCGACGACCAAAACTGGCACCGGGGTGCGGTAGGCTGCCCGTTT
The DNA here is from genome assembly GCF_964019385.1 of Sycon ciliatum. Taxonomy (NCBI): domain Eukaryota; kingdom Metazoa; phylum Porifera; class Calcarea; order Leucosolenida; family Sycettidae; genus Sycon; species Sycon ciliatum. The sequence continues at coordinate 76,309,487 of NC_088643.1, read as the reverse complement.
CGCAGGGTGGTAATAGGCAGTGCCCAAACTGCACTTATCGCATCCCTGAGCTACAAGTACAAAATTTATACGATGATACAGTCGTGTTCACCTGAGCTTATTGTCCCGATCTCACTGGTTTGCAAAGGTTGGCAGGTACCGGTATGCGCGATACTCCAAGAGTCAAGATATTTTGCGAGTTTTGATTCGACTACACTCGTACTACTTTCAAAACACTACTAAAAGGTGTCACCATGGTCACAGTTTATTGGACTTGTACCCAAGCCAAGGACAGATATAACCTGCATGCTGTTATTACTAGCAAGAGTACATAATAATAAAACTTGCAAGTAAAAACTAATCAATATAGCTTTTCGGCTGTTTCCTTTTCATGTATAATCTTCTCCTTCTTTTACCATGGTTGGCTATCACCCACATCTTCCCGTTTTGGCTGCCATCGGAAGCCATAAGATGTTGAATAAATAAATAAAATAAATAAATGTACATTATGTACTCTTGTTACTAGTACATAATATTATAGTATGCGAGAGCGTAGACCTACTCTTTGTACAGCCTCTAGCTCTGCGGCCTTTGGACCGGCAATCAAAAATCAATCAATCAATCAATCAATCATCGTCATGTAGCATTCCCACTTCACGTGACTTCGCAGCCTCCGAACTCCGAACGGTACTCCGAAGTCCGAACAGGTCGTTACGTAGCCACATGTAGCTACTCTGATCTTGCCGTCTTCAGTGGTCTTGGTGCGGGTAGTCGCAGTGGCAGTGCAGTGCACTAGTGGCAGTGCAGTGGTCATGGTCACGGTGACCGGTGGTAGATCTACGGCACATATTCACGTCATCTGATAATGATGGTCAAAGTTCAAACAAAGGCAAAAAACAGACTGTGGAAAATCTTTGAATTTTTGCACTCCTTGCACCTGAGCTGAACGACTTTATAATTTAGTCGTTACATGAACGAGGCATGTACGTCAACACGCATGTGGGATTGATCTACTACTAGTACTACTGTAAAAGCAGAAATTTTCGGTGGTGTAATATTTTCGGTATTCGCCAAAATCGGCGGTTCGGTAGCGGGAAATTTTCGGTAAAACCCGTTCTCCAGGTAGGTGTACTAGTACTACATGTATACAGTATCGGTTGTACCGAAAATTTCGGTGCGTTTTATTTGCGGTAAAAATTGTCGGCACCGAAGTTACCGAAAATAAAACACCACCGAAAATTTCTGCTTTTACAGTACTACTTTTAGTGTATAATATACTACTACTTTGTAGTAGGCGGTGTGTGGTGCGGCCTCTGCACTTGTTGAACAAGTACTGCGTCCTTCACTTCTCAACTGCTAGTAATTGTTACTACTGTAGTTAGTTCGGGCATTTTGCATTCGTTTCCTCAATCTGTCTAGGAGTTTGTTCTTGAGGTCCAGTACATGACTCATGGATTGAAGTTCAGTTCATAGGACACCGTGTTTGTTTGATTCCAGTGGCCGTGGTCATTTGCTCTTTTCTGCGAGCTGTTTAGAACTGTGGATTGAAAACGATTTCTCATATTAAAGTTGCCGAGAACATTTCATGGAATGGCTGAGCAGGAGGAAGGCGTTTTGTTCAACGAAGGGAACTTGACGTGTATCGCGCAGAACTGGAGTTCTATCCCGGACGATGTGGTACAGCGGTATGCAGCCACGACTAAGCGCCTGGACATGAGCTTCAATGTGCTGCGCGAGCTGTCTGGCCTTGAGAATTTTACATTGTTAGAGGAGCTGGTTGTGGATAACAACGAGCTAGGGGATAGCGTACGATTTCCTCCTCTAAACCATCTGCACACAGTCATGTTGAATAAGAATGCCATCATGAACATCGATGGCCTGCTTGAGGACATGGGGAAACAGCTGCCCGCACTGCGCTTTCTCAGTTTACTAGGGAACGTTGCGTGCCCGAACGAATTGTCCAGTTCAGAGAAGGATGAGGATGATTATCGACGGTATCGGCTGTATGTCTTATACAAGCTGCCCAACCTTCGCTTCCTCGACTCGCGTCCAGCATCGCAGAAGGAAAAAGCCGAGGCGGCACGGTCCGGGCAGTTCATGAAAGTTGTGCGCATGGACGAGACGACGACGGACACGGGACGGCCACGGGCACGCTCGTCGGAGGTGAGCGGCGAGGACTACACGCCGCTGCCGCAAACGCTGGCCAGCGCGGGCGATCACAAGGGCACGTTTGGTGTGTGCCGATACGTTTACTACGGTCGCCACTCCGAGGGCAACCGCTTCATCAGGAATCGCGATCTATAAACGTCTATTTCAACGTTTATATCTGTGAGTAGCCATCATTTAGAGAACATGTCCGTACAGTACTGTTTGTGAAAGTAGACCAGTCATGAAAGGTCTGCAACATGATAAACTTCTGGGATGCAGAGTTTTTTTTGAGAAGATCTCCCGTCCTGTGATACTTGTAGCTGTGAATGATGTTTAATTTGATTTTGTGTAGGCGGCAATGGTCATCCGCACCGAGACAACCTAATGGAATGATGTCACTAAGTTGTTCATGCCTGTTCTGTGATTTATTTAGCACAGTTTGTGGTTTCCTGGCGCGCATGTGCATTCTTCTTCCACATGGAACACATCCGTATCACGTGCCACCTTACTAGAGCTAGAGTTAGTTAGCCTTTCCGCTAGAGCCGTCTATTGTAATTTTATTCGCTCCACTTAGTGTGAAACAGCCTGCAGTCTCTATGCATATGTCTTTATGAGCAGCTGCTGGAACAGCTGTTGTAGTGCTATTAATATCGCTGTACTTTTTTTTTACTTGCTCGCTTATTTGTACAGCGCTAGCGTGCAACTGCTTCACATGACTTTGTTTTAGGTATGGGCATGTGTAAAGTGCGCATTTTGCCTCGTGCGTTAACCTCATTTTCAGTGAGAAATGCCTTTTTCTAATTTGCTACAGTGCATGCACATGTATACAGAAGCCGCACATGTGTGTCGCACTGAAAGTAAAGGTGTATGTTTGAGGCTTCGTAGGTTTCTCTTTTCCCAGTTCAGTTCCAGCCCTTCTATTTTCCTTAACCTTAACAAAGGACTTACCCTAAGTCTTTCCACCTCTTATTGATTGTAGTTCTCTGTTCCCATAACTTTCTGTATGTATGTGTGTGTGTGTGTGTGTTGCCGAATGATCAAATTAATTTTGATGTAGGTCACATGCATGTTGCGGAGATTACATAAACGCGCGCGATCAGTGATTCACTATTACATTTTGTGCGGTGAATTTCTGTTGAATGCACGGTCAATGCGTGGCCAGCATTTGGTGTGTTTCTGGGGCTTACCGGCACAGTGCCTGTCACACTGTGTGTGTGTGCGTGCAGTGCACTTTTCGATTGGTACTTTGAGGGTTGGGGCGCTCTCGGTGCCTTTCCAGTTTCCGGATACTCGTATGCTATCCTCCATTTCCACTTCTGGCTCATCCAGGCCGACTATTAATTATGGTCATGTGCACCCTTGCTATTCCGATCTCTTGCTGACATACAGACTACAGTCCATTCATAACAAAAGATGAGCACAGGCTTTGGGTGGCGAGTTCCCGTACTTGGTGATTTTCGTGATTTTATTGTACTCGGTGCAGTGCCGCGAAATTTACCCTAGCCTAGGGGGTCTGGGGATCGAACCGCACAATGTACTGTTGCAAGTGGAGTGAAACGTCCTGGTTTTTCATGGCTTCCCTATTCAGTGGTTACCTGGCTGAAATCTTATTCTTGTTACGGTTTGTTTTCTGGAGAAATAGACAGTCGACTTCAGAAACATAGGTACTTCGAAGGGAAGAGCATTCCATGGGGAGTGGAACAAATAATTGTAAAAAACTCTAAATTTTGACCCATTTATGGCCAAAAGGCAAAAGCTAGGATATCATTTTTTGGACTGTAAAAAAAAAAGTAAATTATCGTGTCCGTTCCCGAAGGGAACTCACGACGGCCGCTAACACCCGGTAAACCCTAGCGGCAAGCAGCCTGCAAGAATTGCATTTGACCAATGGCCCACCTCACCAGATCAAGGTGTGGGTCCTCGTCACTCAGTACAATCACATGGAGTCCAACCGAGCAAGCCGCATTCCTGGTCCTGAGAGGTGATTCCACACCCCACGTACATGTATGGCAACTTTCCCCATGTCTCACCCCCAGAGTCAGACAAAGTCAATACTACACTGGCCGAAGATGAAAAAAGGTGGTTTAAAAAAAAAACAGGGGAGAAGGAGGGGAATGCCATGCACTTAACTCATTTCACAACTAGTAGCACGACACGGGGGCAGGGAAGTATCCTGGATAAAATGCAGAGCATCGGCGGTATGCCATCACGAAAGTGATGATGAAACATGAAAAGAGGAGCTGCGCATTGCCAAGAGCACGTTACTTGATTACGTACATGTGCTAGGCTTGGTAATGGTCCGCAGACACGATTACAACATGGTCCTCTTAGTAATAAATAAGTAGATAGTATGAAAGAGCAGGGAGTCAACAGAATAGTAATGATGAGGTGACAACGCCCAAGCCCAAGGACGATATTTTGAGGATAAAATCAAAAATCATTCAAAAGGTAAAAGTCAGTTTTGAACTACACGAGCTAAAGGTTGATGAAGACATTCTATCTAAACTTTTGATGGCAATCTTTCATGGTGCTATTATCATTCACAGGGGTCATTCAGATCAATTCATTAAGTTTCAACCCTACGAATAACTTACGAGGAGACTACAATAAACCGTTCAAGTATTGAGTGTGTGCAAATCACAGTCAACGCTCAGAAGGGGCATTGATGATCAGCTGATTACAGACTGAGTTCTTTTGCCTGCATGGCAACGCAGAGACAGCACACCAAGAGGAGTGCATTGGTAGCCTGCATCATCATGTTGCAGTGGTTTGTAGCGTGCATCATCATCTTGATCATGCTGTGGCCGTCTCTGCAAGCTGCAGCTCAAGGTGCAGTAGTCCGCCGAGGTGATGCTCAATCAAGAGGTTGGCCAGCGACATGAGAACTACATACCAGCGGACGTACCACGTTGTTAGTATTGCAAAGCTCGTCGCCAGCGTGAACAAGACCCAGAAGAGAGCAACGTAGAACAGGCGATGGTGAACAACCAGGTTTAAGGCGCCAATGTCGATGGCCTTGTGAATTTGCTTTGCCTGACTCTGCGCGTCTGTGGGAAGCTCAAACGAGCCACTGCGGTAGAACTGAGCCAGGCGTGTTTCTTTGTGCTCCCAATCACTTTTCAGCCATGCACTAAGTTCCTTGGCGTCGTCCGGCATGGTAGACATAGGGTGGCGCTTCAGATGAAAGTGTATCTCCTCCGGAAAGTTGCCGAGGAAGATTTCCTTGAAGCTGTAGACAATATTCTTGGGATAGGCCACAGTCATGTCTACAACACAGTCCAGATGATCATTCAAGTGAGACACAAGGTAGGTGAAACCGGATGTGCGAGGATGCAACAGGTGCTCATAGATTGGCAAGTTGTTAGCTTTTGCGTAGGCGTCGCTCTTGGCTTTTCCACTGCCCTCGAGGTCGGCGCCTTCGGGAAAGAGCAGGAGCTGGATTGGCGCACCGGACTGCTTCAGGTGCTTGCAGTGCTTGGCCAGCAACAACTGATCCTCCTGCCAGTTCCTCTTGACGAACAGATAGCCACAGGCTTGGCAAACATAGCCTGCACATTCACAGCCAGCGACAAGCACAAGCACAAGCGCACATACACACACACACACACACACGCACACACACAGACACACACACAATACAGGCTACATGTAAATGCATTTTTCCGTGAATTTGAAATGGCGTAACAGGCTGCAGCGTACTTACCCCAGATAGGTACGTGGCGAAGGGAATCTTTCAACACCAGCTTGAAGTGCTCTAGCATACCAAAGCGTGTGTAGATCATCCACGAGTAGGCCCAGTCCAGTTCAGTTCGATGGTTACCGATCATCAGGTAGCGTTCATCTGGACTCACGTAGTCGCCGTGAAATACCACCTTTGTGCCGCCGAGAAGTTCTGCAGTCAGAGCGGGAGGAGGTAAGCAAATCAGTAGGTGATTACAGTAAAGCCTGCCCTAACCGGATGCCCTTGGCGCAGCGGAAACTTTCCTAATAATGGCAGGATTCCGCTTGATCCAGGGACGAACGTTCAATCCACAGCACTTTGGTGCATGAAAATGTGTCCGGTCAATACAGGATTCCGCTTGGTACAGGGTCCAGCCAACGCAGGATTCCGCTTGGTACAGGGTCTGGACAACACGTGATTTACTGTACAACGCAACCTCAGAAATCCAACCACCCTCACTGGCCTCAGGTCCGGCGGCAGAAACGTCTGATTAGTGAAAAAGACAATCCCGACCACACGTGCTTGCCAGACTTGCCTTGAAATGATGATAGCAAAACTGTACAACCACACACTACTCAAACATCTGCTACGCGCATTCGGGATTGACCGCGTCCGCAATGTCCTATGATGTCATCCACACACACACACACACGTTGAAGTACAGAGATCACTATGACTGTAGGAACTTACCGAGCAGAGCCTGGCATGACACATTCCACATCCACATAGGGATACATGGAGCACCGTGTAAACACATACACACATACACACACATACACACACATACACACACATACACACACAAACCCGCGCACGTGCATACACATGCGCACAGACACAAACACACAGGCACGCACACCGACACAAACAGACATTAGGTTGCAGAAAAGGGAGGTTGGTCCACACCCTGCAAACCTGCTGCACATCTCGGCTTTATCCGAGCACACAGCTGTTGGCGGTAGCACAGCGCTCACTACATTCCTGATTACAAATAATTACAATGCTGACTATTGATTTCATTGGCTCGAGGACTACCTGGCACGTGCTATAGTCTTCATGGATTCCTCACAGACAAGAACTACAAACGCAATTCGCAATCTATTGTACACTGGACGCATGTGTACCACAGTGATGCATGAAGAATAGGACTGGTGTATGGGTTTTGAGTCTACACGGCTTTGCATGTTTTGGGTTCGGATTTCTACTTGGAAATGAGAATCTTCAAGTTGTGGCACACGGAAAGAAAAACGCGCACGGATTAGGCTCGTATCACTGAAATTTGGCAGCAGGCCATACTTGGAAATTCTCACTGTGTGTTGCACGTGATTTCGTTGTGTTTTTCTTTGAATCTTCACCAGAACAAAGAGCAAAGCACGTCCTCGACAACAAGTGAAGCCCAAGCATACGAGTACATGTTCTCAATATTCGCGTTGCGTTCCCGTCATGTACAGCGGTACCTCATGAATGCTCCTAAACCTGGGTTTACAGTAAATGCCCCTGCAAGGTTGTGAGTGCAGCAGTGCACTGTATCATTGTGAGTGTGGAGTATACTGTACAAGTACAAATTTTCGTTCACGAAATCTTTCGTTATTTCACTCCACCAGCTCACGAAATCTTTCGTTATTTCACTCCACCAGCAGGCTTGTTACGTACTAAATTTCGTTTTTGGTCGACGTCTGTCACCCCGAACGTCCAGAAAAAACTTTAGTTTGGGGGGGGGGGGGGTACAAACTTTAGTTATTTTGTGCCCCCTAACGAATATAGCGAAAGTTAATTCCAAGCGAAAATTTGTACTTATACAGTAAGTTTACATTTTCTACGGTTGTGATAACTGGCGCATGGCGACAATTCTGAAAGGTGCCCCGAAGTGACATGGTCTAGACTCCTGTTGCTTATGTGCTTGATGCCAGGGAGTTTAGATGACTCCCTGCTTGATACCATCGACAGTGAACCAGACCTTACAGGGCTTCATGCTAGTAACCTCTGTGCCCCTCCCCCCCCCCCCCCCAGCTCTGTCCCAGATCCGTCACAACAGGCAGTGTACAGGGACATGTACAGTATGATTGCATTATCAAGAGGTACAGGGACATGTACCTACCGTCAATAGAGTCATGAACAGAGCCAGCCAGTAGGTGTTCCATCTCTGATAGAGGTTAATCTTGCGCAGCAGCAAGAACAAGATGGCTCCCGGACACAGGATGAACACAAACGACAGGAATGATGAAGCCACGAAGAAGCAGCAGAACAGAAGCCCTCGGATAGTTTTCGCAAGCGACATTGTCACTGTTTGTTCACATACACTATGTACACGTGCATCCAGGTGGAAATAAAGTTATTACAATTAGAGAATTGAAAATTCAAACAGGAGCGCTGGTCACGTACGGACCGAGTAACGTTATAACAGCCAATTGCCGTGACGTTTCGTCGAAATCACATCGAAATTAATTCTGTGTTTCAGTCCACAATTGTCAGTCCGACTTGTCAGCAATCAGTACAGCTGCACAATAGTTACAGTGTGAAGACAACGAAATTCGAAAGCAAAATGTGCATCTGCAGCTGCAAACCATTTGGCAGGTTGTCAATGACAGCCACGTGACGACGACAGTCGCGTCGAACCAGGGAGTCGTAAAAATGTACATTTTACGACTCCCTGCGTCGAACCCAAACCTGGTTTCCCGGCAACTCCCTGGTTGACAGAAAAGCAGGGAGTCCTGGCCGGGTGCGGGTGGTGCACGGGCACTGGTCCGGATTCTGGTTGGCAGCTTCCCACCGGTCCGTGATGTGGTTTCACACACCGATTACGATCGCCGACGAGTAGATAGTAGCAAGAGTACATGAAAACCGGTTTTCATGTACTCTTGATAGTAGTAGTAGTAGTAGTAGTAGTAGAATTTATTATTTTGATAGGGAAGGCCCTACAGACGTTGCCGTCTTCTTACAGATCTTCGACTCGTAAGATTTTGTCGAAAGTATGATCATGACCAATCCTGGATAGGGCACCCTGATTCTTGAGAGGCCCTCAGTTCTGTCAGTTCTGTATTTCGCGGTTGTGAGAAGCATTCGCCTCCGGACTACTACAAGGATCAGCACACAGTCGGTGCACCATGGCGGCATGGCGGCATACAGCGACACTGACAGTCACAGACTCAGCTGAAGCGTCATGTCACAATTGTCACTAAACGTGTTTTCGTTCATTTTCACGTCGTGTGAATACCCTATAATACTACCAAGAGTACATCACCACCCCTCTTGCTTGCTGCTCGACTATTTTGCTTACTTGGTATACCCGCTTCTGCTGTGCAACTAGCTTTGACGATGTGCTTTATTGCCCCTTGGTTATTATTATAATTACTTGTATGTACTCTGGATACTACAAACAATTGTACATGTACCAAGAGTACATAACCCCCCAGAGTGTGCAACGCCTGATCCAGCTCTGCCGCACAGGGCACAGTTGTTCCGGAGTCGACCAGCTGAAGCTGCTGGGTGTGCTGTTTGACCAACACCTGTCCTTCACAGCTCATATCAGGCAATTGGCTATTCGAGGCTCGCAGCGTCTGGGCTTCCTCCGGAAAGCCTCACGAGTGCTGGACTCTAGGTGCCGTGGAGTGATCTACAAGGGCTTTGTCCGCCCGGTTTTGGAGTACGGCATGCTCGTGTGGATGAGCGCTGCACCCACCACTCTGGCTCGCCTCACTGCCATCCAACGCCGTGGCCTTCACCTAATCGGTGATGGAGCCTACCTCCCTAGCTTGGACACCCGCAGAATGGTCGGAGCACTCTGCTTTCTCTACAAGCTTTTTTTTTTTTTTTTTTTTTTTTTACAAGCTCCACTTTTCAACTGGCCCAGACATGCTTCTCACCCTTCTTCCACCCCGAGCGACCAACACATCACGCCATAGCCGACGCACACAAAAGCATCCCTCACACCAGTTTCAGCTCACTTCCACTCTTCCGCCCAGAGCACGGAATGATGTCCTTCGGTCCTTCCCTGACGCTGTTGTGGAGGTCTGGAACCAGCTAACTGGCCCAGATTACTCAAGACGTCAGGCAACCGATTGGGATCAACAAGGCCAAGGAAAACTCGAAAAAATCAAAAAAAATTAAAAAACATGAAAAAAATCAAAATGACCACATGCACAGTGCTACATCTGCTGATGCCGAGCGAGTAAATTAGTTGTCGACATGGAGCCTGACACCCCGAACCCTCCTGCTGATGCAGAGACAAGCAGCAATTTGAGTACTCCTGAATGCGACAGTGACGGTTTCCGGCAGGTCGTGTCCAAACGAGTTTTGCGGCGGCGGACCACACCCCGGAACCACAGTGACGCATGGAAGCTAGTTGCAGCAGAGCCACCACAGACAAAGCGTGCCGTGGTGTACATTGGTAACCTGAGCACATCCTGCACCGAATCCAGTCTGAAAGAATACATTCAAGTCACAGCAGCTGCTCTTCCCGAGCCACAGTCCATCTCAGTGCTCACGTGCAGTATGTATACCTCTCCACATGGCCGGGTGTCAGCACGAGTAGCCGTGGATGCATCTCTTGTGAATCTCCTGACTGACCCGGAATTCTGGCCCCGGCCACTGTACTGCAGGCCATGGAAGTTTGACGCTGGCCGTAAGCACTCCTCTGCGCACAACGCGGTGGGTCCCAGTGTATCGGAGTCGAACACCCAGTCAGCTGGCCAGGATGCTGACAATGCAGAGCGGACCATGTCAGTTCTGCAGGCAGCCACCCAGTCAGCTGGCCAGGATGCTGCCAATGGGGTGCGACACCAGCCACCTCCACTGACACCGGCTGTTGGAAAATCTCGCTCTTATGAACGGTCCTCGCCACCAGCCCTCCCGGACAGCAAGAGGCCAGACGGTGCAGAGAGTGAGACAACCTCGGGTGACGGCATGTCCAACACTGAAGACCAGGAAACAACACAGTGTGCTGCGCAAGAGTCTACTTAATGCGAGTCTTTTTAACAAATGCATTTGGGCTACTCAGCAAATTTGGTGACTTTCAGCATGCCCTGAACGCACATAAACCTGATGTTGCGATAGTAACAGAGACTAAGTTCACTCCAGATAAGTGTACCGCCTCAGAGTCTACCATTCCAGGTTACGGAGAGCCCCTGCGGATGGACTGCACTGCTCAGGGTGGAGGCGTTGCCATATGGTGCAAGTCTACTCTCGCAGTTGCACAGATCGACCTCCATGCCACTCCTGTGGACTCTAAGAACGCAGTTCTATGGTGCACCATCCAGTCCCAGTCTGGCAGCGATATCACCTTGGGAGCTGTCTATCGTTCTGGCTCGAGTGGCGACTCTGACGTCTCCCTACTGGAGCACCTAGACCACTGCCTGGATGCCGTTCCACCCTCCGCCCAAGTCATCCTGGCTGGCGACCTCAACGTCCACAGCACTGAGTGGCTTGGTAGCACCAAGACTACCACTGCTGGGCAACGCCTGGAAGAAATATGTGCGACGCACGGACTGATCCAACATGTTGATCAGCCAACAAGAGGAAAGAACACTCTTGACCTCATCCTGTCAAACTTGCCACACCCCGTCACAGTACAGGCATTTCCACCCCTGGGCAAGTCAGACCACTGTGTGATTCTTGCTGAGTTCAGCCCAGTCACGCTCCGTACTGAGCCCGTGTCTCGACGCCGCGTCTGGCGCTACAACCAGGCTGACTGGGGCCGCATGCGTCATTTTATTCGTCAGACAGACTGGCAGCACATTCTTAGCCACCACCCAGAACACGCATGCGTACAACTTACTTCCCGCATCCAGGAGGGCATGGATCGCTTCATCCCATCGAAGCATCTGTCAGTCAGAACGTGTGACCCTGTTTGGTGGACTCCTGAATGTAGTACAGCTGTGTCTGCAAGAAACCGTGCTTGGCGACACACCCGTGCACACCCAACTGATCTGCAATTGTCTGATACCTACACTGCAACCAGCCTGAGAGTTGCCACTGTGCTCCATGCAGCGCAGCAGGCTCATGTATCTTCATTGCGGAACAAGCTGTCGAATGGAAACCTACGTGACAAAGCATGGTGGTCAAACATGAAGCGTGCAGGAGGTCTATCCCGCACATCTGATATTCCTGTCCTAAAGGGGGCCGATGGTCAGCAATGTACCACGGCCTCCTCCAAGGCTGACTGTTTCGCATCATTCTTCGCAGAGAAGTGCAGCATCCCAAATGATCTCACTGAAGACACACTCCCGCCTTTCCCACCACGCACTGACGCCATCCTGAGTCAAATCCGTTTCCGGGAATCAGCAGTGCTCAAGCAGCTCCGGTGTCTTGAAGTATCCAAAGCGTCCGGGCCAGACTCCATTTCCTGCCGCGTTCTAAAGGAGTGTGCGTCTGAGCTCTCAAAGCCGTTGTCGCAGCTGTTCTCGTCTTGTCTCTCCCATGGTTACCAGCCTACAGCCTGGAAGGTAGCCAATGTGGTTCCCATCCACAAGCGCAAGGCCAAGGGCGATGTCCGTAATTATCGACCAGTCTCCTTGCTCTGTGTAGTATCCAAGATGATGGAAAGAATAGTCAACCAGCAGCTCATCAACCATCTCAACAGCAATACCCTCCTGTCTGCCAACCAGTTTGGCTTTCGGAAATCAATCGGCACAGCTGACCTACTAACGTCACTCCAGCATGAATGGGCTTTAACCACCAGTAAGGGCGGAACCATTCAGGCCCTCGCCATAGACATAGCAGGCGCGTTTGACCGGGTTTCACACCCTGGGCTCCTCTGCAAGCTCCGAGGCTATGGCATTGGTGGGCAACTGCTGGCCTGGTTAACATCGTACCTCCAGAACCGGAAGCTGCAAGCTGTTGTTGGGGGACAGACCTCTACCCCCTCTACCATCCGGTCAGGCGTCCCTCAGGGCAGCATCCTAGGGCCCACATTGTTTCTAGTATACATAAACGACGCCGAAGATCAGCTACCTGCCAGCGTCTCCATCGCCGTGTATGCTGATGATACTACGTTATACACGTCTGTCATGCCTGGACAGACCACAGAGGCCGCCGCAGCTGCACTTCAGACAGCCGTAAACCAGCTGGAAGCCTGGGGAAGTACTTGGAGGGTTACCTTTGAGCCCTCTAAGTCACAGCTGATGTCCGTGACCAGGAAGCTGGCCCCTCTAGACTTCCCCCCTGTCCAATTCCTTGGCACCCCTGTTCCTGTCAGCAGCCAGTTGAAGCTCCTTGGGGTGGTGTTCGACGAGAAGCTCAACTTCAGCGCCCACCTCCACCAGCTTTCTGTGCGCGCACATCAACGCCTCCATTTCATGCGGAAGGCAGCCCCCATCCTGGATGCTGCTGGACGCCTAACCGTCTATAAGGGCTTTGTAAGGCCCATACTTGAGTATGCCCCACTAGCCTGGCTTGGTGCTGCCCAGACCCACCTTGGGAAGTTGGACACAGCACAGCGCAAGGCCATGCAGATGATTGAACCCACCACCGTCCTCCAGAGTCTGCGGGCCAGACGGACGGTCGCAGGGCTGTCCTATCTCTACAAGGTAGTTAACTGCAAGGGCCCACCCCGTCTGACACGCATCCGCCCTCCCCCAAAACCACGGGCCGATACTGTTCGAACCCGCCAGCAGCATTATGCTCAGCGCCAGCACCGGGAACAGCTCTTAAACACCACCCCCGGCACCAGTCCTGATTACCTTCGACGTTCCTTCCCGTACTGTTTCCTTGAATGGTGGAACAGCCTCCCCGAGGACGTCTTTCCCCGTCTGGCCAATCACTCTCCACTCACAGCTTTTAAAAAAGGTGTCAACAAACACATTTCAGACCAGCCATGGTCTTGGGACGTGCTTTGAAGCCCATCATGTTGATCGTCTCACTGTTCTTTCCAGATCGCACCTCTCGGTTTGGGGATGTGCATTGAAGCACCCCATACTAACGGTCTATACTGTCCTCTCTTGGTCACCACTCTCCCTATTACCTATATTGTAATTAACATTCATGTATTGCGCTTCAGATTTTCTTCCGTTTTTGTCTCTTGGTGCGTTACCGGCATGGCGATACTGAGACCTAATGGTCAGTGGAGTGCCTGTGTAGTATCCCTGCCCGACCAATACGGAAGCAGTACGGAACTAATACGGAGCTTTGCCTGATGTATATTTAGTGTATCTCCGTATGTAAGCGTACGGCGTCTGCTGCATAAAAGCGGCTGAGCATTTCTGTTTTGATGAAGAGAAGATTAGATTAGATAGCAACGAAAGATAACTCGAAGAAGTAGTCAACCTCTAGGTGAGCACCGGAGAGATCTTGAATCTTATTTATTTTGCCGCTTCTTCTTTCACTAATAATTACATCTCAGGTGTGTACCTGAAAGTAGAATAAAAGTAATTCTTGTTGATTTCACCGCGCCTACCACTCGGCTACCCATTACATTGGTGGCAGCGGTGTGTTTTTGTAAAATAAAACAACGTGATTCGACCCCAGACCCCCATGGCTCAACCCGCAGCTTCGTGCGACGAATCAAGATGAGAATCATGTTTCTTGCCTTCCTGGGCCTGGCCCTGCTTATTAGCTTGCAGCACAGTCAGGGTGCTAGCGTGGATCACCCTTCCCTCCGCATGGCACTCACTGGAGACTCCGATGGCGATTCCAAGCGACCCGCTACCTACATGTATACTACCGGTGGTGATGGCGAAGCTGATGAGGACGACGACATGCAGGCTGCTGACCAAGACAAGGAGGGTATTCCCCAAGACCAGCAGCGTTTGATTTTCGCCGGCACGCAGTTGGCAGACGGCCGAACCCTGAGTGACTACAACGTTCAGCAGGAGTCCACTATTCACTTGGTACTTCGTCTCCGTGGTGGGATGCAGATTTTCGTCAACACTCTTCCTGGCTAGACCATCACTCTTTACGTCGCGCAAAGCGATGCTATCGACAATGTGAAGACCATGATTCAAGACGAGGAGGGAGGTTATTTGTCTGACGCCGAGCTAGCCGCTCTGAGTGACCGGCTCAACCAAGATGAAGATAAAACCTGGCTTGCCCTCCGCCGTAGCTCCAGCCGCCGCCGTGGTTACTAACGCTGATTCTAGGTATGGCATTTTCTTTCCTCTCTTCCTTCAGTCTCCCTGTTCTTTTCAGTCTTCCTTTATGCGAGTGTGTGAATCCAGTTTAGTTTGGTAGGCGTCTGATCATGGTGAGCCACGGTTTACCCAGCTAACGTGGGACAATGTGTGTGACAACGCCCTTTATAGTTATAGTGTATTCAGTTCGGTTTTTGAACTGCGATGTTCCTGGCGGGTTGTGCCAGCGTTGTGCAGCAAGAGTGCTGTGGATTTTCAGGTCCTATTTGGAGGACAGTTCTTTCCCCTTTTGACCCCGTGAGATCGTGTGAACCTGGTGTGCTTGTACTTTATGATTTGTTATCAGTTCATTTATTCTGTCTACTCTAAACGTTATCATTTCCGATATAATTTGCCATCTTCCGGTTGACGCTGTTTTCGTAACTCTTCACTAATTTTTTGAAAATCACGAGGGCGTGATTACCTGTAGGAAGGGAGGGTGTAGTATTCCTGCCCGACCAATACGGAAGCAGTACGGAACTAATACGGAGCTTTGCCTGATGTATATTTAGTGTATCTCCGTATGTAAGCGTACGGCGTCTGCTGCATAAAAGCGGCTGAGCATTTCTGTTTTGATGAAGAGAAGATTAGATTAGATAGCAACGAAAGATAACTCGAAGAAGTAGTCAACCTCTAGGTGAGCACCGGAGAGATCTTGAATCTTATTTATTTTGCCGCTTCTTCTTTCACTAATAATTACATCTCAGGTGTGTACCTGAAAGTAGAATAAAAGTAATTCTTGTTGATTTCACCGCGCCTACCACTCGGCTACCCATTACACCTGTAGCCTCACCAGCACTGCTACTATCTGTGACTGTGGCGACCACCATTCAATGTCTAGTCCTCCCCTAACCGTACCCCAACTCTCTCTCTCTCTCAGCTCTCTTTTTATCTGTCTTTTCTTACTCTTTTTTCTTTGTCAGCTTTCCTGGTGGTTATGTGCTTTTTCAAGTATATATAAAAAAAAATTAAAAAAAGCTCCCGCAGTGCGTTCTGCTGAACCAGCCAACAAGGAAAGGACTGCAGACGTTTAAAGAAAAGGTCAACACCCACCTGCGCCTTACCCGCTTGGAGTGGGCAACGGACAGGCTATGAATCAAAGAAAAAAGACGAAAAAAAGCTCTAACTCTGTTCCCTCCTCCATTCACTTCGTTGACTCTCTGATAACTTCTTATTGTGCATACTTTTCCCCGTAATCCCCAGTTATCTACCCCCCCCCCCCTGCGTATTTTCTGTAATCTTTTGCTTTTGTGGAGCGCTTGGGTTGCAATGAAGCCGAGACCCTATGGTCGGTCAAGCTGCCCCTGCCTCTCCCCCACTCCTGCCATTCCATATGTCCCATCGCTGCCTTGCTGCTTTGTGCCGTCAAATGGTGTGTGTTTTTTTGTAAAAAAAAAAAAAAAAAAAAAAAAAAAAAACAGGGTCTTGGTCGAGCATATTTATCGGATCTTTGCGTCTTAATACCGTACAGATCTGAAGGGGCCGGGGGTCTTTACCGACCATAGCCTAGGATCTCGGCTTCATTGCAACCCAAGTGCTCTACAGAAACACAAGATTACAGAAAATACACACAGGGAGGGGGGGGGGGGGGTAGATTACTGGGGATCGCGGGGGAAAGTATGCACTATCATTAGTATCAGAGAGTCAAGAAGTGAATGGAGGAGGGAACAGAGTTAGACCTCTTTTCGTCTCTTTTTCTTTAGGTCATAGCCTGTCCGTTGCCCACACCCAGCGGGTAAGGCGCAGGTGGGCGTTGACCTTCTCTTTGAATGTCTGCAGTCCTTTCCTTGTTGGCGGATTCAGCAGAACGCACTGCGTGAACTGGTTCCAGACCTCCACAACAGTGTCAGGGAAGGACATCATTCCGTGCTCTGAGCGGAAGAGTGGAGGGGAGCTGAAACTGGTGAGAGGAATACTGTTGTGTGCGTCGGCTATGGCGTGTATGACTTGTACTCTTGATACTACTGACTAGTACTGTACTTTAGTGTAGCAGTACAATGGATTGCTACTGCACTACTAGTACTGTTTTCACGACGACAGCATGAAAAGCCCACTGTATGGGAAACAGTGTTCCTGCCTGCAGCCATAAACCGGTTGGTAGAGTCTCGGCCTTGCGACCATTTGAACCGTATGGGGCTATGGTTCAGACCCTCTTTATTCTAGGGTGACGTGAGCACATCACAAGGCATCGCAAGGAGGGTCTAGGACACATTGAAAACAGCGGTCCTGACTGAAACCACTGAACCAGAGACCGGTTGGTAGGGCACCGGTCTTGTGACCATAACTGTTGAGCCGTATGGGGTCGTAGCCCGGTAAGAAGTAAGTGTCAACAACGCTATCAATAATAGAATTTGATGCTGACATAACACGATGATAAAACCCTGTTCTTTTCTTCTGAATTGCTCTTCTCGTTTTTATTCATTTAGTCTGCTTTAGTAGTTTCTCCTTCCAGTTATCTTCCCTCTGCTTTTATTAAATCTGTCCCCAGTGGCATTGGTGCTAGCTACTATTGTGCCCGGTGTGTTTATACGGTTAGACATACCAGTAGCTACATGCATGAACCATACAGGTGACAATAGCTCTGGAGAATGGCAGACTGCAGCGTACTGTGGCATGAGAAACAAGTCACGGGTAGAGAGATGTCAGATCGGACCATTATAGCTGGCACTGTTTGAAAAAGTCATCTACTGTAACTGTTGCTGCGACTCCCCTGCTGAGATGCATGGCTCTGGCACTGACTCTGATCACAATCGATGGTGTCAGTTGATTTCCTCCGCTCGGCAGGTGTCTACTCGGCCAATACAGGCACGGTGGTGTCCCTGGAGCGATTCTCATGGAGATTAGATTACAAGGCTGAAGTGTTCAGTCTTGCATCTCGGGCAGGTGTGCATTGTTTGGGAAGGTGGGAACATGCTTGTCACGAGCAGAAGGATAAATCCTTATGGCGCCCCAGTGGGAAATACTCATCGCCACCGCGGGGAACTCTGATCATCAAATCGATCTGTTTCTGTTTGTGATAGTGTGATGCGTGTGTTAACATTAAGGGGCACCCATGCTGACTTGTTTATGATACAACTCTTCACCACTTGCCGTATCAGGTGCAGAGATTTTCTGACACGGCAGTTTGCCGTCAACCCAACCGCAGTGTGTCCTCGCGCTAAGCCCAACCACGAAAACTGAAAACAATCTACTAAGATATTGCGGCAAACCCTACCCCCATGAAGCAGTTGCTCAGTGAAAGCTGAGACCACCGAGGGCGAGGACGTCAAGAGGGGAATGACGATCTCAGAGGTGCACCCTGAGTCACTGCTGTTATCTAGTTACTAGTATCTACAATAGACAAAAAAAAAAAAAAAACAATAGACAGGAGTCGATTTTTAAGACTATAATTCACATACCGGTACCCAGCTCGAAAATTATAATGAAGGACAATGATACTGAGACTCCCCACTTCCATCCAATATGCCACCGCCCCCGCAGTGCAGCATCTGATGGTTCTGTGGTATTCAGTAAAAAAAGAAAAGAAAAGAAAGAAGAGACTACTTCAAAGCAGGACAAAGAAGACGGCTATTGAACAGGGGCAGCACCAAGACGCAGCAGTGATGGTGGGGCGTTGATGGCTCCATGCAGTGTATTGTGCTTGTCCTTGTTTTGCCTTTACATATCGTTACCCGGACTGTCTTGACCGACAAAACCCGCTACTCAATGCTCCGTCGTTGAACCCCTCTCAGCTATTTCGTCTTTCAAACTCCTTATACCTTCTTAATATTGTACATTCATTTCCTATGACTGAACACTTCCTCCTCCTCCTACTCTTACTCCTCCTCACCCCATGATCTGCGACAGCGGCATTGAGACGGTGACATTGAGACTGGCATTGAGACGGTGACGGATTGGCGGAGCATGTGTACCTGTTTCTTCAAGACCACTTAGACCACTGCTGCTGCTGTTGCTGTTTTTGTTGACTGATGGACAAGTACGAGCACATACGGGCCGAATATTCCAGGAATCAGCACCTGAAAAAGATAGACACTTCAAGCCAATGGCACTTGTTGCAGGGGGAGGGGTTAGAATCAGCTGTGTCAGTGTGACTCCACGCGTTCAGTGGATGGAGTTGGCTTCCGCTCTGACTTGAAGGAGGGAACACAACAAGTTACTGGCTTTAAAATTTTTGCAGCGAAACAAAGCGATAAGTATTGAGCATGAATCTCGTGAGAATGTTGTGAATGCCAAGCTGGGTGAAAAGGGGGGGGGGGGAGAAAATAGAATGCTGTAGTCCCTTGGAAAGAAGTTTCACAGAAATATTCTGACAGCTTCACTACCCCCCCCCCCCCCCCCCCGCAGTCAGAGACACTTGCTAACATTAGCAGTGACTCTACTTTGTTGACAGTCTTACAATGACATGTGTACATCAACTGTGACATAGATTTTCCAATGCTTACTGGATTGATATTATGTTCGTTGCAACCAACCTTCCGTCATTTTTTCCTTTCTCTTTTTCTCTTGTATCTACTTTTTTTTTTTTTTTTTTTCTTTTTCTTTTTTTCTCCACAATATCCTTTAACATGTTATTCACAGTGGGTCCAATGTTATTAGGCATTTTGCCTGTTTTGATTTTCCACTATAAATAAAGTATACAACAACAACAACAACTGTGTGGCGAGCATCTTCTTCAGCCACATTCAGCTCATTCAGCTCATTCAGCCACATTCAGCCACATTCAGCACATTCAGCTCTAATAGACACACATTCTCTACCGCAACCTAGGAGTTCGTTGCAGCGGCTCGGCCTGCGCGTTGCAAGGAAATACAGAGTTGCAAGTATGCAATCTACATACATCAGTACCCCATGGGCACATGGCATACAGCGTATACTCTTGTCAATACCTACATGTATTTTAATACCAAGCAAAACTACTGCTTTGCAGTACAGTTCGGGAAGTCTTGTCAATTTACATGGTTGTACATGTACATGTAATATCTGAACACACAAGCCCGCCTACTAGTACTACAGAACTTGACACTTTCTTTGTTGCCTTGCCATTTGAGCACACGCTCGACGGCTCATTGTCAAGGAATAATAATTGCTGAAAGTTCATGTTAGTCACAGATAGGATCACATTTCAGGCGGCCTCCTCTAGGCGTCACGTCAATGCACCCCTCATGCCAGTAGCTGGTCAATCTACACAGGAAGAGCCGCCCAGGAAAGGAAAAGATTGAATTACTAAGTCTTGATGTTGTTCACACGTTATCACTATCGTGTTTGTCATACAATTATGTACTGTAGCTACGTGTACATGTACAATGTATGTGGAGAGCATTAGTACTAGAAAGTAGAAGGCTAGAAGTCATGCACACTGTCATGTATCATGACTTGTACATTGCAGATGGCAATGAGTTCAAACAAGAGTGGGCTATGACCAGTGTACTCTTGCTACAACGATGTGCAATGCTGCAATCTTACAATTATAAGTGCACGTCATTGTAACTGGTGTGTTGTCCAACCTAAGATCGATCAAGATAAAAATAACTGTACGTTTCAACACTACATGAATCACACAACTACGTGGCCTTATTAGCCAAGCCGTTTAACGTGAAGTCGGGTTGTGCGCCGGTGTGTTCCACGAAGGGAACAGAATCGCATGATTGTGGTCTCCGGAAGAATGTAAAACATGTTGAAGACGTTCTATGAGCGATTGGCCTTAACCGGAAGATGTAGGTGTTGCCGCTTGCAGAACGTTCCCCAACTTTCACAAGGAGACGGAGCAAAAACAATCTTGTGCTACTGTACATGCACATGAATGCTGTACATCAGTGGAGAAATCCATTGTAGAGTTTCAACTCGACAGTGCCTGGCCGGTATCAGTGCATTGTACTATACGTTCTCAACTTCACTTCCAACCCATATCATGGTTATAAGTTACAATGTACCTGACTGTAATCCCATCATGCATACCGGTACAATCACCGTTGCATGGTGCTCTGCAGCACAAGAATCCACTCCCTCTTCTGTAGTCGGCCTTCCTGTGCGTTTGAAGGATTTCTTTCAGAACAGCATCTGAGTTGAGGTATACACCAATCCCCACAGACATTATTCCCATGAAGATGTACCGGTCCCATAGCTCAGATAGTTAGAGCGTTGCTCATGACAAGCAAGGCCCTGGGTTCGAGTCCTGGTGAGTTTTGCATTTTTTCTCTGTTCAGGCAGTTCGCTTCCCCGACTGATCCTTCCCCGACTGATCCTTCCCCGACGGATCCTTTGAATTTGAAATTAATTCTCCCAATCCTTTCAAAATGGCAATGCCTCGGGTTGTCCAAGGTAAATTCTCTGACCAGTTATTTGGGCATGGACGAAGAGCCGTTTCTTGTCCTGTTCATCTTCCATCCAGTGTCCATGGCCAGGGAGTCGTCAAATACCGGTACATGACGACTCCCTGTCCATGGCATGCGTACAGTTTCTCCCGAATCATGATGGTCGTGACTGGGGATCACATGATGGTCGTGACTGGGGATCAGCCGCGAGGGAGCAGCATCATGTACTTGTACATGCAATGGTCGGGGCGGTAGGAACTAAAACAAGTATTTCCAGCATTTGTAGTTACAGAAGGGTCCTGACCTCCCCCACGCCGTCGCTGTGGAGATCCTCCTGCTTCCTGGCCTGCTGTGTGCAAGCATCCCCCTAGACTCTTGGGTGATGCAAACTGTACTCATTCCTCAGATTTTCACGCAGGACCAAAGCGGCCTGGTGGCGAAATGCACACAAAGTCACATACATTCTACAGTGACACATAGTCACACAAAGACTTTTTTAAGTCATGCATGTCAATAACATTTCAAGTACACGGCAGCTGACCTTGGACGCTAGCCACAGTATAACGTGAAAATGACGCCATTTCCAGCGGCAGTGGAGACAAAGCAAGAACAAAAAGATTGCGAACAGGTACGCCGTGATGTCAGCGTTGAAAGAACCAGTTACAGGGAGGTCAACTCAGAGAGTAGAAAGCCGCCGTCGGCTTTTCAGACGTTGCGTTTCCTTACATTGAGCGGAGGTACTTTACTTTCTCAGCTTGATGACAATTCAAAATGGCATTTCCTTGTCAGATAACAGCGTCTCATGGCTGGCTCACTACCATTTTTTCCGTGGCCACCGATCCCCGTATCAATCATGTCACCTGGGCAGCTGCTAAAACTGAAAAGACAACATCAGCTGAGAAAGCTGGCCATTTCCCCTCTTGTCCAGTGTTGTGATTGAAGTGAAATCTGTAAGTATTCCATTGGTTTCTTCACAGCTGCTGGGCATCGCCTGCATGCATGGGCGTGAGGGTAATAGCAATTGCAGCCACCAATACCGGCAATAGTCGATACGGGTGTTAAACTGGGTATGGTGTGACTGTCAATTATGTTGTCAAGTCAGTGGTCGCTGCGTGAAGCCGTTCATGGCCGCGTCAGGCTGTGGTGCGACGTGTCTACCGCAGTGTTTGCCAACACTGTTTCTGCGTGGCTTGCACTCGGACTCGGAGCGCGGTAGCCACTCCACGTAAGATACTCTTGTGACTAACTTGTAGAATATCTACCTTCGTTCCCAAGGTATATTCATGAACATTCCGACACGCGGATTTGATTGTCTTTTAGTGTGTGAAACTATGCTAACATACAATGGACAAGGACCATCGAATACTGCAGTGACCGGACTACCATGCAAAGACTGTGTGCGTGTGTGGGTGTGCTGGTGATAAGAGAAAATCTGTGCCAGTGGGTGTACATCCAATGCATTTGCGGCCTTCTCCTAATCGGTGATGGAGCCTACCTCCCTAGCCTGGTCGTCCACAGAATGGTCGGAGCACTTTGCCTTCTGTACAAGCTCCCCCTTTCCACTGGCCCAGAAAAATGCTCCTCGCCCTTCTTCCACCCCGGCCTACCAGTACATCATGCTATAGCCGATGCACACAACAGCATCCCTCACGCCAGTTTCAGTTCGCTTCCACTCTTCCCCTCTGAGCACGCAATGACGCCCTGCGGTCCTTCCCTGAGGCTGCTGTGGAGGTCTGGAACCAGCTCCCGCGGTGCGTTCTACTGAACCCGCCGACAAGGAAATGACTGCAGACGTTCAAAGAGAAGGCCAACACCCACCTACGCCTTACCCGCTGGGAGTGGGCAACGAACAGGCTAAAGGAAAAAGACGAAAAAACGATCTAATTCTATTCCTCCTTCATTCACTTCGTGACTCTCCAATATTGTGCATAAGACGACCACCGCTCAATGGACTTTCAAAGTATGGTCTCTGTTACCAGGTGGTCTCCTTATCCAGTGCCATTTGAGTGGAAATAGCATCCCTTGTTCCTGGCTGCAGTGGTCTTCTGGGACAGGTGGTCGCCTTATCCGAGTGGTCACCTTGACAGGTTTTACTGTCCTTTGCCCCGTAATCCCCTGGAATCTACCATCTCTCCCCCCCCCCCCCTGCGTTTTTCTGTAATCTTTTCTTTCTGTGGAGCGCTCGGGTTGCAATGAAGCTGAGGCCGAGACCCTAGCCTATGGTCGGCAAAGATTCCCCTGCCTCTCCCCCACTTCTGCCAATCCATACATGCATGTCTCATCACTACCTTGCTGATTTTTGCCGTCAAATAGTGTGTGTGTGTTTGTTTGTAAAAAAATGCAGATTTGTGTGCTTCTCTTGCGACGGGAGTACTGTTGTACATGGCGTTGGTGCGTAAGGGATGGTGTAAGGAGGGCGCGGGGGGGGGGGGGCTTTTAAAACAGACTGGTGTGCAGCGGACTCAGTCTTACAACTTGTAGAAAAAAGTTGGTAGTCCCCTAAACATACAGTGAATTTAAAACTGTTGCAACGCTGATATAGCTGATATCTGCCCAGCGGACATGCTTGGAAACTAGGCTGTGAGCTGAGGGCACTGTACGTTGTGTGCACCACTGAGGGGTGGTGAACCAGGTGAACGGGACACCGGCATTCGAGGGACACCCCTCGCCCACTCCCCCCCCCCCCTCCCTACACATACGCACAGTGCATGAGTGGCAATAGAGCATCAGAATCTTACAACTTAGTTAGTGACTATGCTATCGTTACTTTGCGTTTCTATCCATATTTAAAGTAGAGTTAGTGTTTGAGCCTTTAGTTGAAACGTTAACATTTACTTATCCAGGCTATAGGCGGCGATAACATTAATGTTGAGCTCTAGACTGTCAATGGTGTGACGATAGGACTGGTATTAATCTGATGCAGCTCATTCCTCATTCCATAGAAAGCCCGGCGAAAGAATAATTCTCAATCAGTCAGAGTTGACCTGCACAAAGATCTGCATGACTGATTGTGACTGGAGAATCAGGACATTGAAGACTGCATACTGCACGTGTACGTGATGTTGCAGTGTATATTGGATCATGGGTATAATAGTTGGAGAGACGTATGAGTAGGATTGATTGTTCAACGATATAACTTACGGAAAATGGTCAGGAAAATCAAGATTATATTATTCGAGCGGTACCAAGCTGAACTCAACATCTCTCAAGAAGGAAATTGCACGTAGAAATAAGGAAAATGTTTCAACGGTATTGCACAGGATTGTCAGATTAAATCCATATGACGATTCGAGTATTGCTACCACAGGTGTCCGAAAGGCACAAACCTCCCGTTGCGGCAGATGGTTTTCATTTCTCGTAATCTCTTGAGTACTCGTCTTGCTTTCCTGTTGTACACCGCTACTAGACTGTGCTCGGTAAACACAGGTCGGCCGTCATGCAGCGTGGTGAAGAAGAGATACTGCTCTCCTCTGTGCAAGTATTTGATACAGTCACAGTCGGACACGTGGTAGCTAACTGGCATGGCCACGCTCTCCGTGAAGTGTTTCTTCTCGTCCTTGGCGCCGTTCTTGAGTCCGCGGTACTGTCTCTCCACTGCTAGCATGACGCCTGTTCCCGGGTCCAGAGGACTGTATTCACTGGTCACGTTGGCACGAATTACTACGAACATAATACACACACAGGACAGAGGACACACAGGCATTCGTAATAATAATAATATACATGTATGTCTCATCTGCGCAGCATGGTCCTCTAACATCGCTCTCGTCGTTATCAACTACATTATTGTATGTATTGCTGGGGGAGATGTAGATAGAGATAGATAGAGAGAGAGAGAGAGAGAGAGAGAGAGAGAGAGAGAGAGAGAGAGAGAGAGAGAGAGAGAGAGAGAGAGAGAGAGAGAGAGAGAGAGAGGAAGAAAGAGCGAGGAGGAGGAGGAAGAAGAGGATAAGGGGAAGGAGGACAAGACAAGTGTCACATGGTGTATGAGATACTTCGAAGTACTGTATTATAAGTTCAAGTACTTGAAAACAGTGGAAGCAGCTCAAACCAGGTAGGAACGCATTCCATCTCAAATTGGTTGGCAGATTCCAGTTTAGTGGGGTTCAAGTGTCCTTACTGTAATCAGAGCTGCACAGACTCTGGCGAATGTCTCTGCCTTGCCTCCTCCTGAGACCGCACACTCGCTCACACTCTGCAGCACAACACAGGCATGCAACAGCAACCAGAAGAGAGAGGAACCCAGTCATTTACACAATCAATTGACAAAACGGTTGCAGCAGTAGTCCAGCCAGATCTGCCTTTGCACAAGTCAGTGATCCCTTGATAGGTAGCAGTGCATGGTAAAGAAACCCGAGAGTCGAAGAGCTAGCTGTTCAACAACAGTTTGTTCCTGATTTTCGACCCACCTACTTGTACTTGTCACCAGTTAGTCGTGTACATTGTACCTGGTACATGTACTAGTTCCGCAAAGAACTTCGAGTAGTCACGGGCAGAGGAAGGATTTGGATGGGAGCTTGAAGGTAGAAGAGGGGATGGGACATCAGGGACTAAGGGTCATACTACTCCAAAGACTACATCATTACATGTAGACCCACAGGTGCCCAGTACCAAGACAAAGAAGAGGAAATGAATCACGGTGCTGCTGTCAGTGGCAAACGAGGTACAAGTAAGTAGTACATGTACAGGATAGGCATACTCATGATCCTCAGAGACTCAGTGCCTGTAATGACATTATGTAAGTAGACTTGTTCCTCGTTTTCATATTGCGTGTGTGCACTGGCGTCACAGCTGCGCATAACAGGGCAGGTGTAGTCTGCTATGTACAAGTCACCTTTCAGAACTATGCTTGCCATCATGAGGGAAATGCTTTACTGCCACTACTGGTTTACTGGTTTACTGGTTTTGCTGCTCACCAAATCACTACAGTGAAACCTGTCTAAGACGACCGCTCAACGGACCTTCAAAACGTGGTCTCTGTTACCAGGTGGTCGCCTTATCCAGGGTCATTTGACTGGAAATAGCATCCCTTAGTCCTGGTTTCAGTGGTCTTCTAGGACATGTGGTCGCCTTATCCGAGCGGTCGCCTTGACAGGTTTTACTGTACATGCAATTAAGTGTGTAGATGGTTGTAGGATGTCAGTGTGAGTGTGTTAGTACTGGACCGTGCAGTAACGAAGATTGGTAATACAGTACACATTGTGCTAGCCAGGGCCTAGGGAGTATCGTACTACTCCCTGAGTCCCTGGTGCTAACAACATGTTTGTGGTGTGTTGAGCTGATGTTCCCATTTCAACAGAGCCGCTGACTATGCCAGTCAGAACCTGGTACCTGTGCAAGTAAGTTGTAACGAGCCTCAATGTGACCTCCACTCTAGAACGACTTGCCCCTGCGTAGGAGCCAGCTGGAACAGGGGAACGTGGCCACAGGAAGCCAGGGGTCTTGCTCACGACACTTTGCGCTTAATTAGCGTTCCTAACCCCCCTCCTCTATCTGAACTTAGCACGGAGCACGGCAATTATTCGTGACGCTCACCTGGTTGATGTTGCACTTGTGTCATCTGTTGTCTTCCTGCAGGGCAAGAAAGACAAGCACACACACATACACACTCTTCATCATTCACACCGAATAACAACCTACATCATGAACTGTTACAAGTGCTCGCTACTAACGGTTTGTAACTGGCATTGGAAACGGTTAAACGTGCTGGTATTTTAAGAATAGGAATCCCTGTAACAAGTACACTGTCATGGACTGAACAACCTCCTTCCTGGTACGGTGGTCCACACACCAACAACGACACGGTCCAGGCTTCTAGGTCGTGATGGTGCAACACACGGTACAAGACCCATCCAATCAGAAGACTAGTTAGTTCAGACTCGGTGCTGCATGTACGTTTAGGCATCTCTCGCACCCCCAGAAGCCCATGTCTGCGAGACTGCGACGACACGTGTATCGTGCTCTGTTTGTAGTGGGGAGCAGAACTGCCAAGGACACTCCTATCATGTATACATAAACCCATGAAGTATGCTACTCGTAATCATCACGAGCTTGCCAAGGTTGTTTGCAACACCAGTTTATGGTTCACTGTTCCGGTACTGGCTTAGTGATGTGGCTCTGTTACATTGTGGAGTGCTTGTTTATTGCTGAAAGGCGACGGAGAGGACAAATCCCGTGACAATTGGCATATGTTGTTACTGATGGTGTTGATTTCTCCTCACTCTTCGAGATGAGTAACATATCTGTGAAAGTATCCTACAGTCCGCAGGAATGCGTTGAAGTTATACCAACTTCGCTGTGTATACATCCTCCTAGAGCCGTAATGTGCAAACGGAGAGGACAAATCCCGTGACAAGTTGCATAATTATGTTGTTACTGATGGTGTTGATTTCTCCTCACTCTTCGAGATGAGTAACATATCTGTGAAAGTATCCTACAGTCCGCAGGAATGCGTTGAAGCTGCTTATACCAACTTCATTGTGTATATCCTCGTAGAGCCGTAATGTGCAAGCAGTGCCCTGCAGTAAAACTCTCTTGACCCACATTCTCGAAAACACTCTGGATTCTCACCCTGTCTCTTGTGTCGCGAAGCAATGAATTTAATGATGTAAGGGGATATCTAGAGAGTGAATGTCAATATCAAGTGAATGTACCTATTACTAGAGGAAGCAGGCACTTGATCTACCCTACATGCACTATAATTCAGTTCAACAGCTTACGTTACAATCAGGTCACATTCCGGTTTAGTTTCGGATTCGAAACCTATGAGTCGTGCGTCTCTGATAACAATACTAGTAGTCAAAACAATTTTATAGGTGATTCTTTGACCTCACGTGACGAGAAAAGGTGCAGGCGGTGCTGTGTTTACGACTATGCACCAAACCCAGACAAGGTAACGTCCATTCGGATACCATTCACAGTACTGCATGCGTTGATTCGAATACTTTTGAAGTACATGTACGTGTAGTCTTTTA
The DNA here is from genome assembly GCF_964019385.1 of Sycon ciliatum. Taxonomy (NCBI): domain Eukaryota; kingdom Metazoa; phylum Porifera; class Calcarea; order Leucosolenida; family Sycettidae; genus Sycon; species Sycon ciliatum. The sequence continues at coordinate 76,281,253 of NC_088643.1, read as the reverse complement.
AAAGCTGACCACCGCTAGGAACGTCACAATCCACGCATCAGGCATGATGAGTATGGGGTCACTCTGTTACTTAGTGTTAGACATCAGCTTAGACTTAGATTAAGACGCGTGGCCAGTAAACCTATCCAAATATACATGTAGGAAGCTTTATATATATATTTCGCTCCTGCTCTTGTAGCAGTTGAGCACTCTTGCGTGGGGTAGTGCCTTTGCTGTTTGCGTTATGCAGAGCTCACTGACTTGTCAGTTTGAGCACTCTGGCAAGGTACGTTCGGGCCTGATTGGAAATTTTTATTTCCATTGCTATCAGGTTCGGCCTCATTTCCTCTGTGCTGCGCTGATGAGTTCAAAAAGAACGAAACAGCTTGCTGTCCGCAGATTGAGTGTAGGAAGCTTTACATAATCTCCAAGATGGTGGAGGCTGCCAAGTAGGTTGTTACTGACACTGCCAGCGTAGGATTGTGCATGTACTATGACGTACACAACCTTGTGCAGACTTACTTCTAGGACATTGGCGCACAAGTCTTAGCATGGTTTGTCCTGGCCCGAACAGCGGTACCGTTCGCCGTACTCCTTTGTAGAAGCGAAACTCCATATTGATCATGACGTGGTGCTCATCCGCATCAGGATTACATGGGAAATGGATACTGAAATCTGCAACCACAACGAGATGATTTATATAAGTATATTGATCAGAAAAGAAAATCAAATGCGTTGAATTTTCTTGAGCAGTTGGCACGTCGAGCCCTGTAAAATGATTGGACATTATCACCGCCACATAGCATGCGTCATCCAATATGGGTGACCGTGGAATATTATGTATTTGCTGGAGCCAGTAGCCTGAAAACCAGCTTTGCAGACGCTGTGGTCGCTCAGTCGCACCGCCGCTGGCCTAGCTCACTGACACCAGCACCTCAGCTGAACGGCCAAGATACCTGCACAGTCTACAGTCTCCTCACCCTGTACTCCTCTTGGCGATATAGGGAGAGAGGACAGGAGAATTGCTTTCGCCCCCGTGGCTCCTCAACCCCCTGAAGCAGAACCCTGCCTACTGGTGGAATGCAATCAGGAGAGTTGAGGCAATATGTCTTCCAATCAATTGACACACACGAATGTAGTACAACTAACTGTAGCAATCGCTATGTATCACAGCAGGGCCTCCACGCACTGGGTCTAGATTCCTTCAGTCACCACTGCCTTCTGCTTGGCACTTTATTGGTCACTGTGAAAATGTACGTCCCTCCCTCGGCAATGATTACCTAAGCAATTACACAATGTACTGCTCCTAGACATCAAATAATTGGCGGAGCGAAATGAACTACAGAGCAACTTGCAAGGTGTTTCCTGTACTCCAAAAGTATGCATCCAAGACTTGTTATAAGTTTATAAGTGCATCAAATAGTTGTAGCATTAATCGTGAATATCAAGCAAAGAACGTACATGTACGTGTACAGGTGACATTCTGCAAGATCTACAGTACAGGGTGTTTTATTCTGACGATGACCGATTGGGATAAAAATAGCAACATTGGCTCGTTTCGTTCCTTTCTCTTGAACTCCGCATGCATATGGTTCAATCTGCGTTACCACCCACTAAGCCCTGCATTGTAGTAGTTAGTAGGTAGAACAGTGCCGTCGTATTACAATACAAGGGCAAATGACTGATACCAGTTTACTTAGGTGATGATGAAATGTTTGTCCAAAGTAGGGACCTTACTTACTTTGCAGGGTCTGAGGTACTTCGCCGCTCATTGGCACACCCTCCACTTTAGGCGTTGGCAGGAAGTGAGGGAATTCCGAGCTGACGATGATCTCGTAGCGGACTTTCTGCGAGGGAAAGGCGGAGCATGACAAAACACACACATTGTATTGTATTATTGTATTGTATTTATTTAAAAGGATTCTCCAAAAGCAAATGGATGCTTATCACGGAAGTCTCCCACATAAATATCGCAAGAAAAATGGGGAAATGGGGAGAGGAGAGTGGAAGATGAAGCATGGAAAGAAGGGAAACAAGTACCTAAATATCGAGGTATAAAAGCAGGAAAGAAATCGACGAGGGAAGAAATCACCTCTGCAGATAATAGCGGGACATTTAGATGAAAAAAACCCAGCAAGGATTAATTTCAAGGAAAAAAAATTTCTCAAACGGAAAAGTTCGGAATTCCAGTCACAGAATATCTATGCTGAGAGTAATGAGCCTTTAGAGCAATGCGAAAATTGACAGAGGACTGAACGCAGCGGATGTGTTCTGGAAGTTTGTTCCATTCCACAGATAAACTGAAGAGAGGGGATTTAAGGAAATGGGCGCCAGAACGAGGTAAAACTATAGAGGACGGGTGACGACAACTAAGGGATACATTGAATTTGAAACGAATTAGCAAAGACGGAAACTGGTAAAAGACATGATGAAAATACAGCAAGGACAGAATCTGACGACGCCACTTCAGGGATGACCAGTCACAAGTACGATTAAGAATCTGCTTCGGGGTTTCCCACTCAGGAGGGTGCCGGGTCTTACAAAGCAGATATGAACGAGCAGCAACGGCTTGCAGTCGGTCTAACGTAAGCGAATCTGAATGGGATACGGCGAATGACCAGACAGGGACTGCGTATTCTAACAGTGGTCGTACGTAACACTTGTAGAGCAAATTAACGGTTGAAGCAGAAAGGAAATGGGCCATATGGCGCAACAGAAAAACACGACTGCGAAACTTATGGGTGATAGATTTTATATGTTCAGAAAAATTTAGTGAAGGAGTGATAGTCACGCCGAGATGACAGTGGCTATCACCTTTCTGAATAGGCACACCGTTCATTGTCAAGGGGGATGACGGGCCGGGGGCTAATGCATATTTTTGAAAGGGTAGGTGGACGCATTTACTGGTGTTAAACGTCATGGCAGTAGCTGATGACCATTGACAACACTTATCAATGTCAGTCTGGAGCAATGCATGATGGATAGGAAGTGAGGTGTTTGCTGGAGAAACAAGAATTAAATTAGAGTCATCAGCAAAAAGGGATAGGGTACTAGACGCAGGGGCATCAGGAAAGGAGTTGATGCACAGGTTAAAAAGGAGCGGGCCGAGATGGGAACCTTGGGGTACGCCAGCGGTGATGGGCAAAGGGTCAGAAAGAGTTTGGCCAATGCGAACGCAAATACTACGATCACTGATGAAGTCCTTCACCCAAGAACAGGCAGAAAGAGAACACCAACCTGAAACAGATTGAATAACTAAATGATGACTAACTCTGTCAAAGGCCTTAGAAAAATCAAGGAACAGCTGGTCACAAGAAGACTTAGAGTCAAATGCACGCGAAACAATTGAGGTAAGCTGTACCAATTGGTCAACTGTTGACCTCTTTCGACAAAAGCCAAACTGGCTGGAACTGATAATTTTATGGCTCTCAACAAACGAGTAAAACTGACGGCTAATCATAGACTCATACAATTTGGCAACTGCATTTAACAGCGATATAGGACGGTAATTGACTGGGTGAGAAGGATTACCCTTTCCCTTGAACACAGGTACAACAACGGCAGATTTCCACTCCCTGGGCTGAGTACTGGACAGCAAGCAGCGGTTGAAAAGGGCGGAAAGAGACTGTGACGTGACCTCAGCTGTTTCACGGAGGATGCGATTGTTCAGCAGTCCAGCGGTTTTGCGTTGAATGGGAAGTCTGGATAGCGTGTCAAATACGGACTGCACAGAGAATGGTTGTATGGAGAACTTCACAGTGGACGTGGGTGTTAAAATACCAGCTGAGTGCAGGTCAGGTGTTAGCAGTGGCGCCTGGCTGTAGCTCGCAAACACTTTGGCTAGGAGATTCGTCTTTTCCGTATTACTCGTGGCTGGGTAGGCTTGGTTGTCATGGTAGAGGTCAGGGATAACCGGAGACGGGCGATTCACATTACAAAGGATCTTTGCTTTGCGCCACCATGTACGAGTTCCATGATGCTGAGCCATGTCTCTCGCCATCCTCTCGTGGTAATGGCGTTTCGCCTTCCGGAGCAAGGAAGTAAGACAGTTACGTGAGAGTCTATACGCTATCCAACTATCTGTAGATCCGAGACGTTTGGCCTTGGCGAAGAGGCGATCCCGAAGCCGCCTCTGACGATGGTGAACAGCAGAGTACCAAGGCTTGTTCGATGGAAATGTGCTTCTCCGGACAACGGGAACAAACAACGATACAGAGTCTTCCAGCGCTGTGCGCCACAATGACCAGGCCTCATCAACTGTTTGCGCATTTTGGACGGCATCTAGCAAGGGTAGTTGCCACACGTGGTTGTTAAATGCTTGCCAGTCCGTGTGGGCAAAGTCGAGCCAGGTGTTTTGTGCAGAAGATATTTGGGCTGTGGAGCCTGCTGATCGGTTGTGGACGACATCGAAAACTACAGGACAGTGATCAGATACCGGTGGGAGGATGGTGAGATGGGAGACTGCTATTGGAGCATTAGTGATAACTAGGTCGAGTAGTGAGGAACTCTTACCACTTGCGGAGTAGCGGGTAGGCTGTTGATCCACAAGTTGCGATAAGCCCAGATCATCCAGGGTGTCATACATGCATGTACCAGCAGGTGTATCAGGATCGGATGCTAGCCATTTCGAGAGGCGAGCGTTAAAGTCGCCAATGACAAATATGGAAGCTTGAGGACAAGATATTGATTGAATGCAGGTCCGGAGTGCGCTGCAGAACTGATCAGGTGGCTGCCAAGGAGGACGGTAACAACAGAACACAAACGTGGAGTTGGGGCGATGCTCTAGTTCTATGCACACAATTTCAATGGTTGGATCAGCAGGCTGAAGATCTGGACGATGTTTGGTAGCATGGGAAATGGAAGGGTGGAGGAGGAATGCCACTCCACCTCCACGTCGCACGGTATTGTTGTGACGGTCATGCCGGATAATTTTGTATTCAGCTGACGGTGTTAATATTGAACTTGTGATATCAGGAGTCAACCAGGTTTCAGTTATGCCCAAGATATCTAGTTGAGATGTGCAGAATAAGTTCTTAATCTCATCAGCCCGCTTCAGCCAGCTGCATGCGTTAACTGTGCAGATCCTGATACTCGACGGAGACTTCATATCAGGAATACAAGGTGAAAAGTTGAAAGTCAAAGGGGGCAGTTGGAATGGTGGAGCAAGAGGGTTCAGTGCGCTCACTTGCGATTGTCGGCCGGGAGAGAACAGGGCTGCATTTGGGTTAAGAGTAAAAGCGTGTGGTGATGTGGGAAAAAAGATGGGTGCATGTGGATTCAACATCACAGTTTATGATTTCTTTGGGAGGGGTGGGTTCTTGAACTTCCATTCTCGTGCTGTTACATGCTCGGGCCAGAACTCGTTTTTCAGAACATTTCTTTCGTCATGCTCAGCAACTGTCAGATGTGCGTACCTTGTAAATTACGATGGATCGACGACAGTCCACTACAGAAACAGCAGTGTGGAAATCTTATCAGTCTATCAAGGAGAGGCGTAACAAACACTCTCCGTATTTTCATGACCATCAGCTCTGTCACTCGGTGTGTCAGGCAGGACACATGTGTGAGCATTTCCAACGAACACCAGTGAAGGGTTGAACATCATGTACATGTATATGTCCATCTTCAGGCACCTGTTTTGAAACTGAGCGGCGCTAGTATAAGTATAACTCTAGATGCTGACGTTTAGCGTATTTGTTGTGAAATGAACTTGCAATTCCGTCACAAAACCAACATGACTTTGTACGTGTCGGTGTGTAAACCCAATACACCACACCACCACATTGCGCTCTTGCGCTCTTGGCCAGTGTGTAAACACTAAACAATACCGAGTGAGCTGAGCGAAACCGCATGGTCTCTTACATAGCAGATCTGGTGTCACTAGCTGGGCGCATGTTTGTCAAATCGAGTTGCTCACTGTCGAACAGTTGTTTGTTATTGCTGTTGGTGGCGGCGATGTGTTTGGCTAGGATAACAAATTGTCAGTCTTGCTTACTAGCGCACTGGTACTGAAGACAACTGGTTGCCCGTATCCAATTCCGACACACCAGCGCACCACCAGCGCACCACCAGCGCACCACCAGCGCACCACCCGCACACACACACACGCAGCTAAAATACATAGTAATCTCCTCTTTTGGGTGTGAACTTCCGCCCAGGGCATCAGATTCGTCCACCAACCACAGTTGTGGCTGCGTTAATGGTTAGCTACATGTGTGTTTTCTAACACACTTACTGGATAAAGTTCCATACAGCAAGAGTGATAATATCTTATCGTGTTTCTCCCGCCGCAACCCTGTGTCAGTGCCAGTGGACAATACTTTGTACTCATGAGGTTGGGGGCCCCGATGATGACGCGGCCACTGATGAAGAGAGGGAGGAAAATAATCGAATTCCGCTGAAGTGTCGAGCTCCGTTTTCAGAGCCTCTTGTAGGACGCTTTGTGTCAAGTGGGTTCTCTCAACCTCTCAGCGGGAGACAGGGGTTCAGCAACCGAAAACTACACCACTAGTCTACACATGTAAAGACAATGCGTGGCTTGAATCGCAGGGAGATTTCCTCCCCAAAAACACAATCTACATTAGTAACGTGAACAAGGTAGACGTGAGAGTGACGTGCCCAACACCAAAGTTGGAAACGGTGTTTTGAACCATAGACATCAGTACATGTAGTCCAGCCGTTTAGGATCCAGGAGCTTGTACATAGCGGATATTATTGTGTACAGGGTGGTGTTGAGCCTTATCCAGAGGGTCTTACAATTACCCTGATTGTTTCTAGACGTGATCTACAGCCCACAACAAGCACTACTCCTAACGTTAGTCGATCTTGTAGATGTATTGTAGAACATGATATGTATGACGATGGCACATGTTGTAGAACACGATCCGAATGACGAAGGCACATTGTACATGTATGATTGTAAAATAGGGACACACGACTGCACACCTTCTCGCGCTCCATAGGTGCGCAGTGTGTAGCACTTGTTACGGGAAGTGTTGCTCAGGCCTCTCGGCACCTCCGATGGTCTTCAGAAGGCAGAGGAACAAGTCGCCCTTGCGGCGTAACACAAACGATGAGAATGCACCGAGCGGGGCTTTCGCCGTCTCTTTTCCGCTTGAATAGGTCAGTTCTTCAGCACATCTGGCACCCCGGGATACGTAGAGGTCACCATCGCCATCACTCCCGCGGTCATCTTCAGTAGACTCCGCACCAGTTTGAGATACAATCACAAGAGTTGTCGGATACAATTAGAGGATCCTGAGCAGAAACCTACGTTCCCAACGTGATTGGTAAGCAGTTCCTGCTTTTAAAAAGTATAGAAGATCCCCTGCAGGGCGTTCACAAATATAGTGTCTTGGTCACTTGCACTTTGGAACAAACTGTACACGTAATGCTACACGTAATTATACCGCCATACAGCGGTATACGTGTCTGCCTGGACGTTCCACCTCTCCCTCGAACACGCACACATTTGCCACGAAACAAGTGCATGCATCCGGTGTGTTTATTTTGCCCTAACATAGGAAATGAGTAGGGATATGTTGTCATTGTTGTCTTGACGTTACGTCGAACACCAGAGTTTTGTATCAGTGCTGTGCGAAATGCAGGTGGAAAACTGACGTAATCATGGTAATTAGTGAGGGAGAAGGAGATGGAGCGGTAAGTTCGATACTGAGTACTGCCTTTAGAACATGTCATGTGATTCAGTAACACCGGTTGCATGTCGCTCATCATGGCGCCACATACAAGGATATGATAGAAGGGTATCGTCGGCACAAAGTCACACAAACACACAACGGACCCATTTTCTGACGTTCGAAGTTTCCTCTTTTTAGTTTGGACAGTGCCATTGTCTGGCAGCAGACACCCATCTCTGCTCTTAAGGTCACACGCCTGACCCAGATACTCACGACTAAGAAAGGCGTCAGATAATCAATGCGGCGTTACTAATCTGAAATTGCTTCAATCACATCATGATGCTGCCCTGGGAGCTTTACAAAGATAATCGTTGAGCTGAGTTTCAGTGCCTACACTAGAGCCTGAGGAATTTGTACTTCAGTGTACTTCAGTGTACCTCAGTGTACTTCAGTGTACTTCAGTGTACTTGTGGTGCTTGTGGTGCTTTAGTTGTGAATAGTTGTGTGAAACCATGTGTTTCTCTCATTAGCTACCAAAGTCAGCAGATTAGCTTTTGTTGTTGAGGAATGGCGGAATGCAGCGCGTACAGCCTGAGACAGCACGAGTGCAGCTCAGAGAGGCCTCTTTGCACCCTAAGTGCCTGCCGTTCTATCCTTTCACAAGACGAACATGACCGTTGTATGGAGCACATGTATCGCTCGGTATGGTCTTGGTGTGGCGAGTTCGAATAGTCACCAACACTGCCTAACGTCGTCGCACTGATCTCCAATCACCCTACTGTATGGGCAAGTCGACACACTCGTACTCATTATTGCTATCATTCCTATAGGAGGTCACCAAGCGCTACGATCATGGTCGACACTCACAGCCAGGCACAGTTTAGTGCGGTGTGAGTGTATCGGTCAAATACATTAAAACTATTTTAATCCTGTGAATATACAATGCACTATCATGTACTTCAGCTACATCGTGGCCTGATATAGTAAGCGACTTGGTCACGCAGTGTCCAATTTCGCAGTTCACTCCACGACCACGAAATCACCGCTGCTACTCAGTGGCGTTTCCGCCGAGGCTCCACAAGTTCTCCGTATCCCCTCCTCCACACAGGCATATGCATTCCTCAGTTCAGTTAGTTATGAGCCCGTTATGATCGCGATTGGCCGGGGTTTTAAAGGCGTATATACTCACTCTGGATATCGCCTGCCACTGGAACTCGTACGCGTCCACATTGCCCTGGATCGGTGAGGTCTGCCAGGTCCACTTGTTCTGATTCGCCTCGAAGTCCTTGCCGTGCTGGCCGTTATCCACCAGGTAGATTGGGTACTTCATTCCTGCACGCGGCAGCGGAAACACAGAGAGAGAGAGAGAGGAGAACATTAGCAACAGGCACACGGTCAGTACTCTGATTCGGAGAGCTCAGAGCCAAAGACTATCAATAGTAGTGGTCAAACGAATGCTGAGAAGCTTCGAACGTTCGTTCTCGAGTCGACATTCGAATGTCAAGTTGACCGCCCAAACGAATATCGTAACTCACAAAACTGTGAACTCTGCACTTGTAGCAGCGATTTTCATGCATGCAAGCACGTACACACGTCTACTTTTGAAGCCGTGCCGCGCTGTCTTCATGACCAGAGACTACGGTAGGTCTAGTCTGCGCAGTGAACTCTAGTCTTATCTGGGTTGAACGTCGTTGCATGCATGCGTGCACCGCGCCCGGCTGTGAAACTGGAAGTGCAGTGCCACAGGCGATTTTAGTCGTGACAACACTCGACGGTCTGTCTGAAATAATAACTATTGCTGAGAGCCGTCGTTGAGTCTTTCTTCATCAAATCCACCCAACGTTCGTCATGGCCGAGAAGAGTAGGCGCTCTGCCGTATGGGATTTTGGAATAGAGATAACGGCTGACAATATTATCTATATTCTCACGACAATATTGCTACGTGTACTCGGTGCAAGCCGCCGAAAGACTTGGCAGATCATGGCGGAACAACGAATTTACGTAACCATCTGAAGGACGTTCACCATGTCGACTTGGATGGCGCAGGGGCGATACCGAAAAAGGACGGAGGGATAACTGTCTTCTTCAAAACAAAGAAAGTGCCAGCGGCTAGATCCTCTGAGGCTCTGGATGCGACGACCGATAGGTGGAATTTGTGTGCAGAGATCTTCAGCCTGTGAGCGTAGTCACTGGTGCGGGGGTTCCTTTCGCTCATGAACTACCCCGAGCCTGGCTACCTGCGACTCAAGTGACAAAGCTAATTCAGCGGAAGCACGTCGCGGGCCTGAAGTTGCTGGTGCAGTGGTTAGGTGGAGAACCTTGAAAAGGCCAGCTCCATGGCGCTGACTACAGACCTGTGGACAAGCAGACGAACGGAGGGGTACATTACCATCACTGTCCACTTCATAAAATTTAATGAGTCATGGCATCTACAGTCTCTGTTGCAGACTTGCAGTGTGCAACTTCACTTATGATTTGGGTGCCTTTTACAAAGGTTTTAGTGTTACATACTGGTTGGTAGCTATAATTTCTTACTGATTTCTTAATCATGGAACGGGCGACATTCGTTCGGTATTCGTTAGGAACATTCAGAGAAGGTTCGATTCGCTGTTTAGCACATTCGTTTGACCACTAATCAATAGTACTAGTCTTGCACCACGAGGAAATATCCTCCCTGGGAGCCCATGTACTTTTGTTTGTACGTGTAACACTGACCCAACTGTACGTGCATAAGACCAACAAAAGTGCTTTACGCCGAGTGCTCAAGTGCGGATCAGCCGATAACTTTAGGGAACCAGCATGATTAGATCCTGTTCTCCTCGGAAATGTTGACTTGGGGGCTGTCGTGGTCCAGGTAGTGGCACATTTCCTCACATGCAGTTCGTGACCCCAGGGCAAAGCGACAAAGTGCAGCTGACTGCACTGTTGGGGAGCACGGGCGCCAGCCAGCATGGCCAAGATCCAGCGATTGCTGCTAACTCGCACCGCCAAAGCCATTACGAGAATTGCAGGTAGATGCTGGTCAATGAGGTCGAGGACGATGTTCAAGTATTTAGAGAAGGACAGGGGAAACAAAGCTATGGTAGTGCAGGAAACGGTCAACTTCAGTCAATACGATAATGTCACGCACATCTACATGAAAGGTTAATAACACGTGATGCTAGGTCTCCAGGCTAGCGACTGGCAACTACTTGCACTGTCTTGTTCTACATTATTCTCTACTACAATTGTATTCCGAAATAGCTCTCCAACCCAGCGTAACACTAGCAATATGCCCTGGAGATGTAGACTGCGGCCAGCTGGCTAGCAGCCCAGGTCAAATTGACAAGGACTGTTTGCACACAGACAGTGACTGCCTAATCGTCGCGGAAAGGAGGTTAGATTGGTGATACGCGAAATTCTTCGCACTTCTTCCAAGGTGGAGCGAACGGCCAAAGGAACTCCAAGCTTTTGAAGTACATGTACATGTAAAAGGGTTGTAATTTCTGTTACAACCTTGGACCCTGTGGACACTCAGGATTTCTAGGGAATAGCACTCAGCTAGCTATGGTTCAGCTACTCCAGATGGCAGCGTGGTATGGCTGCTGGCTAGACAAACACACTATACAGACTTACAGTATACCATGCAGTAGGACCCAGTCATGATGTACATGTAGTCGTATTTCAAGCGCACACACATACACACATGTACATACACACACGATCCCGCGCGCATATTGGCACAGACACCCGTTGTATCGCAGGCTACCTGCAACGGCTACATCCACCTACATGTAAAGGATGTGACCTACATGTACACGTACATGATTGTAACCTATTGCACTGCTAATGCCGTAATGGCCACACAAAACACACCTGTCACGCTTTGTGATGTTCACATCTTGTCAATGTTCAAGTACAGCAGTAACGTTACACACGCACCAACATGCTTGGGTACACAGCAGGCAACATCTTCGCACTTTTCACTTACCTAGCTTTCGCTGAAGGTCATTTCCCTCCTTCAGCCAGAGCGAGAATTTCCGTCTCTTGGTGGCACACTGAGTCTGGCATGCTAGCAGCAGGATGATGAGAAACGTCCGAAGCATGTCAGCCATGTTGGGTAAGGAGAAATGATGGTGGCGATGTCCCGATGGGTCGTCTGCCAATGCCGACCGTCCACTGGCTCCTCGACATGATGTACATGACTCCATTACTAGTAGTAGCAGCACGAACGGTGAGGTCCCCAGATAACCTCACTCACAATACTCCACTGCAGACAATGCTGCCTGCACAGCTAGCAACACTGGTTGTACAGTGTGTATTTGGTAACCACGACGGACCAGCTTATGCGGTGGGCTCAATGAACAGATGAGGATGACGGCCTAGCAGCAAGACAGCATCCAAGAGAATTCCGAGATACTCTGTCAACAGCTCTCCACTTCAGTTTCTATAGTATGACTACCTGAACTTGAAGTTACAATAACCTATACTAGAAGTCTGCCAGTCATACAGGAACACATAGAGGAGGGGGGCTCGTACTTCCCCTTCAGTCGTATCCTATCACTGCATCACTGTGTGGATGGTCTAAAGTGAAAGTCCTGCCGTGAGAAAGTGACAATGTGCACATTGATTATGCACGAATCAGTCACGTCAAGCATCAGCGCTGTAAGTAATTAGTTTGGTAATAATTCAGCAATCGACAAAGTGACTCCGCGGTTCCCCAGAGACAAATGGGCTTATGAAGCGCTGAAAAGTGTCTCTATAAATCCCCCCGTCCGTCCAGCCCAAGACTGAGAATACTTTTGTCAAAGTATGCAGCAGCCACGACCTTTCCTCGATATGGCATGCAGCATATCCGCCCGGAGAATTTCCTCTCGAACGCCACTTCCCATCCAGGCCAGGGTCTAACGGTTCGTCATCGTAGAAGCACCGCCGCTCGTGTAGGTCTACTCGAAGCCATACGCAGGTGTTCAGCGTAAAAGTTAAAACGCTGCTACAAGTAGAGCTGCAACACTGCAGGCGGTCGCCCGATATGAGGCGGACATCGCGTGCGAACACTGTGTCTGTGTCATGGGGGTCATGAATCGGACGCGCACGCGACGCGCTGCATTTTCAGCCGCGGCCTCGGCCCCTGCATGCACTATACCGAAGACGGTCAATGCAATGCGAACAAAGCGCAGGTCGTGGTACTGGTAGGCGGGCTGACCATTCCGACTACACGCAGACACGGGACAAGTCGCTCGCAAAATGACGGACTCGACTAGCAATGGCATGGACTGCAGTGAAAATGTGTGCTCAACTACTTTGTCAGGCCGATTGACACGTTTACCATGAGAGCCAGGAGCGAGAGAGTGACCTTCAGTGCCTTTTCCGCAAGCAGCAATACTTGGTCCATCTGCTGTCCTAAGTTTTGGCCTGAGACTGGCAGCTCTCACTCTCACGACCGGAGTAGGGGCAAAACTGGTGAATAACTGTAAGAATACAGACTCTGACCTTAACCACCTACCTGACTTCAACTAAGCCAGGATCATCCTAAGAATGCAGGATACAGTGGAGTAGTGCCAGTGCATGTACACCACAGGCCCAGGCCCAGCACCACTACAATTAAAATAGCCTCTAAGACCAATGCTCTGACTGACTACTATGCGTTCTGTGAAAACATGCACTGTAGATCCACATGCAGACTGAATACTTCTACACAATCATGTACTTGTAAGGTAATCTAGAGTGATATGCCCTATCCAACACTGTACCATACATAGCACAATACATAGCACATGGCACATACTGCCACACTAGTGGCAAGTACTTTAATCCTAAGGATCACCGGTGTGTTGACCAGGTTCGGCCGCCTTTATACTGCCGCGAGCCCCACATGACTTTAATACCTCACTTCCTCACCTACACCCCATCAGCACAATACTGCTCCGCTGCTAGAGTTGCCAGTGAATCGCTCAACAACTAAGCGTGCTGCTCAGCTAATGTATTGACTGGGAAAGAAGTGCTCTTTACCTTGTGGGACTGGGCTTGGTCGGTTGGCTTGCCTCGCCTTCTCCTTCTCGACCGCACAGCTGATTTCTGCCAATACTGGCTGCGCTTCAGGCTTTTCCTGGCGTCTGCGTGGGTCCAACAGTGCGTCTGAGTGCATCCAGGCCAATGAAGGGTGTTTTATAAATCCTGGCCAGGGTGTACATCTACATGTCAGGAGAGGATCACGAGAATGAGATGCAACAGTAAAAACTAGTCCCAGCGCAGCTGCTGCTGGATCGCAGCAGTAGACACAACGGCACAGCGGGTGTCCGTCACTCCGTTTGCTGCTTTCTGAAACGATCTGAGCCATGTTTTTTCTAATCTAGTCAGCACCAGCGTGCGTATGTGCGTGAGAGAGAGGTAGAGAGAGGGCGAATTGTGTGTCGGCTGAACGATGAACGTCACCAAGGAACAGGCTAAGCTCGCCTATACGGAACAGTACAACCTGATGGGTGAACACTGCATGGTTGTATAGTTACTGCATGTACCGTGGAGCGCTCGGGGCTAATGTATTATGTACCTGACTGCGTATTCTAGCCAAACCTAGCTGGGAAGCTGGCAATCCGCGGTGGTCCCCGCATTTTGTCAGAGCTGAAAAATCTTGCCTTGGCCGAATTTGACGGGTCTCGCTGACTGCTACATGCCTTTCATGAGCGTCGGCAAACACTAATCATGTCCATTTCGGACAAGAATGCATTTCATGTTCGGACTTTGAGCTCAAATCGAGCATAGTTGTAGTCCGAGAATGACTCGGAGTTTGAAGCGTTGACAGTAAATTTTACATCGGCATGTCATGGAACCTAGCACAACTGACAGCTACCTGAAAGAGAGAATTCCGACGGGGACTGCTAGTCGGGCATAACGCAGACCATAGCAGATGCTGCAGCCAAGAAAAAAGACAAAAACCTATCAGTGTACTCGCTGTGGAATTTTCGCCGGAGGAGCAGATGCATCCACCACCAATCACAGTACAAAGTCATTGTTATGCTTGGTATTCTTTGGCTCAATACACCGAGGGCGTGTAAACACTTTGAGTTCAGCAATAATGATTGTGAACCAACGGAACTTCCTACTCACATATTAACCTCAGGATCTGCAACTTGTTAACTCTTACATGCATGTCCTTTGTGCTAATAGTTGTATTCCTGAAGGCTAAGTCGCCTGATCAACTTAACATTCAATCCCTATAGTATACCCCCCCCCCCCCTCTCTCCCTGCGCGCCATAGTTTAAGTTTTGGTTCACTTACTAGTAACGAAACCTGGTCATAAGAGTCTAATTCTGTCAAGACGTGTGAAGTGTATTCTATGCTCAAAAGGTCATGGCTGAATCGTGTCGAGCCCGTGATGGGGCTAATTCAGTTTGGTTGTTTGTCGTCTTCTCTTGATTGGAAAAGGAAAGGTCTCAGGCAGTCTCCGTTTAGATCCGACAAGATCTCGCCTGTACTGATTTGATGATGTAGTTCATTCCCCGACCTTGTAGTCAGTGACATCAGCAAAGGCATGGCGACAAAGTCGGTCGATCATTGTGCTACAAGGCGGGTAACCCGTGGCCAAGGAACTACGAAGTTCCTAGTCGCACTTGTGTGTACGAGGTGTGCATCGTTAGGAGCGGCTCAAGGTTGCCACTAGACGACCAATGATCTACTGGTTCGTGGTGAGCGCGGCGAGTTTTCAACAGAGCTCGGCGCTCCTCACACGTCTGCCACAGTCAATCAGGATGAATAAAATGGACTACAAAAAGTAGTAGGGTCTACCCAGCAGGACTCACCCGCATACCAGTAACGAGAAAACCCTCCACAAAGTATCAAAAACGTTAGCACCGGTGGCGCAGAACGAGCTGAAATATACTAGTACAGTAGTAGCATTACGAACGTTTCATGCTGCTAGTCTCATACAGTAGCACTTTCCATGCATGAAGGAAGCTACAATGCCAATAGCCGAGGATCGGGCCTTCGAACGTACCTTTGCCAGCACGTACAATGTACAATGTACTGGGCTATGTTGGGCTATGTTTGTTTGGGCATGTGATTGTTCGGGGCATCCTCTGCTAATGGGTATAATGATCAAAGGTAGGGGTTGAAGTACCGGAAAAACTGGGCTCGAATACCATGGTACCATCTAGCACACACCTCCTGCGGTTCTCTGATCAATCATCCATCCCCTGGGTTCAACAAGCTGTGTGATCGAGTTGGTACTCTGGATCCGACAAGATCTGGGATGTCTGTCTTGGTTCACTAGCCATGCACGAGGTGATACGTGGCAGTGGATCGCTAGAGACTGCCCCTTTCGACGAAGTGTACGGCTCGGTTCGGGATTGTGGTACAGTACAGTACAGTACAGTACAGTACAGAGTTGAGTGGAGGTTGTAACATAACAACCATTACACAACCTGTGAAAACGTAAAGTCACTCGCACTCGCACATAAGCATAGCCTATAGGCATGGACGTGTAGGGTGTACAGTTAGTACTTAGTACTTTACTACACAGTCATGTACATAATTCTACATTCTACAACGTATGACACTGCCCTTTGGCATTAGCATTGCTTTCTTCGTGGCTTTGACAGGCACACTGAGCCTGCACATCATGGGGTTCGTGAGAGCGGTGTCAGCGAGAGCTCCGACGGAGGCAACTCGTGGCCGCCTTCGAAAGGGAACTGAGTCAAGGAAAGAGGTCAGCGAGCGTCATGCATTCAACTGACATGACATGTCGCCAATCTGGCTGGAGACTTACCCTCCTGCTCTT
Source organism: Sycon ciliatum (assembly GCF_964019385.1). NCBI lineage: Eukaryota > Metazoa > Porifera > Calcarea > Leucosolenida > Sycettidae > Sycon > Sycon ciliatum. The sequence continues at coordinate 76,264,882 of NC_088643.1, read as the reverse complement.
ACTCAATGCAAAATAACATGATCTATAGTTTCCGTACAATTGTGCCTGGGAAACATGTCCCATCTTCAGCCAAGGGCTGGCTTTCAGGTAAATTCCACAGCCGCTTCTGTTGCTGCAACATCCCATAACAAGCACCAAATCGGGTTTATCTGCTAGCATACAAGATTGTCCGTCACGCTCAGACATGACGGTGCAAAGTTTAAAAAATAGTTCCATCACAGTACACAGTACAGGGTACGATGTTGGAACGCTGATCAACTAACTTAAAGTGGTCGTGCTGTTATCCTGTACGACGCGTTGGAAAGCAGTCAGTGAAAATGGATGAAGTTCAATATTGCTGGTACATGTGTGATCGGTTCGGTGAGATTGAAGGAGATACAGTCATGATGTAAATTGCCAATGGAATACGCACATCTACATCTAGATCGGCAGTGTTCGATGATGCAGAGCCAAGTTGTACAATCCTGCCGAAAATTCTTCAAACCACTGTGTGCCACAGGAGTCGACACCATTCCACATGCATTCGGCTAGCACTTGTATCCGCTAATCAGAAGTCCCCTTTCCCCGGCCTGTTGTATGGTGCAGGTCAAGACCTAAAGTCAGCCGGAGTGGTATCCGATACACTGTGGCTGACTTAGCACCTTGAGGGTGCGTTGAGTTATGACCATTCCCACACCACTCACCAGTGACACCACCAACATCTCGGACTGTTAGTGTCCTCTTCACCACTGTATACACTCTTCGCCAAGGCACACCCCTCGGACATGGATCTCGATATTGTTTGTGCTTGCAAGTTAGTTGAAGTAAATGCTTGACCATGGTGTCTAGATCAACAGGGTATAGACTACATCCGATGTTATCCACAAGCAGAGTTGTTTGATACTCCTCCACCTTTGCCGTTGGCTATCTGTCCCCTATTGACGTGTTTGTCTGCAGTATGCAAGCCCTTATCACTGTATCAGCCCCAAGCACACCAATCAACATTATAGGGTACATGTATATCACGTGACTGGTGGAATAAGACATCTTTGCAGCCTCCTTGAGTTGGTGGGAATCAGCAGTACAGACCTGAACATGTACAGCGAACACAATACATGTACATGTAATAAGTATCACTACACTGCATTTTGTAGCAGGTTTGGTGTGCACTTCTCGTACAAGTACCCATGCTTGGGTCTGCATTCTGCAATCATCCAGTAGAAGGAGTGAAGTCCAGGCTCATGATATGCAGGTTGTACATGTATGACATACATGTACATGACTGTACACTAGTGTACTACTACTAGTACTAGTACTAGTACTAGTACTAGTACTAGTGTACAGTCATGTACATGTATGACATACATGTACATGACTGTACACTAGTGTACTAGTAGTAGACCACAAACACTCGGAATATTGTACTGTAAGTCCGTATTAATTTTTGTGTTCGTGCAGTATAGTTATGATGTAGAGTAACCGTCAATGGCAGGACTGGAGGATGCCGTATACACGACTGTATGTGTTAGCTGCTGATTTGACCTGGGTCCTAGGCTGGGACTCTCAGTCTCGCGGAAGCACAATCTGCACCTTCACCTGGGAGGTGGTGACTGTGAGAACAGGCACACGTTCACGTTCAGTGTATGACTGTAATAATTGTGCTCCCTGATTTTACCAACCACATCACAACATGGAGTCTGCCAACAAACAAAATGCTTACACACTGCACTCCTGCACTCCTGCACGTGTGCATCTAAATAGTATAATGACTACCCAAACTTGAAAGAGGGAAACAAAGAGTTTTTGCTGTGACCATGGTGACTCTCAGTCTCGCGGTTTTACGGATCAGCAGACAGGAGCTGACTACAATTTTCTGAAGATGTGATCAAGAGTACTAGTAGTCATGTAAGCTCCCAGGCCAGGGAGCTTATGTACTCTTGATGGGGCAGCAAGCTTGGGTAATATAGCGCGAGTGAATGATATGGGCCACTAGTGCGATGTACATGTACGTGCGAGTAAGTTGGGTGGGGTGATATAAAACAGGCGCAAAACAATGACTATGTGACTACCCGTTATGTGTTCATGACTATGTGACTACCCGGTATGTGTTCATGACTATGTATGTACTGTAGCTATCTATGTGTTTGATACTGTAGTACATGTACAATTATTGGTACAACAAGTGAACTACTACAACATGTCACTGATGTGCATGTGTATGTTGTAAGGAGAGTGGTGGTTGTGACTGCGACTAGCATCTAGTGTTCCAAAGGCAAGTTTTGCAATGGAAGCCATCGAGTGCCCGCCATAGGCCATGTCGTTATTGAATCAAATTTGCACATGTATTATGTTTAGTGGACGTGCTGTGAAAACCAAGGATACCGCACAATTAGCGTCTCTTGTGAGAACTCTCTCAATCTGGTGTCCTGTTGTTCTTCTACTTCCGTAGGAACGCGTGCGTGCTGTCATTGATCATCACCCCCCCCCCCCTCCCGCCATGTATTATTCTTTTATTCCAAGATGGCGTGACGCCAATAAGGATGATTGATAAGTGCGATAGAACTGGTACTACTAGCCAGAAACAGCTAGATGGAAATTAACCGGGGAGGCAAGAAGCAATGGATCATGAAAAACAAGCGGGGGCAATAACGTTAGCAGGGGTGATCCAGATAGTTAAGTACACGTTCGAGATATCAGAAACCAGGGGGATGCGCGGAGCAGGAACAGGTACTGCTCAAAAGAAGACTGGATGCATTGTTTAGGAAAGAATTTCTACGAGGTTGGGTTGTGATGTCGATAGGGAGTGAGTTGTAGAGGGTGAGGGCACTGTTGATGGGGGAATCTCGGTGCCTGTTTGTGTGTGCGTGTCCGATGGAGTAGGTCCTTGTCTGTCGAAGGGTGTATGGTTGGCAATAATGCGATGTAGCCGTTGTAGGGAGAGAACTGCAGATAGTACATGACTTACATTGTAATTACTGTTCTTACAACATACATTAAGTCGTTAGTAGTAATACTAATAGCATCACATGCATAGCTACAATTATGACCATGATGACTGGATATCCACATGGTCCACACGCTCGCCCAGATCTGGGGTCGAAAGTGATGTGTGCACGTGATCACCGCAGAGTGCCACTGTCCAGATGGTCGCACCCAGTACAGGCACTTCTACTGGGTCAGATCATGTCGCGATGTCTATCCATCCCGCACTGCAAACACTGTCAGGTGAGGCGTTGGTCATTACCAACTCAATCAGAAATACTAGCATGGATTTGCCAGTACATACTAGCAGTAGTGAGTATGCACCGCACCTGCAGTTCAACTGGTGCTACACTATCACTCTGCCAGGGCCCATTGACTCTCGCTGAGTAATAGTGTAGCACCACACAAACACACTTGCGCCTTGTGACATGTACTGGTACAGCAGTCACATTGTGTTGGTGCGGCAAAATCTGTAAAGACAGACTTTGTTCCGTCCGCCCGATGCGCATTGGTAGTACGCGGCGTCGAGAGTGCAGTATTGTGCCGCTGCTCATGTGCCATATTCGTCCCACAACGGTGTACAGTATCGGCGCAAAGAGAGTATGTATGTGCCGGCGGGCAACTCACAGCAACTGGTGCAGTACACCCTGCAGCTGCACAGGTCGATACTGATGGATGCATGCTTGTAAGTTCCTATTACTAAGGCCCGCGATCGCGAGCAACAGAACACGGAACCGAACTTACTAATGTTCCCATGCTCGTAATCATGGTAACGCAAACCGTTGCTACAGCATGGACTAAGGATATGACGCTGGTACATGTTCACTGCAAACAGTGCAAAGACTTCTACCATACAAACGACATGACGTCACATACACTACAGGAAGTATGACTAGGGAATTGTTTGTGTTTAGGCGAGGTCAGTGGGTTCAGTGCGTTCAGTTCTTGCAAACTGTCTGAGGACGTGCAGATACTATAGTATCATCCAGGTCAAGAGAAACCACAGTCACACGCTGTGCGCAACGTCCTCACTTTCTCTATCTCCGAAGGAGAGTAAGTGCTAACCTCCGGGGAGCATACACATGTAGTTGCACTACTGACTGTGTGTAGTACTGACATGACACGACATGATACGTCTAATCTACACTAGTCACTAGTCGACGCACAGTGGGCGGAGTTCCATCCCAGCAAGCCAAAAGACACTTCCACCCCTGCTGCTTGAAGTTTTAATCCCGCTGACATCGTACCTTCGTGGGGTTTCGCTACAGACCTTTGTCGTCCCGAGTGAAAGCTGCATGGTGGCCAATAGGAACTATAGAGTAATCTGTGTGCTGTAGCCGGAGGTAAGCAGCAAAATGGCTGCTGCATGTCGGGAAATCAACAGGCGTGAATGGTGCGTTTCTCATCCAGGTTAAACTGGCACTAGGAACTAGTGGTCGAGTAGGTTCTAGCTAGCCACGTGTCGGGTGCTGACCGATTGCAGTGCTGAGATCACTCGGCATGTGGTTATCGATTTCTTATCCTGTCTGTCAATCAAACACTGCTATTATTAGTATTAAAGGTGAAGTCAGGTAGACCCTCTACAAATCGCGCCTCTACAAATCGCGCTACTCCAGTACGGCAGTAGAACCTAGAAAGGGGCCACCCCTTCGCAGCAGGCGAGAAGAAACGACATTTCTGCAGTTTAAAAAAGGTCTTTTGTAGCTTACTTGAACCGCCCTTCTACTGTAATATTGATAGCCTGATAGGCCATCCTAGACACACACGGGGGGGGGGGGGGGTTCTTAGGGGGTTCGTGATCGCTGGCAGCCATCTTCGGAAATGACTACATGTCCCAATGAACCGGTTGCGTCGGAAACTAAGCGCTTTTGCTGCTGATAAGTTACACTGAGCACCTGGGAAACGTGGGATCAGTGTGATCCTGTAAGGGTCTGAGCTATTGCCCAAAGCGATGCTAACTAATTACTTAGCGTTACTGGAGGTCAGTAGTCGCCACCACAGCGAAACAGGTAATCATGCTGGCAAAGCGGAACACAGGCACTGCGTTCATTCTACCAGCCATCGATACGACGGTAGTTGCAAAGCCGACTGGAAGTGCTTGCCTACAGGCAACACTTCCTCTGCATTCAACTGACGAGTGACCAGAGACGTTCTTTATCGAAATACTATCATAAAAACTGCACATCAGTAACACCATTAACACATTTAATCGTTTGAAACTTTCCCCTACAGCGGAATTCTAAATTCCTACACAGACATCGACGGGGACATGAATACTGACAGTAAATTCGCAAGACTGTAGTGTGGGTACAAGTAGTATGGAATCCTCCCAATTGCTTGCATGAATGCTACTGTGCTAGTCTCGCGGTTGCTCAAAGCAACAGAACCACCACACCCTAGATCTTCACAGTTCCTACCGATGTAGCTCAGCGTTTGGCTCAAAGAAACAAATTGAGCAAAGAATAATCGCTTTCAGGAAGGCGTTCATCGGAATATTGACCGGCCTCCATCTGTACGCCAGATGGGAAGGCGGACAAACAACTACGAAATTCCAATCGCCACAGAATCCCAACCAACCATTTCTGACGCGCTCTTCGGATGTCTTGCCTGCACTTCCTACAGGTACAAGTACATGACTGTACACATGTACCTTCTACCAGTACATACTACTGTCTTGGTTTGATGTGGTGAGATGGGGTTGGTGCAGGCTTGGTTCTTCGGCTGCATGACAAGGTGAATTCCTTTCTTCAGCTGCTCCTGCTTTCCAAAACGTCACTAGTGGCAGTATTTAGCATTGCTTATCATGTACAGTGAAACCTGCCTAAGACGACCGCTCATATGACCTTCAAAACGTGGTCTCTGTTACCAGGTGGTCTCCTTTTCGAGGGTCATTTGACCGGAAATACCATCCTTTGGTCCTGGTTTCAGTAGTCTTCAAGGACAGGTGGTCACCTTATCCAAAATTAATGGTCGCCTTGCCAGGTTTTACTGTATCTTCAGTAGACCACCATCATTCGCTATCGTCTGCACTACCGGACTACTAGCGCAGTGGTACATGAACGGTTACATGTAGTTGAAGTGCAGGAAGGTGATCGCTATATCACCATGATCACCCTGCAGGTCAATCAATGTTATAGGCTATAGGACTACCCACTAATCAAGCGGCAGCGCATTGAAAGCTGCTGCACCAATCATTGCACTCTGGCTGCTGCGTCACGTGTAATTACAATCAAGGCACAATGGCGACACACAACAGCACAATCATGGTGTTACAATGTAGCATGACCTAAAGGCAATTTCTGGTCATTTCTGTCCACTCGTATTGAACACGGTGGTGTGGGTGGTCGTCGGGGGAACACTCGCAGATGCTTTCGTGTCCAATCCCGGAGTAATTGTTCGATTCTCTGCGCGACACTGGGTAGTTGCTGCAAGAACTTGTCGTGAGTAGGTGATAAAAGGACCGTTTCACCATCTTGCGGTATCAGAAATGCGTTTGGCCATTGGGGACAACAATGCGGCTGAGGCTATCGTGGGTCAACGGCCCCAGGAGGTACTCGCCTGGATGAAACACAGAAATTGTTCAAATTGGAAATGGGTAAGTGTCCTGCAAGACTTAGAGGGTAGCTCGTCCGCCATAGCCATAGCTGGAGGGGTCGCCAATTCTCCACCACGGTGTCTCACCGGCGGCCAATAAGGAGGTACGATAGTAGACTGGTCGCGGAGAATCTCTCGGCCCTCTGTTCCTGGAGAGTTTCTGGAGTGATTCGCATGCATATTGCATTCCTATCCGCTCACATATCTGACAAACGTTTTGAATGGCTATGGCCATGCCATGATAACTGTCTTTACAGGATTGTATTTGTAGGGCACCCTGCCCCCCCCCCCCCCCCGCCCCCCCCCCCCCCCCCGGCCCCCCAGGTGTGGTTGATGTAAACTACAGTCATGCAGCTCTACATGTACATGCACATGTACATTGTACATTCGCATTATCATGATTACTCTGTTCACCAAAATGTAATGTTCCTCGATGATATACTTCGCTCATTGTTGGTAGACGAACTGTGAAAAGCACAGGTATGCATTATGAATCTGAAATAAAATAATGGGGTCTGCATATCCGGAGTGATACTTGATGTTCAAACATTGGAACTTAGGGTAAAATAGCCACACCGACCGGGCTGGAATAGTGGTAAAACCCTGGTGACCCCTGTTGGGATAGGAGTAAACCCCGGGGCCCTGCTGAAGTTATCAGAGAATGATTCTGAAGACCGAATCTACATGTACACGTCCAGAGAACATGAACAGATGTCAGAATATTACAACACTAACATTTTGGCCCAAACTGCCTCCAACCTGCATGTACCGGTACACCGGTACACACCAAGCAACTACTTGTAGATCTAGAGTGTACCAGTACTCCCAGTCAACAGCATACAGCCGTTGTCGCCATCGTAGTCAAGAGTGAATAGTGTGTATGCACATCTTCATGATCTACTCGTATCGTTTTACATGGACCAGTGAGAGAAAAAGAGATGGACTTTGGCCAGTGTCAGTTTCTTGAATTATAATAGCCATAAAATCCAGGACATGCATATACATGTACATGTATATGCACATGTACATATACATATACATGTGCATGCACATGTATGTATATGTACATGTACATGTACATATACATGTGCATGCACATGTATATGTACATGTATATGCATGAAATCCAGGAGGCTTCTAACCAGGGAGTCGTAAAATACCTATACGGTATTTTATGACTCCCTGCTTCTAACAAAATTTCCGGGTATGTTAAAACCTCCTGAGGCTGGGCACGCAATTCGCCCTATTCAGGTTTCAGGCCATAAAGATCAAAAATGTTTCAGGCACTAAAAGGTATACTGTGATGTAAGAAGCCGAGCAGCCTTAGTGCTAAGATGTGCATGAGTGGCAGCATAAACTCCAGGGACACCATGGCTATGTGCATAGCACTGTATGCCATAGACATTAGAATAGAAATAGAGCAGGCAGAACTGGCTAGCAATTCATTGTCGCTAAATGCAGTGCGCTGTACGATACAATAAAATAAAATAAAACATCAGCATTGTCTCATTGCTGGATTAAACTGAGACAGCAACTCTGGGGTTTGGCTGTGTAATTGTCCTGAGTCGAATGCTAGTTATGATGTGGAGGGCTATTTCAGAGAATTGTAGAATATATGGAAAGCTAAAATAATATTAAAAGTGTGTTGGCATCAAGGCGAAGTCAGTCAAGTCAAGCCGAGAAAAGTTACAGTCATGTACTAATGACCAGTGTTATACAGCAACATGCATCATGATCAACGAACGCTATGCAGGTTTGCGCAACATTGCTATAGAATTGACATACTTGTGACGTTGCATTGTCTTCAAGTTCCAGGACCAATAATTACTCATCAGCCTGGCACACTACCTGCTAAGACAAGCCATGTGGATGCCAAGAAGCTGGCTTGAAACCTGAATCCTAGGCAGGACGTTTTCTCTGTTCACCGGCGGCTGGCTTCTGCAGCAGCGCGACCATCTGAGAGTTCCTCTGAAGGGACATTGCAAACGCAGCACAAGCCATGAAAAATTGTTTATCAGAGGTTGTCCTTCTCACATGCTGACCAGTCATAATAGGTGTGTGCGTGTTGAGATATTAACTGAACCAGGAGATACAGGTAGTCAATGGTATACTAATACTTGTAACTGCCGACCAGTAGTTTAGAAGTGCGGAGGACTTGAAGTATGGAAATCACATCATCGGACATGATTATGGGTATGATAATGTTAATGGTTCTGTACACCTGTTTCTATCTTACATACATGTACAGTGCACCCACCTGTTCTTGTGCATAGTGCAGTGGAATACGACCACGGTAGTCCCGCACCACAACCTTTGCACCACTGAAACAAGAATAGGACAGCCCAACACCATGACATTGTAACCAAGCACACATATAGCAAAACTAGCTGCAATGCAATACACTGAACACACACACACACCAGGATTGTTCTGGATCAGGGCTACACTAACATTCTGGCCCGCACATTGTGCAGAGTCACTCAGTGGAGACTTTACCACATTCAAACCCGCATAACTTTCAACCAATGATGTCATGTGTGTGTGGGGGGGGGGGGGGGGTTAGATCGGAGACGACCTTGTTATGTGATAATATGACGGCCATCCATATTCTGTTGTCCAAGGAAAGGGAACAGTGTGGCACTTCCACTGGGCGTTTCTATGATTATCAATCGTATATTAGTGTGATCACGGGTATGAAAGAGTTCAGATTACGCAGGCACTATACTTACTATGAGAGAAGAAGCTGGACTAGGGGAATATTGGCACACTGAACGGCAAGGTGGAGTGCAGATGTCTTCGCTTTATCCTGGTGATTCACGTTGCACCTGAGAGCAACGCATGAAGATTGAAGAGTCACACAGAGAGACAGAGAGGTGGGACAGCGGTTAGGTACATGGATGGATGCATCGACGGACCGGCAGACAGAGAAACAGGGTGACAGAAACATGCCCAAGTAGCAAATTACCTTCCCAAGCACTCACAAATCACTAGACTGATTGCCTCAACGTAGCTGTGCACGGCCACAGTCATGTTTCAAAGCAAAGCACAGGAAACTGAAGCTGAGAATATACTACAAAATGCTTTGGACTGTGACACCAGCCTGCTCTCTTATTGTACACACCCATCGAGAAACACCCATATCACTCATATGTGGGAGAAATACCCATATGTGGGAGAAATACCCATACGTGGGAGAAATACCCATACGTGGGAGAAATACCCATATGTGGGAGATATACCCATATGTGGGAGAAATACCCATATGTGGGAGAAATACCCATATGTGGGAGAAATACCCATATGTGGGAGAAATACCCATATGTGGGAGAAATACCCATACGTGGGAGAAATACCCATATGTGGGAGAAATACCCATATGTAGGAGAAATACCCATATGTGGGAGAAATACCCATACGTGGGAGAAATACCCATATGTGGGAGAAATACCCATATGTGGGAGAAATACCCATACGTGGGAGAAATACCCATATGTGGGAGAAATACCCATACGTGGGAGAAATACCCATATGTGGGAGAAATACCCATATGTGGGAGAAATACCCATATGTGGGAGAAATACCCATATGTGGTTCCATGCACATTTACAGGCTACATGTACTGCATTCAGCCTGGCGGTCATTGACCTCATCATTGAGCCGGGCTTACCGATTGGAGTCCAGTAGCAAAGCAGCAATGCTTTCTGCATTCGTGCTGCAAGCTAGCTGCAGCGGTGTCCGCCCATCAACGTCTTCAAAACCCAGGTGGCCTTGCTGTAAAGCAGAGATTCCGGCACAGCAAGGATGGTTCACAAGACTACTGGAATATCCCATACACTCATTCTATAACTCACTGACACCATGTTGGCAGGCTAAAACATTCGGATCGATAGGCTTGTCAAGCAAACTTACAAGAAGGACGCATGTAACTGTAATAACCAACTGGGGTAACTACAAGTACTATGAAAGCCCACCAGTTGATCCTAGATGCCTGTCATTGTGCACACATGATGTCATTGTGCACCCATGATGTCATTGTGCACACATGATGTACAATGCTGCTTGCATAGCACATGTATACCTTTTTATTTCTCTGTTTACTATTAACACAGCCCTACTGGAAAACATGTGGAGAACAAAAAGAAATACCGGTAAGGAAAAAGACAAAACATAAGGGATGTAGGGACGACGTGTGCCGATGTACTGGGAGCAACTCAACCGACCCGTCTTACCCAGTGCTTCAGGATTGCTTCCACACCAGCCTGCTGCTGTCCCCTCACTGCATAGTGCAGCGGTGTTAGCTCCCTGTCATCACCAATGCCAGGATCAGCCTAGAGGAAGAGATCACACAAGCACATACGTTACATTTGAGTATCAGGATAACTGAAACAGATTAGGACGCATATGTATGGTACACCATACACACACCTTACTTACACCATACATACCGTAGTTCCGCGCATATAAGCCCATGGGCTAATATATGAAATAATGCATTTTCCGGGAAAATAAATCAGTAATAATGGTTCGTTTTTTAGCCCTGGGCCTATATTCGAATTTTGAAGGCATCTGGCACGCGAAAAAGTACAAGTCCGTCCGCGGTTGTCCGCCTACCATAGGTACCGGTACTGGTAATGTAGTCTGCACTGACATGCTGTACTACGGTGTTTGGGTCTGTATATTAGCCCATGGGCCTATAAACGGAGGTGGGCTTATATCCGGATATAGGCCCATGGGCTGATATGCGCGGAACTACGGTATGCACACGTGAGCCAGCATGTGTGCGAGAGAGAGAGAGAGAGAGAGAGAGAGAGAGAGAGAGAGAGAGAGAGAGAGAGAGAGAGAGAGAGAGAGAGTAAGTTACATTTATAAAGAGAGAGAGAGAGACACACACACACACACACACAGACAGACAGAAACAGAGACAGACATACATGCAGGCAGACAGACAGAGGGTGGGGGGGGGGGGAAGACATTAGAGTGCAAGGGGCTACCCTAACTATTCAGGCAATGATCTTCAAGGCACAGACGTCAGTTAGTATGAGCTATTAAAATTGATGAGATGAATCTGCAGTGTGCATTAGTTGTAGTACTTTGCAGCGTTGACTGACCTTTGCTGTCAATAGAGAAGATATGCTACGCACATTCCCTGCAGCAACTGCACAATGCAGCGGTGTTTGAAAGCTCTGGTCCCGATCATTGATGGAGCGCTGAACAAGAGAGTTGCCCAGGGCACTCTCCAAGCAGCTGTGAACAAATGTCAGGAAAGGGTTAGAGTGCAAGGAAGCCACCTACCATCATTTTAACTACTTGACGTATTTGCTTCTAGCATTTAGGATTCCTGTGTGTTACATTTGGCTGGTAGTTTTTAGGAGATAATCTTGCCTCACGTACAACAAAACGCATTATGGAGTAGCAGAGATAAGAGCAAATATTTTGGATGGTTGGTTTTACTTTTTAGTATGTGAAACTCTACTAAGGCAGTACCCTGCATACTTGATATTCTGCAGAATGACGATCGGGTTCATTACAGAAAGAAAGAGTGAGAGAGAGAGAGAGTGAGAGAGAGAGAGATAGATAAGTACTCGGTACTTACCGAGTGTTGGAGTGCACTGCACAGTGATGTAGTACAGTCTTTCCCTCCATATCAGTGGCCAAACTACTGGCTCGGTAATGCCTGTACCAATAAAAAGCAGGCAAAGTAAAACGTTATAACTTATGTGTCGTTGTACGTGGTTGTAAGAATGATTAGAGCGCCGGCCTTCCAAATAAAGAGGTTGCAGGTTTGATTCCAAGTTTGACAAGACATAAACTTCCACCCCCAGGAGACTCAGCTGGGATTGGGTACTTGACTTCGGCAGGGGAGGGCACACAGTTGATGGACCGGGAAGGGAAGGTGAGCATCGCCCTCTCTGTGTCGAGCTTATTGAAACAAGAGGCATCTAACACCTCATGCCCCTTTGAAAAAGAAAAAAAGACTGTACCCGGGCCACTGTTGACATCACCATTCAGTGCTGTTTAAGCCCCCCCCCCCCCCCCCCGGTGATGCACAGCAAGTTCTTGCCATGCGTCAAGAGATGCATGCTGCGTATACTGTAAACGGTTACTGGGAACAACTCACTTTAGCAGGTATTTCAGAACAGAGTCGTGGCCAAACTTTGCTGCAACAAGCAACGGTGTCATCTTGTCATCAGCTGCAAGGGTCTGGTCTGCTCGAGCATGCAGTAATAGCTGACTGATCTGTTCAAAGCACAATGCAACACATCCAATAAGGTAAGAACAAACGTCCACGCACGTAGTCGGCTTGATCCCATCCAGATCATGTGCTCTAAAGGCATAACCCATGATGACTAATCAACTTTAATCAGACCAATCGCCGAAGACATGGGCATGATACAGAACCCCCCCCCCCCCTACACACACATACAGGGGCAGAATAGACCCTCATAATTATTATGATGGGTAGTTGTAGTCAAAGTACCTTAACTTGGTTGGAAGCAGCAGCATACATCAACGGTGTTCGGTTGCTTGAGTCTAAACTGTTTGCTGATAGCTCTTTGATGTGTCTGGTGAGGGCAGGTCGATCACCTGTACATGTATGCATTCAGAGACCAGTCACATCACATACATCATTGCTGTGCAGAGATGAACACGCAGGCATACCGTGACACGGTCCAGTCTGGACCTACTGTAAGAGTGATACATTTCCTTTTCACACTTCCTTCACACCTTACCCTACTTGTTATCAAATCACTTCGGCCCTGCTATTTCTCACATCATTCATTCTAGCTATTCCTTATGACTGGCTGCTTGATGACCAACAAGTGTATTATTTTTCAGTCAACGTTTACACCTACTATTGTACTCGTTCCTGCTCTGATCTACTGTACTTAGCAGCAATATTTCAATTCTGGGTAGCAGGAAGGAACACAGAACAGTTCAAGAGAATACTGGCAATACAACCCTGAGCATCACCATGGTCTCAGACATTCCTTACCCAGAGCTGCTGCCGTGTGAATAGGAGATCGGCCATAGTCAGACCACCTTAGCTCCTCAAAGACCAGCTCCAGACTTGCATTGGAGTCATTGCTGCCGGACGATGCTATCGTTTCAGCAAAGCTGTTTTAGAAAGTCACACATGTGAAGTGGCATGAGTTCAATTTGACACAGGCATATACTGTAACCATTCTTCTCAAGCACATTATCAAATCATGTGTTCTTTCACGCCATAGTGTATGCTTTAGTGGCACCCTGGAGCAATTTGAGACATCCCCTCAACACCCCGATTTGCTCTAGTTTCTTCTAAAACACTCAATACGGCAGATCCATTTCTCTCTACTCATGTGCATGTATGGAATCCACTTTTAAACCTTCATTTTAAAAGAGCTGCATGAACCCATGTACACATGCCAGGATGTAAGCTACTTAGGATAGTGTGCATGGAGGGACTGGGTCTGGATGGAAATATTGGTAGGATGTTCGATTGCTTTCGTGACATGGCATGCCGGGCTTGCCACGTCCATCATCAACGGCAATACATATAAACTTCTTCTTGAAGCTATCACCCATGCATATCAAATTTAATGAAACTGTACCTGTGTGCACTCCGCCGGCTGGATGCAGATGGCTGGCGATCAAATGACCTTCTGGAGAAACAAAAATGAGGAACGGGAACACGCAGAGTTCATTCAAACTATGCCTGGAAACCACGGCAGCACTTTGTGCATGTACTGTACACAAGCAAGGCATGATATACTGTACACAAGCAAGGCATCTGGAACTTGAAACACTTGGTATATGTATCATCTCTACCTTCTGTTCCCAAACGTTGCAAGGCCAATTTGTGCTGCTAACTATAGGAGGTACCAACATGCAAATGTCCGGTACAAGTGACTGTTGTATCGTACCACTACTTCAGGGTTACACCATCTGAGAGGAATAGGCCATGCTGCATGGTGCTGCCATGCGGAAAAAGGTTGTTACATGATTCCTTACCTGCTACTGGTAGTTGAGATCAAGCTGAGATTAGAGGCAGATGTGTCCAGTGGTATTGGGCGCCTGCATCCATACAACATACACAGAGAAGGAGCCTGGCTATTTGTCTGAGACAGAGTTTCCATACATCCACTCCAGCAGTGCCGACTGGTCAACTAATTATGCAGCTGTGTACAGCAGGTTGGCTTGCACTTATTGGCTACACGTTACAGGTACGGTGCAAGCATTGTTTGATAGTTAATGACAAACTGGAGGATAGTCCGAACCAGGGCTTGACCACATACGGTTCAGATGGTTGCGAGACCGAGACTCTAGCACCGGCGTCTGGTCGCACTCAGGAAAATTCTTCCCAGCTCCTTTGGTCTGATGAACAGCCCAGCCGAAAATACGGGTCGCTTGCAACATAAATCTGTGTAATCAGCATGTCCCTGCAAGAATACAGTACTGAGGATCGAGAGAGTTTTCTGTACTCACTGAGGCATGCCCCGGGAAGGCTGAAGAGTGCCCCTGCATGCAGAACAAAAATAGGGAACTGTGCTGTTGTACAAGTACACACAGGCAGAAGAAGGCCGGTGAAGTACATAGTGCTGTTCACCACTAAAGAACACACCCAGACTGAATTGGAAATGTGGCTCCACACTTCACACACGCATGTATGACATACATGTAACGTTATTGTGAATAGAGTGAAGTAGAAGCAGGTAAGCCTATTTCAGAAGTCAGCAGCCAGCAAAGACTGTGGAAAGAGGAGCAACCTGCCCATCCATTGACACAGGCCTACCGATATGCAGCTTGGTGTTCCCTCAGTGACTAAAAAATAGAAGGAAAGAAAAGTCTATTCTTTACAGCATATAGTTCTGAAGATCACCGTCTATACAGTCAGAGTGACCAGACTAGCTAATTAGTGTAATCAGTGCAACCCAATCAGTTGTTTGAGGCCAAAGGTACGGCCTGTACTTGCGTATATAACGGAGAGGAAGACGTTGCGAGATCATCAGGCACTGTTTAACCTGCTGTTATAAAGCGCCCTGGAAATATATAGTTTGTTGGGGTATGTCACAACAGACAACCGGGAAATGGTTGCTCAGAATTATAAAAAAACCTCACCTCCGCCTTCGCACTTGTGGATGTTCAGCTTGCTCAGCAAAGTAGTACAACTCACTCGCGGACACTGTAAACTCGGGCGTGGCTGCAGAATGAATCAGAACGGTAGAGCACATGGTTGTAATACCCGCTTGTTGCAGTACTATGGCCGCTAGGGACATTGTCAGCCCGCGGCTTACTCCGAAACTGGATCTGGTCCACCCAGATCCACCGATACACATCATGCATAATAACGGACAACTCTTTGATTTTCTCTCTCTCCCTCCCTCTCTCTCTCTCTCTCTCTCTCTCTCTCTCTCTCTCTCTCTCTCTCTCTCTCTCTCTCTCTCTCTCTCTCTCTCTCTCTCTCTATCTCTCTCTCTCTCTCTCTCTCTCTCTCTCTCTCTCACACACACACACACACACACACACACACACACACACACACACACACACACACACACACACACACACACACACACACACACACACACATACACACAAACAGTGATACTGAGTTGAATTCTAGATATCCGCACCTGAAATGCTGTGAATGATCCCAAGGCTGATGAGCCTCTGGCCAACGCTCTGGAGCAGTATGAAAGCATAGCAAGAGAGAGAGGGCAGTGGAAAAGCATGTGCTTGGTATGATTCTGTAATCAGAACTGCAGTCTTAAGAAGAATCATTCAGGCATGCCGGTAAAGCAAGCAGCTAAGTTCCATCCGCCATTGCCAATCAGCGAGGCATGTGAGTTAGTATTACGGCCATGCACTGCAGCAAGTACAACCATCACATGAGTTGATTCCAAGCTCGAAACTAGAGTTAAGAAGGGTGAGTCCACCTTCGTGAATACTTTCTACCTATTGCACTGGTGTATCGCTGTACTATGATTCAAAAGAAATGTGAGCATGAATTGTGTTGCATAACGTATTCCGGTTATTGTGTCTCGGTACAATCCCATGCTTCATGAACATAGCTATTCAGGGCTGCTAACCTGCGCAGCTGGTAGGTTTAGAATTCCCTCCATGTTGGTCAGAAACCAGCGAGTCGCATTCTCACCTGATCGGACCGCACAGCACAGCAGACGGTGTTCAAACAAGCAGTAAGCTACACGTATGTGGAATATTGATGATGAGGTTATATACTAGCATGATACAGAGCAGCCATTCAGGCTTGGAATGTTACAGCAAGTCTATCAATGCAATGGTGGAAGAGACATAGGCTTGAACATCAACTCCTCAAACCGATCAAACTTACTGGAAAAGACGCGTACTCCAAGCGGGTGATTCTGCAAAGGCAACCATCGACACACGGGTAAATCAAGTTGCGATAACTGAAAGTTCTTCTCACAAGTACAAGTGGTGCACTGGTAGATACAGTAACGCTAAGGCAGTGGATGATAGCACTCTACATCATACCGTGGCAGGGTGTCGGACACGCTTCATGCACAATGGTATTGACTGCACCACTCTTTGTCACATATGCCTCACGAATCAATCAATAATATGCATCTATTTAGAATCTAAATTTCAAAAACTTTCAGTGGAGCCCCCCCCCCTCTCTCTCGCACGAGTAAATTCTACTCCAGATCGCGGACTGCACCCCCTTAACATACCTTCCAATACCCCTGTCTAGTACGTGATGTAGTGGTGGAGAGGTAGCCAATACCGGGCAATGGGACAGCAGGTGCTGGAGATCTCTTGTTTGATAATCCCAGTATGGTCGGGCCAGCAGTGTTCATCCCTCTTCCTCGTTGCTGCTTTGCCTCCCCCCCCCCCCCAATCCCCCAACCCCGACCAATAGCAGGTGCACAATCCTAATTGGGTTTCCTGGGGTTGGAAAGAACCTTTGCTCAAGCGGGGAGTCAAACCTGCAACCGGCTTATGTTGAAAAGACCAATTCTCTAGCCGCATGTTTCTAGTGCAGTGGATTTCAAGTATTGAGCAATCCCACTCTTGCACAACAGACCATGAATGCCTTTAGGTGAATGTCTAGGTGATAATTCTTTCAATTTACCTGTGTTGGTATACCGGTGGCTGGGTGGCTCAGTGCATGTGCATACTCAAGCAGCTCCGCAGTCCACTGAACCTGCACACCATGTAAGGATTCACACACACACATGCATGCATGCACTATGATCATCTAAAATAAACTATTATCAGTGCCCACCTCCCTTTCACCAATAGCAGGTCACCTAGTCGGTCACACTGTTAAGTGAAGATTATCCACATTCAAGTAAATGTTGGTGATGGCTAGAGGCCAAATGCAGTTCTACTTCTTAAAGTAGAACTGTATTCGGCTTCTGACGTGAAAGTCTCCTAGTGGATACATTTAATCATCATCATCAGCATGTTGTTCATGCCATGGTGCCTCCCTCACCTGAGAATTAGGGTCACCTCCAGTCGACGACAACCAATTGGATATCTCTAGAACGGACATGAGAGAGAGAGAGAGAGAGAAAGAGACAGTAGTCAGGTGGGTAGTGATAAACAGCTGCAAGCAAGTCACAGGAAGCTCACCTGGACTGCCCATGACCATTCGGCTCTGGTGCCGGTATTGCTGATCAGCTTGCAGTGGAGTGGTGTAGTTGAGAGATGCACCCTGAGATCTGCAGTGGAACCAAACAGCCACACACTGAACATTGTTACCTCAGTTATATCACCATTGCAGGGCCGGAGGCAGCTTCTGCAGAGCGGTGCGGCCGAAGGGCCATCTTTAAGGGGGGTCTGGGGTTCCCCCCAGAAAATTTGTGGAATTTAGACGGCAAATCCTACACTCTGGGCGACTCCCTGTACAAAATCATACATCGAAACTTTTTCTCCCCGGTTTTGCACGTTCCACATGGACCGACTTTTTGGGAAGTTGCTACGGCCATGGCCGTACCGGCCGTACCAGTGGCGCCGGCCCTGCATTGTCACATTTCATGAAGTTGGTTGTTCCAACGAGGAATGCATGCTTCTTGCCAAACTTGACACTTGACTGGCTCACGACTGCCATCCAGAGCACATTTCCTTTGGAATACTTGCTATTATAGCAATCCACATGCAGTGTCACAGTCCGACCTTGGTTGGATGAACCTATGCACCTATGCACCTATGAACCTATGCAGAAATTGATGAAAGTTACTGACACCGATTGCAAGACTAGGTAACTTTTAAAACATGCATCAGTTCCTATCATTTCCCCGGTGTATGGCTGTAATGGTGTATGGCTGTAATGGTGTATGGCTGTAATGGTGTATGGCTGTAATGGTGTATGGCTGTAATGGTGTATGGCTGTAATGGTGTATGGCTGTAATGGTGTATGGCTGTAATGGTGTATGGCTGTAATGGTGTATGGCTGTAATGGTGTATGGCTGTAATGGTGTATGGCTGTAATGGTGTATGGCTGTAATGGTGTATGGCTGTAATGGTGTATGGCTGTAATGGTGTATGGCTGTAATGGTGTATGGCTGTAATGGTGTATGGCTGTAATGGTGTATGGCTGTAATGGTGTATGGCTGTAATGGTGTATGGCTGTAATGGTGTATGGCTGTAATGGTGTATGGCTGTAATGGTGTATGGCTGTAATGGTGTATGGCTGTAATGGTGTATGGCTGTAATGGTGTATGGCTGTAATGGTGTATGGCTGTAATGGTGTATGGCTGTAATGGTCCACATAGCTACGTTGTACATGCAAAGCATCATGCACTGCTTTTAAAAAGTGTGCAGATGTGTTATATCTGCAGAAGTAGGTACAACCCCGACCATCTCCTGCTTTTTTCACTCAGACAATGGACAATGGGCTGTGTCACCACACTATACTCATACACTTCAGTTATACCGTGACAGGTTAGTTCAGTCACTTGTTGGCATTGATGGGCGGATGATCAGTTGGATTGGACTTACAGTACTAGTATGTCCATGATTGTACACAGTCATATCAGGGTTAGTAGCAGCAGCAGCAGCAGCACATGACCCTGGATGGCCTCAGACCGTGGCATTCCAGTATGATGTACTATGGGACTGACTGCAGCTATGTTACAGTATGTTCCAGTATGTTCCAGTATGCTCCAGTATGTTCCAGTATGTTCCACACTTACAATGGACATGCATTGTGTTAGAACACAGCAATGGTTTCACCACTTCACCCGAATCAGTTCCAGTATGCTGTGGTCCCCAGCAGCCCAATAGCTGGTATGGCATATCCATGGCCTGCACCGTGTTGCGTGACCGATCCTTTCAATGTTCTTATCTTTCCTTTTCAACCTGGACTCCTCCTTGGTTTCCCTTTTCTCTCTAGCTCATCTCTCGTACTTTCTTGCTATTATTCACTTAATGTGGGGCTTTGAATAAAACAAGGCTCAGATACCCATAGCCTGTACTATTTCCAGTACAGTAGAACACAAGATAACAGACTACAACACTTCAGAGCACTATTCATACTGCACCTGTCATAGCGAAGGCTGTCCATTGACGGGCCACCATCTAGCATATCACTCACTAGGGATAGAGCAACACATTGGGAAAACATGCAGGACAATGTGTACGCATAATTTAGTCATTGGGGTGCAGCGGGAACGTCAATGGTACTAGCTAAAGGACCCCACGACAGATTATGGAAACTATAAAAACTCTGTGATGCGGATGTGAGACTGAGATGAAAGGATTCAGACAGTGTCGTGTGATATTTGGATAAGGAGGCAATTCTCCACACTGCTGATTGTAACTCCCATCTCACCAGATTTTGCCAGGCCAAGAGGGCTATCAAGTAACACAATTTCCTTTTCATCTATCCCAAGAGGACTAGTCAAAGCTGGGGCAGCTTCGCACAGGAATTCATCTTTCTCCAAGCTGGTGCACATCCCTATATGTAGGTGCAGGATTTGCAACTTTCGAGTGTATAAACACAGAGTCCGAGGAAGACCTGAGCTCCATGCACATTTGAAGGCTCAAGAAACTGACAGTGTATGCCGGGGACCAATTATAGATTACGGTAATGCGATTCAAGGAGCGCCAGCTCACCAGTTGAACGGAGACTGGATGATGATGTAGTTGAAGCACCAACTACCATGCGCCCACCTGCTGGATACACTGTGGGGGGATGAGAGAGAAAAAATCACAATGCATTGAATGAGACTATGCTTAGTCTGTGACTCTGGCCCAAATATCCCAAGTTGCCGGACAAAAACCAAACGAACAAAACTGTGGAATGAAATGCCACTTGTGTCAAGACTTTTAAAGGCCACTCGTCCGATGGCCCAGTGGTATTCTGACTTAGTCAGTTCATCTAGCTGTAGCATAAGAAAACCAGCATGCATGGTCGCATCTCGGCGATGGTATTATTATGGCACTCCCAAAGCAGAACACAGATAGCATGCGGCAGCAACATGACTAGTACTGACTGTGCACACTCTCTGGTGATGGGCTGCGAAGCATGGACGGCTTTGCAAAACGGGACTTTGAGTGCCAGCGTCCACTGGCAGACTCCATTGTGTCTTCCTCATCCGACTGCATGGGAAAATCGCATAAAATACCGCAGAGCTTACGCACTCCTGAATACAGCAGACAACAAAGACACTCAAGTACATCTACATATAGAGAGATTTCTAAAGAGTTGACATTGAAATAGAGGCCACAAAATCAAGTTCATCATCTTTTGGTCAAATTTCTAAGGCAGATACTGGTGGTGACTAAATACATGATGCTACCGTACAGGGCTGGCACCACTGGTACGGCTGGGGCGGCCATAGCCATACCAGTTGTTTACCAATTTCAGCGTCCATGGGCTGCTCAGTGTGCAATTGATATCTGCAAGTACTAGTGATAAGCCGCTATCCTCCTGCACTACTCGCTCGAGTCTCTCTCTCCTAAACTGTTCTTCTTGTCCAGTGAGGTCTACTGCGCTAGCTGCATTTCTGCTGATGGAGGAATGTGCAGCTGAAATGAACAGATATGATGCATAGAGCTAGAGAAACAGAGATGTATCCTCCCTGGATTTAGAAATTGGACATGGGGAAATAATCGGTCCTGCAGCCGACTTGGGATCGTAGCCGCCCCTGAGGAGCTGGCTCTGGGCCTGCAGGGTGTGCATTAACCACACCGTGATGCTTACCCTGCCGCCATCTGGTGCAGACCTGACGTTCTGGGTTGCCAACAGTTTCTTTTGCTGCTCAAACTCTTCCTTCTCCTTCTCCAGCCTAAACAATAGCCGCACACAGTGAACACAAGGTGACCCGGCGGCGATACAGAGAAACAAGCATACTTGTACATGCAGTACATGCAGTACTGAGATGAGGGTCAGTCAGTAGTTTCCCGCAGTGATGCTGTGCGAGTGCGGGAACTAGCCTGGAATCACACTGGGCTAGGATCACTGCTGTACAGTGAGCTACTCCTCCACTAGTCACGTGACAACATTGCTCCACCCAAGGTGGCCATCTGGCACATCAAACTACTGTTTGGACACCGAATCTCCTCATTGGAATGCAGAGACTGAGGCGATTCTTTTGCATGGGTCGTGTCACTGCTGCACCATAGATGGATGTACGGTGTGAAAAACTCCATCAGTCATGATATCATAAGCAGCTCAGACTCCTGCACATTACCTCCGTCGTTCCAGGTCCAGTTTCATCATCTTCTCCCGGGCCTCCACTTGCAGCCTCTGGTGCTCCTGTCATTTGATTCGGAACACCAGAGTATAAAGTACAAGGTATTCAGGGAAGAGTGAAGTAAGGGACTTATTCAGACCATAATTCGGCAGTGATAGAGGGGGTTCATCTACCCCAAAGAGTGGTGTCAACACCCAAGAGGACGGAGCTTCAAGTAAGCACACACACACACAGCGGCTATGGGAGATTGGAAAGTGGCTACTAGTGATTATATATCTAATCATTGGTGCGGTCTGATCTGCCACTATGTAGTTATGAAAACTGCATATGGGACTAATTGATTTCTGGTCAGTTCACATCGCCACCACTATTTTGTACAGTTCTCATCCTCTTCTTGCTTTCCACTTCACTGCCTTTGGCTGGAGGAGGGAGTAAGTCCAGTACAACTGCACAATGATAAATGAAATACTTGAAGAAGAAGTGTTTTCACTATGTTTCTCCGAGGCTCTTTTCTGGTCATGGTTTTGGCACTGTGCCGCAGCTCACCTTTCGCACTGCTTCTTGAAACTCTGGTGTTTCCTCTATGCTGGTTCCACCTTGAAGAACCTGCAATGAAAAGCGACGGCCCAGGATGCAAAGCACGCCTACAGTGTCAGGCTAAAGTGCACATGTAAGCTGAGCATGATAGCACTTAACTTAAATGTCCTTTCCATCGAAATTCAGAAATCCTGGTTTAGGGGTTCACAACATGCAATCGGATCGGATGAAAAGGTCTGCACACATGATGTTTGACAGTTGCAGAAAGCACGAGCATTTAGCAGATGTCTCCTTGCTTGTGCATGTAAGTCATAGCACAGCTGATAAACTATTGTGTGGACTTCAAAGTCTTGGCACAACATCGTGCACGCGCACAAAGTCTGACTGAAAAGATAGAGACTTCAGCAAGGTTTCCTACAGTTTGGGCTAGCATTCCAAAAGAAAGATTCAGTAGGATTGTAAACGTTGTAGTACTACATTTAGTACCTGTTGTTCCAGGTCTGAGATCTTCTGCAAGTATGCACGTTTGTCGGACTCAGCCTGGTTGATCTCCTTCTGTTGCTGCTTAAGTCGACGCACAGCCGCATCCTAAAACAGGAGCCGTGCACATACATGCAGGTGCAAACACACACACACACACACACACACACACACACACACACATACACACACATACACACATATACGCACACACATACATACTACTACTACTACTACTACTACTACTACTACTACTTGACACAATCTTTATTAGGAAACTTGAAATGGAGATGTGAAACACAAATACAGCCATTTAGATGGAGCAGCAATGCAATACAATGTCCAAAAACTCAAGAATTCATTATCATGGGGCAATGTTGGGCAAATGTCTGTCAGGTACTATCACGCTCAGGCTGCCCGCAACCTGCACATCGTCGTGAAATTCATCCTGTTGCGGCGGTATGACGATCTTGAACCACGCAAACAGGTGACTGCCCATCGCATAAGGCAGACTGACAGCTTACAACGGAGCTGACCCATGATAACCGATACGTGTAGGTCGACGTTCTTCTCAGCAATCAGGCATGCCAGTGTCTTCAGTGCCATTGAACATTCTCTGCCAATCATGCCCGAGGTAGAAAAAACTAGCGGTGTAAACGTACCTCTGTCAACTGCTGTCACCCGCTCTCCGTACTGGCGCTTCTTCATCCGTTCATGCGTTCGGAGCTGGCTGATGACTTCCTGACGCGACAGCAAGCTTGCCTTTGGGTGTGTAACCCGGATGTCGAAAAAGGCATCTTGCTGTCTCGTCCAGAAGCCACAAGCCCGGATGTCCAGGCGGGCACCTGCCGAGCGGTTGGCTGTCCTCCCTTGGAGCCGCTCACCATCATATGGTAGTAGAGGCGGTTCTACCTCCACATCCCGGACCGCCTCACGCATCACGTCAGCCAACAAGTCCCGGATCTCATTGTGGCGTGCCATGGGGTAGCCCCCTGCCGGACACATCATCGCATGGTCTATTGTGTTTGCAGCACCACATACACAAGTCAGGGGGAGTCCGTCAGGCTGCAGGCCGTAGCGGATGCAGAACGCATCTCGGAAATCCGATTTGTTCAGCACCATCTGCATTTGGGACGATGGTTCCGCCGTTACCCAAGATGATACGCCCTTTTCCGCGGCATTCTCCACCAACAGCGCCTGTGTTGCTGTCAAATCCGGGCGCAATTCGCTAACGAGACCCGTGGCTTGGGCAGCTTTCTCTCTGCGAATACGCCCGGCCTCCTGCCGGCTGAGGGCTATTGCCTCGTTCAGCTGGTCTGTTTGAGTAGTTTCGTTGGTGCTTGTTGGATGTTCTGGTGGTCTTATGCAGGCCGCCACAGGAGCCACAATCTGTCTGGATGCAGAAAACTCTTTCTCGGCCTCCACCGAGGGCACAGGGATTGCCATGCCACCAAACCGCGCTGGTAGCGATAGCAACTTTCTCAGTGCCGACTCGTCCGAACACGAATGGCCGCTGAGCGCTGGCAGCAGCTTGTCCGTAATGGCGGCGTCGAGACGGGCCAGAAGATGCGCAGGGCACTACTACTACTACTACTACTACTACTACTACTACTACTACTACTACTACTACTACTACTACTACTACTACTACTACTACTACTACTACTACTACTACTACTACTACTACTACTACTACTACTACTACTACTACTACTACTACTACTACTACTACTACTATTATGTACAGCTACCCTATCGGGCCACGCCGCTCCCAGAAGCGGGAGACAACGACAAGAAGAGAGAAGAGAAGAGAGAGAAATCGCAAAGTTAACAATATTTGGCATGGCGTTGCAAGTCCTGTGGCCTTGAGAACCGTCTTTCGCAATGCTCGCATTCATGACGGCAGTTGTTCCTGGCTGCACGTGACATCCGTTTCGCACGGTCACAGTGATGACGGCTCAAACCAGAAAGAGACACATACAT
Source organism: Sycon ciliatum (assembly GCF_964019385.1). Classification (NCBI taxonomy): domain Eukaryota; kingdom Metazoa; phylum Porifera; class Calcarea; order Leucosolenida; family Sycettidae; genus Sycon; species Sycon ciliatum. The sequence continues at coordinate 76,239,665 of NC_088643.1, read as the reverse complement.
ACACACATACACACAGTGACACACTACTACTACTACTACTACTACTACTACTACTACTACTACTACTACTACTACTACTACTACTACTACTACTACTACTACTACTATGTACAGCTACCCTATCGGGCCACGCCGTTCCCAGAAATACACACACACTCACACACATACTCACACACACACTCACACTCACACACACACGCACACACACACACACACACACACACACACACACACACACACACACACACACACACACACAGCTTGCGATGATGACCCACTGCTATTTAAGACTGGCATTGCAACCGGCACTGATTGAAGCGAACTTAATGGCCAGTGATTCCCTATTTTTGATACACACATGCACACACACATACACACACTACCGTAAAACTCATTTCCACTCGAGTTCGCAAAACCAAGGGCCATGCACATCTTTAATGTCCCACCTTCTCTTCTTGGGCCTGCTGGTGCTCTTTCTCAAGCTGCAGGACTTCACCTCGGTCAACCATGTTCGTACTGTGGTATGAACAAGAGTAAGACAAAACAGACGAAATTCAAGACAAAACCAGTCAGAGCTGCCAGGATACCGGGCAAGACCTTCTAACTCATAGTATTATAAACTCTAAGATTTAGCAGAGTCCGATGAACTGATTCAGTGCTTTCTACTTTGTGCAGTAGAAATCCCAACTTGAGGAAAGGGATACTATTACTAGATACTCATCATCTGAGTGCACGTTCCAACACTCAAACATCCCAACATCAATGGCCAGGCAGTGAAAGCACATTGCTGGGCTGTTCAAGTCTGAACACAGCCCGGGTCATGACTCACGATTTCGTGCTGTCCAGCTCCTGGCGTAGCCGCTGTATCTCCTTTTCATAGTTTGAGATCATGGCCTGGTGAGCGGTGTCCTTGTTGACGCTGGCCATGTTCTTCACAAGCTTTGCTCTAGCATATAGCAAGTGACACAGTATGGTACAAGAAGAGCGCAGTTCATTGAAGTAGTACAACTGACAATACAGCCTGGTAAACTGCCATGATTGTAAACAAACACCGGTGTGTAGGTCAAGGAGCCGGACCGACCCCATTTGTTTGTACGACTCCTTGATTCTAGCTTCTGAAAAGCCACCACCAGCAACCGGATACGACAAAGCTTTGCGTGCACATTTGAACCAGGTTGTACACAAAACCATGGACCGGTATGCGGATCGCGAGGTCCGGTTATGTTGCGTGCGTAACGTATGCCGCAGTGTAAATTGGTAACCAGTGATTCTCTTCTGGATGGTGAGGGATCCAGATAAGCGAGGTCTGACTGTATATGCCATGATCACTGTTTTCTGCTGATCGCTTAGTGCGTGAAACTCGGAGTAAAACACTTTTTTGGTCCTCTTGTTATTGTTTTTTAAAGTTAAGGCCGCTCTTAACGTTACAGTACGAACTATAGACCCCATACATTTGCCAGTACCTTTGTGCAAACTTGAGTGTGTTGAGTGACTCCGAGTAGCTGGTTGTCATTGGGCTGATCGTGCTGATCATGGTCGTCTTGCAGTTGCCACCCAAGCTGTGATGAACAGTCACACACACACCCACACGACAAAGCCAATACGCCCATAGCGCAATGGCGTAATTTGTGCCAGAAACACCCCACAGTCCCACACAGCCACCTGGGTATGGTTGACTCTGGGGGTGTTGAACAGTGCATTCCTGATCCCAGTGTACTCACATGCATTACTCATACCTTCCATATTTTGCATTGCGCGATGGGCTTATCACAATGAGTTTGCATGCATGATGCCGCAGGTTGGACAAGAAGAGCTCACACTACTCTAGCAATTTCACCCGAAACATGCCCTCACGTCCCTTGCCCCTATGAAGCACACACCAATGGTAGACAAACGATTCCAAGTTCCAACCCAGCTGTTAGCCGCCTCACCTGTCCTGAAGAATCCGTGTTAGCTTGGAGTCACGGTAAGGAATGTACTTGGACGACGGTGTGGTCAATTCCAGGATAACTTTACCAAACGTGTACAGCGATGTGTTGATATTCTTCGTTTCCTCAATGTGCCTGCCTTTGGCATCGGATTCAAATCTAGAAACAAGAAATGACATTAGCACATGATGAGATGCACCACTGTTCAGAAATGCCTAAAAGTACACAAAGAATTGGAGCTTTCAATGGACCCTCTTTGTGCAACACTGCATATTGACTGAAAACAAGCATTGTAACTCCAAGTCTCCAAGGAAATTAAAAAAAAAAGTGAAAGTACCTTTCAGGTAATGATAGAAGCTCATCATGGCCAGTGATGTATTGGAACATAAGCAGGTAAGGCTACAGATGTGGCTACACTCACCTCTCTGATCCAGCCAGGTCCACAAGGCGCAGTTTCCCGATAGTTACGTCATTCCCCTTGCCGGCTCCAAGTGACTTTGCTTGCTCTACTATCATAGTGAAGACTGCATGGCTGCGACTGCTCACCTGCACAGCAACGAGGGGATGCCCACAAAGAGTTAGACAATGTATTGCAAAAAGATCCTTTGATATTGCCTAGTAGCTACTCTCAAGCTCAGGACATGGTCAGGAACTTGATTGTGCGACATCCAATTTCATGATTTCTCATTTTATATGACACCGTCGCAGCAGCAAATGAACACTGTTAAGACTTTAGAGTGCGGCGCAACAAGAATGAATGGCATGTGGGTTAGCACACTCACGAACACATATACTACAAAAGTGATGGGTTATCACTTGCAAGTCTTGCATGCACACTTTTATCACTTGCATGCACACTTTTATCACAAAAGCGATGTTCATGGCAGACCTTGTTCATGTGATGATAGGATGCATGAAATCGACCCGTCCATGAAACGCATGTGCTAGAAGCAGAGCCAGGCACAGCGTGGAAAGGAACATCTCTGCTAAATGTATCACTATACTCCACTACCTTCTCAATTGTCACTGCTGCTGCTTCGTATTCAACACTAATAATAATAATATCATGATGTTGGCCCAATGTGCTGGATGCCTGCAGGTCATGCCCACCATGCATCTTTCACTGCTTACCTTGTTCATCCGTGTGCTGTGTGTCGTTCTCACATTGGAGCCTTTCTGCAGCTGAAGTAGGACGTCGGACGGAGATCGAACAACTTTCTCCGAGAGTCCCTCCACGTACATGCCTCGAGACGGTGTCTCACGGACTTTGAGATTGCTACGTGCAGGCTCCTGCATCAACATGGATAATAATTATGCATGTGCAGTTGTGCACATACACATACATACACATACGAACACACAAACAAACATGTGCGCTCCCCCCCCCCCCCACACACACACACATATAAGCACACACGCACACAAGAGAGGGGGGGGGGGGGGTAGCCATATCGCTAAAGGTTAGTCACGTTCACGCATATTGAGTGGCCATCAGATAGATAACCTGTGCGAGGTACGTTGTATATACACTAACATGACCTTCATCATGTATTAACGTTACTGTGTAAGGCATGAGGAAAAAAGTTCTGCAGCTGTGCAGTGCAGTGTTGAGCAGTTGCCAGTTTGCCAAACGAACCCGCTCACTGGCACATGTAACACCTGTAACGAACCTCACTGGCACATGTAACACCTGTAGTATGACCATCATTCTCTGCTGTCACTTCTACTACCAGTTTTGTTTCTATTGTTATGCCTGTGTGTGTGTGTGTGTGTGTGTGTATGTGTGTGCCCGCGCTCCCCCTAATCCTGACTCTGGCTTCCGCTGCGCATGTCACATGATGTGGAAAGGTCTGCCGTCGTCCCGGGAATCTCAAGCGCAACGCTCCGTGCTGCAAAGTTAGCAGATAGTCCCTTCGCTATCATTGCCATCGGCAATGGGCACATTCAAGGTTCAAGGTTCAAGGTTCAAGGTGTGTGTGTGTGTGTGTGTGTGTGTGTGCCCCCCCCCCCCCCATATGGTGCAGTGGTATGTGCAGTCGATTTCCAATCGAGAGGTTGCGGGTTCAATTCCCGACGATTATGGTCGCACACGTCTTTCTTCTCTTTCTCGGACTCTTCCTGACTTTTCTTTCATTCTCCTGGGTGGTTACCAACAGCCAGTGTATGCCGGAGTATGTGGTGTGTGTGTGTAGAAAAAAATGGAAAAATGAAAAATAGGGATTCACTGGCCAGAAAAAGTCACTTCAAACAGCTGTGTGGTGGATACCAGGCTAAAAATAGTGGCGGTCAATTCATCAGCCTTGCATGCTGTTGAATGGTGTAATCCCAGCACAAGTTGCTATGTCTAACATAGCTGTTCGCTATCATCGCTTCCGCAATGGACATGTCTGAGGTCTGAGGTCTGAGGTGTGTGTGTGTGTGTGTGTGTGTGTGTGTGTCCCATATGGTGCAGTGGTATGTGCAGCGATTTCCAATCGATAGGTTGCGGGTTCGATTCCCGACGATTATGGTCACACACGTCTTTCTTCTCTTTCTCAGACTCTTCCTGACTTTTCTTTCATTCTCCTGGGTGGTTACCAACAGCCAGTGTATGCCGGAGTATGTGGTGTGGTGTGTGTGTGTAGGAAAAAAATGGAAAAATGAAAAATAGGGATTCACTGGCCAGAAAAAGTCACTTCAAACAGCTGTGTGGTGGATACCAGGCTAAAAATAGTGGCGGTCAATTTATCAGCCTTGCAAGCTGTTGAATGGTGTAATCCCAGCACAAGTTGCTATGTCTAACATAGCTGTTCGCTATCATCGCTTCCGCGATGGGCATGTCTGAGGTCTGAGGTGTGTGTGTGTGTGTGTGTGTGTGTGTGTGTGTGTGTGTGTATTGAGTTCTTCACACACAAAGACTAGTCTTCACATGCGTGATGATCCTGCTGATTGCTTACCAGTAAGTCCATCACATGTTCATTATAGATCTCCAAGAATGATGTTCGGACGAGAAACTTTGATGAATGCGACGCTTGGTTTTGAATGTCTAAACGGGGCAAATGTGTCAAGGAAATACATTGAAGAGCATAGCGCGGGTTTACATGCACAATGTAGAACATAGGCTGGCAATGAAGGTTCGAAGGTTTGGTTCCCATTGATGTCCGAATCCCCCCCCCCCCCCCCACAAAAAAATGATATCCTGGCTCGAAAGAAGGTTTGAAGTCAGGTTTCTGCCCATTCTTTGTTGCAAGAATGATTAACTTTTGTTACCACGTAAATGCAGCATGCCAAGAGAATATAATGACAAGAATGGCAAATACATATACATAGTATGAAGATGGGCACACATTGGGTTCTGTTCACGTGTTACCCAAAAAAGAGGAATGGGAAATTGGTAACCCATTCCCATGCATGACGATGTGCTGTCTTATCCATCGTATTCGACTTTCCAAAATACCCCCGGATCTTTGAAAACCATTTGACTGGTTCCGACGGGATAACTCCACTAGGAACCAACTCTCCCTTCCTCTAGCCCGCTCTTCTGCATTGCTACACTCCCCCCTTTTCAATGGCTATTTGCATTGGCTTAAGCTGCACCAGGAGACAAAGGGCCTTTCTACTTTAACAGCATTCAAGAACGCCTTGCTTTACCAGTAGACCACAATTTTAGTCCATATTTGCTTCTTTCTTCTTTTCCTTTTCTTTTTGACTTCTTACTCTTTTCCATGTTAGCCATGGTTGGCTATAAAAACCCTGCAATCGCCACGCAAAGTGGTCATTGGCTACCCCAGCCATGTATTGCTTGGAATAATATAAAAATAAATAAATGACCTGGTGTGTACAACTACAAACTACAGTGCTGCTAAAATGAAATCAAGGACGTGGTGGTGGGCTCTGCGTGGCCCGAGGCCTGCGAACTCTGGGATGTGAACTGGTGCAGGGCGCACACATGACGCCGCACAAGATCGGATTTCATTGGGCAGCACTGTACGTATACAGTGACATGTGTGCACCTAGGTATGCAGCAAGAACCAGTGAAATACGGAGCTGGCCTCGGGTACCGAGTGCATTGCAGCCTAGTGTGCGTGTTCCCTTCTTACACACAGCAGTATGGCACCCAAGGATGTTTCTGTCAGGGAGTCGTAAAATACCGACTCCCTGGTTTCTGTATTCCATTCACTGTTTACTGTGCATGTACAAATATACAGTTCCGGCAGAAGTTTATATACCATTTTATATACAATTATACATGTAATTCTTATCACTCGCTCTTCCCATGCATGCCCTGCGTTGATAACTCACGCCTCCTCTGCATGCCCATGCGTATCCCCCACAATAAGAACGAGCTATCCCGCGACGAAAGCATTAGTTGTGTGATGATTGCCTTAGCATTTAGCTACGTGCATGAAACGCAGCGTTACAACGTATGTACAGTCAAACCTCGTTAGGACGAACACTGATAAGGCGAACTTTCTATTAGAACGAACTAAGGCCAATCCTATGGTTGGCCAAGCATCAATTCAAGTCAAAATTATTCGTTTATGACGAACTTCTGTACAACGAACTTTCGCGAAGACGAACTATTTTCAAGTGTGATTTGAACAAAGTCAGTGTGGTCATGTACATGTAGTACGAACTTTCGGTCCACGAGCGTGCGCGTACGCTGGCTGCCTTTTTTCTTCTTCTTTTTTTGCAATAGTCGAGGTCATATTGTACGTACAGTGCAAATTGTTTTCAAGCGTGTTTTGAACAAATCAATCAGTGCGTTGTACGAACTTTCGACACAGTCGTGATTCATTGCACTTTGTCATTGTACTTTCCTGTTTCTGGCTTATGCTAAGAATAACATGCTTCCCATGTACCACAGCATGCACCTTCACCTAAATACAATCCATCTGATATGTATATCGATTTTTTGTCAGATCTGGATAAGAAGAACTCCGGATAAGACAAACAAATTTGTTCAGTCCCTTGAAGTTCGTCCTAACGAGGTTTGACTGTATATATATATTTGGTGGAACCATTCTTTTTGACCTTTGTGGTTACGCTCCGCCCTTGTGGTGTTGAGCACTGTTGAAACCTGGGTATACCTACTTATGTCAATTATACATGTATTATATTGTTTAAAGCAGACAACATTGCTATTGTGGCAGGTGAGCGGAGGATACAGTTGAAGATCTCAGCACAGCATCTCGGTATGATCCCACGTTTCTCGGCATCTTGGCCGCCTTCGATCGTGTGAGTCTTGCCCGTGCTGGTTTGTCCGTACGCGATGATACTGCCGTTGTAGCCTTTCAGTACAGAGTGTACTATGTCTCGGGCACAGTCTGCGTATACTTCCTCCTGGGTAGAACTGTGACAGCAGAACAGTAAGAACACTAGGTCAGTGTTACTGTATACTGGCTGTCCATGCTGCTGCTCAGTGAAAACGATGTGATGATTCAGGGGCGTCGGACACGCTAGGTTACTACGGTATTGGCCGTACCACTCTTTGCCCCAGGAATCAATGAAAATTAGGAAATGCACTGATTTGGGCTCTAAATTTCCAAAATTTTCAGAGGAGCCACCCCAACCCCAAGAGTAAATTGTACGTCAGGTGGATGACCGTTCCATCCTAAAATACCTTCCGACGCCGGCTTCAGACGCCGGCTCCTAAATTGATGATGATGGCAGGACCTGGTCAGGCCCTGCGTAACCAGTCCGGTTGATTGCCGGACCAGCTTTGTGACCAATGCACGTTTCCTGCTGAGGAGGGCATGTGTACCACCATAAGGCCAAGTAAAAAAAATTGATTGTTTATCGTCCGCGCCCGCCCCAAATTTTCACCCTCTCCGCCGAATTATTTTATCTTTTAGTACTGGTAAATGTACTGTATGTACTGCGGTCTACAGCCTCTAATCAGCATGGCCGTAGATTTTCGAAGGTCAAGACTCAAGTCCACAGACTGAACCATAACTTGGTTGCCATGGGCTTGAAAAGTGAAACTGATCATAAGCTGCCTGATTTTCTTCGTTTTTTCTACGTAACGTTGGTTGTTCCACTTTCCATTGCGCCTTTCCATTATCCTCTGGGGTTGCGAACACCTGCCCTACAGCCATAAACATGATAAATGCATAATAAAAAATAAAATTAAAAACCTCACGTCCGCCCCGATTTCTCGGGAAAATCTGACGATAAACAATCAATATAATTATTTTACATGGCCTAACTAACTAACTATCATAATTATACAAAGTATGAAAGGCTATGGTATGGCCAGACCAATCAAAACTTGCTCGCGCCGGTCCTGCTGGTAAACTATCAAGCAAGGCTTACTTATACCGTATTATCTCTAATATAAGCACAGTCTCCAATAATAGCACGTCTCCAATAATAGAACACCTTGGGGCGGCATTCAAAAAATAAAGTGCCCAGTCTCCATTATAAGGACACTGTGTAAATTCATTATCTGTACCGGCGAAAAAACCCTGAAATGTGTGTGTCATCCATGGATTTGGCATGGCAACATGCTTCTGAAATGAGGTTGAAATAATAATGGAACAGTCTCCAATAAAGGAACGTCTCCATTAAAGGGGAAGTTAAGGCAAAAATTAAAATTTCACCAGTTGTAGTCTTCGGGGTGCTGAGTCGAATGGTCGTGGTCCGAGGAAGCTGAGACGCTCCCTTCCTACTTGAATCCCAATCGAACTCGCGCACTTCCACCGAAACTGGGTGACTGCGCCCTACTAGATGGGGATTTGTATGCAAAATCTCACTAAAAGCGCCATTTCGTTCTTATAAAAGCACGGATGATCGTGATTGGCCCATATGTTGTAGTCTTTTGGACGCTGAGTCGACTGGTTTTGGTCCGAAAAGGCTGCGATGCAGCGTTCCTCCTTTATTCCCAATCGAACATGGTTGAACAAGCGGTCACGTGCTCCTGCGTACGCCAGTCACCTGGTCACCGTGCCTGCAGCCAGTGCAGGGTACAACTTACTAGCCTGTTTGACCATTTTTGGGTGCAGTCCTGTCACTCGAGTTGAATGCGAGTACGTCAGCGGGAATGCACGATTTTTCTACATGATATCAAAATTTGAAGTTTTTGGGGACGGTTGGCGGTTTTCGTGCTCTGAGGATCAGCCTCAGCGGCACTCCTACAGCATCCCTTAAGCAGTGACCAAACCTTTGTGTACCTTACGATGTCACTTGATGAGAATCTAGACCTAGCCCTGGTGGGATTCAAGGACCTAATTGACCTGGGCGAGCGGAAATCAGTAGACCAACCATCAAGCCTTTCTCGCCCGGAACTCGTCAAAGAACTCCGGAAGATGGGCGTGGGAGTGCTGCCGCAGCCAGCAAGTCCAAACGGTACGTTGGAACAATTGTCTAGCCTTGTATCATGTGTTTCAACCTTGTCCAAGGAGATTGTTATGTCGAGGGAAGATAGAGACAGCACAATGTTGGCCCTGAAATTGGAAATCCAAGAGCTGAGGCGTGAAGTAGTAGAGCTTCGTCAACAGAAGTGTTCCTTCCCTGACCCCTTACCACACACCGTACCCACGTACACATCCCAACAAAACGTGGCCATGGGACCTCCAGCTGCGAAGTCCTACAGTAATACCGTACGCACCCAGCATGCTGCAACACCACAAGGTACAAGTCCAAGTAGTACCCAGACCCAGCCTGCCCAACAAAGCCCAATGTGTGCTGCATGCACCAGTGATACTTGTAGTTGTACAGTCCACGCAGCCGACACACAATGCTGTGAAGCAGGGGTCACTGGCATATGTAGTACAGAGCCAACACAGAACACGTGGAAAGCGGTGAACCATAGACGAAAAGGACGGCAGGACAAATTCACGGACAGCGTATCCAAAGCTCTGCGGGCTACTATAACCTCTCGGTACGTGAAGGAATCACCTAACACGGAACCTGCTGATCCGTGCGTCCTGACAGGGGTGGTGCCCATCAACAAACTTGTGCTCTACGTTGGAAGCATCAACAGCGGTTGCAACGCTCACTCCATCAGAGACTGGTGCGAAGCGAGGGACGTGGAGGTATTAAATTGCTCCGTCATGGAGTCCAAATACCTTGGCACATCGTATGCCAGAGTCACTGTGGCTGCAGAACATGAAGAGCGTGTACTAGACAGAGCCTTCTGGCCCGAAGCCATCAGCCACTCAGTACGCAAGTGGCGTTTTGCGGACAGCCCCAAAGTGACGAAGCCAGCTTCCAATGCGTAACCTTTATCCCTCCTCTTCCACTTCAACCCCTGCGCCTCTCAACGCTCTTGCCCCACCTTTCTTCCCCCATTCTGTACATGCTGCTACTCACCGACTTACAATCTGTGTCCTTAATGCTCGCTCCATAGCAAACAAGTCTGGCGAACTCATTCAAATCTGTGAAGATCACACACCCAGCGTAGTATGCATCACAGAGACCTGGCTAACTCCCACACAAGCTTTCCACGTGCCACACTATGAATGCTTCCGTCGAGACCGACCTGTTTTAGAAAATAGACAGAACCGTGACCCACACAGGGGGTATGGAGGAGTTCTAGTCTTAGTTCGTGAAGGTCTGTGCACTTCCATTGATCAGCTACCGGATTTTCAGCAACCGGGCTTGGAAGCGCTAGCACTTCGGCTTACACTCGCTGAACATAAGCTTGTCTCACCTTCTGACCTGCCAACAACCCACCTAACAGTAGCCTGTATCTACCGTGCTCCTTCCCCGTCGACGGATGACTTCTCGACTTTTCTCGACCGCCTCCAAATAGCCCTGCAATCAACACAAAGGAAGCCCGAAGCCCTTGTGATATCAGGCGACTTCAACTGTAGGTATTCCGGCTGGTGCTCAACTGACCAAACGGATGCACAGGGTCTGAGTCTTGACAACCTCTTCTCATGCTATAATTTGACCCAATCGGTAACCTTTCCCACCCACCTCCGCTCGAATGGACTTGGCAGCTGTCTAGACCTTATCGCGAGCAACATCCCTAACCAACTCAACCACATTCAACACCTGGCTCCTCTTGGCGCATCAGACCATGCCGTCCTGCTGGCTGAGTTCTCCTCCTCAAAGTCTTCCCCCACAGCAGCCAGCACCTGCCGTAGCCCACCATCTACACAAAAATACAATGTCCTGAGTGCCACGGATAACATGTGGAATGCCATGAATGTTTTTCTCGCAGCTGTACCCTGGTCTCAGGTCCTTGCCTCCCACTGCATCGACACGGCTGTCTCCGCATTCACTGACATCCTTGAAGGTGCCTTGGACCTATATATAGGAAGATCCTCACCTCCTCGTCGGAAATCACGCCACAAACCCTGCCCCTGGATGACTCCATCACTGAAAGCAGCTATTAAAGTCAAGAGCGATCTCTACAGCATCTACCGGAAATACCCATCCCCTACAAATTTCAACAAATACAAACACCAACGTAACTATGTAAAATGCCTTTCCAGATCCTGCCATCGCTGCTACATCCGCAACCTCCGTGCCACGATATCTCCCACAAACCCTCGCCTCCCATCCCTCCCTGTACTCATTCGTCAACTGCGAAATACTACCAGCGCCCGGGTTATACCTTCGAAGATGGTGGGCCCCAATGGTCGAACAAGCACCTCTCCGGCATCCATTGGTAACTTATTGAACCGCCACTTCGTTAGTGCTGGCTTACAGGTTGACCCCGATGCTCCTATTCCCACTATTTCCTCTCTACCTCCACCAGCAACTACATTGCACTCCCTGATCATCACCTCATCGACTGTTCACAAGTATATTGCAAGACTGCCTCTGAACAAATCCCCCGGAGCTGATAGGATCACCAATGAGATCCTCAGGAAACTGAGCTACTCAATTGCCCGCCCACTCTTCATTCTTTTTAACCTTTCCCTCTCCTCCGGCACATTCCCGTCACGATGGAAGTCAGCCACTGTCATTCCAGTGTACAAAAATAAAGGCGACAAGAACAACCCGTCTAATTACCGACCAATCTCCCTCCTGTCCTGCGTCTCCAAACTGCTAGAGAGAATAGTGTACGACCGCTTGTACGACCATATCTCCCCTCTTCTTCACCCCGCACAATCTGGCTTCCGTCGTAAGGACAACACATCCCTGCAATTATCCCGCATAATCCAAGACCTCTGCTCCCTAAAAGACCAGCGGAAGGTCTCCTGCATCTGTTTCTTCGACCTCTCCAAGGCCTTCGACACCGTGTGGCACAAGGGCCTGATCGCCAAACTTCGTGCCCATGGTGTCTCCGGCTCCCTACTCGCCTGGATAACTAGCTACCTCTTGGACCGAAGTCAGTGCGTCACAGTAAATGGAACCTTATCTGACCCCGAGTCTGTGACATCCGGAGTGCCCCAGGGCTCCATTTTAGGTCCCCTGCTCTTCCTCACATACGTTAATGACCTCCCCTATTCAATTCCCAATATTTCTTTGTTTGCAGATGATACCACTGTCCTTGCTTCCTCCCCATCTCACGCCACCCTGTACCCCAAAGTTCAGACCTGTATCAACGACATTGTTCACTGGATGAGCACTTGGTACCTTAAGCCAAATGTGACCAAAACCGAGCTCCTCCTGTTTCCCCCTCCCACAGATCCAGTGCCCATCTTCCACTTTCCCGATGATCCCGGTCACCCTATCTCTGTAGCGCCCCACCATAAACACCTTGGCATTGTCATAGATTCCGCCCTCTCCTGGTCTCACCATGCTGATCATGTGTCGTCCAAAGTATGCCGATCTGTCGGCATAATGTCAAGTCACTTGTCCCATTTGCCCAAAAATTGCCGGATTAATTTTTATAAATCATACATTCTTCCCCTCTTCACGTACGGCTTCCCTGCCTGGTCCACCATTAACAAAACCCACATAGGTAAATTAGAAGTTCTCCATCGCCGTATACTGCGAATCATATTCCGTACTGATCGTTATACCTCAAATCTAGACTTGTATGCTGCTGCATCCACTACCACTCTGCAACATTACCTTGATGCTTCCAAGTGCACCCTGGCGCATTCAATTTTCCTTGACCAGCACCCTGCTCATTTACAGTCCCTTAATTGGTTCAATTCAGGTGGCACCACCCGAAGCTGCGTTCGTCTCCCCCTAGCTAGGTCTACCCTATTCGTAAATTCCCCTTTCTTTTCCTCCTACTCCACGTGGCTCCAACTGCCTCCCAGTGTTAGACAAGCTCCAGATATGCCCAAATTCCGTACCCTCGTCAGACAGCACTTCAGTATCTCCCAGTAAACAAAGTCACAGTCACCACTTCTGCTGCATAGCTCGCTGAGCATCCCATTGCTTTGTAAGTTGCTAATCCCTTCCCACTTTGTGTACGTGCTCTTAATTTTCTTTTTTTCTCTTCTTCCGTGGTTGGTCTCACCCTCTCCTCAATTCAATTGGCTGTCTTGACATGCCACGAGGTGCAGAAATAAATAAATAAATAAATAAATAAATAACCTTGGTGTGAAAGTTGTCACCTGCTGGCGTGGTGACCAGGTGATTTGGGCACCCAGGAGCACGTGACCACTTGTTCAACCATGTTCGATTGGGAATAAAGGAGGAACGCTGCATCGCAGCCTTTTCGGACCAAAACCAGTCGACTCAGCGTCCAAAAGACTACAACATATGGGCCAATCGCGGTCATCCGTGCTTTTATAAGAACGAAATGGCGCTTTTAGTGAGATTTTGCATACAAATCCCCATCTAGTAGGGCGCAGTCACCCAGTTTCGGTGGAAGTGCGCGAGTTCGATTGGGATTCAAGTAGGAAGGGAGCGTCTCAGCTTTCTCGGACCAAGACCATTCGACTCAGCACCCCGAAGACTACAACTGGTGAAATTTTAATTTTTGCCTTAACTTCCCCTTTAATAGCACGGGGCGGAGGTACATTGAAAAAATAAAGGACCGTGCTTATATTAGAGATAATACGGTAATTATGCGTGTATTCAGTTGACGAACACAGAACAGGTTACCTAGATCTTACCTCATCCCATAGATACGGTCATAAGTAAAGCTATGCACATCGTTCAACTGGTCAGGTGCGGCACTCAATCGCTCGCCAAAGTCATCCACATCCAGGAGTGCCGGAGCAGCGCCTGCGCCTCGCTCCTTGGGCTTCCGAATGACAAGAGCATTGTTTTCGTCGACGACTTCAACACATTTAGCAACTCCTTTGGACTGTAGTTCTCGGTGCAGAGCAGGCCTGACCCGCACAGTGACACAGAAATTAGTTTTGAAGGACTTAGCAGTATTTCCCGAGCTGCGACTGCTGCTTCGGACGGACGGGGCGCTGGGGCCAGGGGTAGGCGAGCGTAGGTCCTGTGAGGTCACGGAGGTCATCGAGAGTGCACTGCCAGGTCGCTCCAGGCGGCCGCTACCCAGGGATCCGGACCTTTGCCGCACTGGGCCGAGGGGCTGCCTAGTAGTGGATGCATCGGTGGGCCTCAGACCAGAGATGGAAGCAATGCCATCTTCCACTGTTCTACGTCGTTCCAGGGCAGCGCGAGACGCAGGTCGGCCAGCGGTACGTCTAACCGAGGACATCCTGCCGGGAATAGGGCGACGGAAGCTACTCACCCAGCACCATCATCACCATCGTCAGATGTAAGCCATGGCTTGCCACAACCCATGCCGTGGCGTCTACCTATTGAACACAGCGATCGTCAACCATTACATTGTAAGCTGGGTTGACGATGCATTGCAAGGCTCCGCTTGTTGGTGAAGGAAAGGAGAACACGAATCACTTGACACGACGCTACAACACTCAACAGTGAATGCAGCGTGGCAAATGGCGAATTGGTCCTTTTGCCTCCTCGGTAAATTGTCTCCTCCTTTTTTCGCCGCTCTCCGAATGAATCGGTGATCTCGGAGCCTTCTTCTTCTCTCGCCGAGACCGTCAAAGTCAAAGCACCACAGAGTACATCTACTACTAGACGGGTATCAAAATATCATGTGCGCGCCGAACACATACTTGTAGTATTGGCTAGGATACTGAGATTACTGCGTCATCACAGACTAGCACAATGGTCGTTGCCTTGGATACATGATAAATTCCTGTGGTTGGATCACCTGATAGACACTAGAAGAGTAGTGGCTAGAGTGGCACCGGCAGTGGTACGCTAGTACAGATTAGTGGTAGACTAAAAAAAGCCACATGGTCATTACTTCAGAGAAGGCTGCCTTTTGTCTGTCTTGACTTGTAGTTCTATGAGTCGTCGACAGTTGCCTAGGGTACGTGATAAATTCCTGTGGTTGGATCACCTGATCAAGGATGGGGCCACGACTGTCGCCAGTCGCGTGCACAAATGCATTGATCGTGTAAACAAAAACTACCGGTATGATGTACTGGTCCGGTACTACCAAGAATAGGCAAGATCTAAGGAGTGAAATGTGAGGGCTGGCCCTTGGACTCACGATCGGATGGCTTGCTGTACAAAAGTCAAAGGACGTGGATGCCAGAGCGTTGTGCAAGGCCTGGACAGTGGCTTTGTGATATTATGCCTCTACAATACATGTAGCCTTGTTGTAGGGAGGAGTTACTCTTGGTCACGGCACATATCCAATGAATCCCCAATTATCTTAATTTTATCATTGGGTCGTCATCCTGTGTGAGTAAAATAAAACCAACCAGCCAGCAAGCCCAGGAAACATGCATGCGTGTGTACAAACACCACACACACACACACACAGTCACACACACACACACACCATGTACATACACACGCACCATGCACACACACACACACACACACACACACACACCTCAGACCTGCCCATCGTGGAAGCGATGATAGGGAACAGCTGTGTTAGACATAGCAATTTACACACACACACACACACACACTCACACACATAACACACACACACACAAGCACACACACACACACACCACCACCACAGAATGTGGTTGCTATGCCAGCAAGTGTTGAACAAGCTAGGAGAGGAAGAAAGACTTCTGAGCTAAACAAGTGGAGTTGACAGAAATGAGCTCAAATGCATTGAATAAAACTGCACGTTGAAAAGTAACTCGTAGGCGATAAGAAAGGGTCTTGCATATACAGTATCAAGGTATGGTGGTATTGTGGCGGACATAGCACCTCCTGGGAAAAATGCACAGTACTATCACTAGTGCAATATGGTAAGTATAGTATGTGGAGTAAGGAGAAGAAATTAATTAGAAGGGACAACGAAAGAAGAAAGTGGAGCGGATCTCCTACATCAGACCCAGCCTAAAAGAGCACCGCAGAGAAGCGCGTTATGAGTCACACGACCTGCCATCATATGCACCCCAGGAGGGAGCTAGTAGCAAGGACAGAAGCAAAGCTTTATAAAAAAAAAAGAGAAGAGTTCACAAAGTAAAGAAGTGCCAGTTCCTAATTAACGGCCTGGCCGCACGCACACAGCACAGCTAAAAGAGGATAGAAAGGAGGTACTCTGGCTCGTGAGTGCAACTTTGGTCTCGACGAAACAATCAAAACAACAAAGGAACAATGAACAAAGAAACACTGGTTCTTTGGCACAGTAAAGGGAGAACAACAACAGAGAGATGAATCACAATCATCAAGGCTAGAAACGAACACGCACTACCATCAATGGTATAACCCAAGTCAACAACAACGACAAAAACAACACGCATGCACAATCTCCCTCTCGAGAGCACGCACGCACACACACACCACACACACACCACACACACACACACATTTGCATGATTCATGACCGTAACTCGAATGAAAGGATAATATGGACAAACAGTGGTGATGGTACACTACTCACAACAGTAGTATGGAAGACATGCAACCGGCGCACACCTTGCACCCGCAACTCAGCAGAAGTCTACACATCGTTGCAAACTAAGCCCCGAGTAGAAACGCCACTTGCAGGATGCAGAGACAACACGGGTTCAGTTGCCAATGAGACTATTGGCAAATCGCTGTGATCTGTACCAAGGGAAGGCAAGAGCTACTGGTAGGTGTCTGGGTTCCAGGATACGAATTCAGCAGCCCTTCAGCCACCGATACTCCAAGCTGGACCAGCTACCTACTTCGCCATGACTGGAACTTCCTCGACGTAGGTGTCACCCTCGCTGTCACTGATGAAACGTTGGCGGTTCCTGTCACACAAACCACAACAAACACACAGCACACACACACACACACATGAAGAAACCAAAATCACATTAACCATCGCAAAAACAAACAAAAACAAAAAATAACCCGAGCCAAAAACAAAGCAGTCTGCAGGACACATAGTCAGTGATCTGAGGACAAACCTGCAACATGGCTGGCTAATCTCGTACAAAAATCAGCAGTGTGGCAGCCAAGAACAACAGAGGCAACACACAAGTACAAACTGTAAGTGTAAGGAATAGGTGTGCTGTAACTTTCCACTCAAAAGGCATGTACATGTACAAGTAGCTGCCTAAATAGGGCGCTCATGCCCAATAGTGGAATGCAAACCATACCTAGTACCTAGTCGAACAGAGGAGTGCAAACCATACCTAGTCGAACAGAGGAGTGCAAACCTTACCTAGTCGGGATTTGGTCATAGATGTCCTTGCTGATGACACCGCTGCTCTGGCAACGTGCTCCAAAACTGGACAGCACTGAGTAGACGAACGGTACATCCAAACGGATGTCCTCAACGTTCTCGAAGACGCGCACAAAGCCCTGCATAAACACAGGAATAACACGCTATTTACAAGTGAGCCTTCTGCAGAACTATAGTAAGAATCGTGGAGCATCACACGAACACCCCTCAGCTGGAGGTGGGTAAACGTTCTGCTGAAAACGAAGTCCATGGTGTCATAACCTGATGACTCTGATCATAGATCAAAGTTATAATAAAACAGGGCTTGCCGACACGTGTGCATTCTTTTTACGATATCGTTGCATGGGAATGCTGTAGCTCTTTCACACAGCTTTCCACTGCAACAAACACTGAAAGTAGCTATACTCATACCTCCCTTATCTGGATCCTGTGGGCAAGTTTTAGTGGAAATAGTATTATTTTGCTAATTTTCGTGCAAATAGTGAGGTAATAAGTTAGATTCCTGGCCCTTCTCTATCAAAAGGTACGCGATTCAGAGTTACGGACATTTCAAAGTTCTGGGCAGTACCCGGTCCTGGACCGCCCGGATAAGAGAGATATGTGTGTTCCTTGTACAGTGCAGAGTAACAGAGGCATCTCGTTTGACTTTTCAATTGACAAGTCAAACACGCGTCACTTTATTATTGATGTGCTTGCAAGTTAACCCTTTACCATCCGTGCGTACTTGAATCGATCTCTAGAGATCGATGGACATGCATACACTAAAACATTCGTAACTCGATCGATTCTTGGCGGAATTTCTTTCCGAGTGACTGGCCTTGAGCGGGAAATTTCCCCTCTCCTGACATGCTGAGTCGCTTTGGCATGCTTTGAGCGCGTGGGCAGCATGAAAAGAAACTCAAGCAAACAATTGGAATGTTTACGATGAAGGAGCGAGAAATGGCTGGCGAGGAGACACTTTCCTCGTATATCCAGCGATGGGGTCTATTCGCAGCTCCCTGGCGCTGGATATGTGATCTCGGTAGTGTCCTGTTTGAGCTCAATGTACGCAGCTCGTGGAGAGCTTTCCAGAATGCCCAAGATTGTGAAAATTGGTTGATTAGAACCGAAGATATTCTCAGAATAAGGTGGGAATTATTGCATTTGGGACTGCTGGGGAATTTTGGTTGGATGGTAAAGGGTTAAAGAGTACACTTGGACATCTCTTAAGGGAGGGGGGGGGGGGGGGGGAGGGGCATTGGAACTGAACATCCCCAGATCGGCCCATACCGTGGAACACCCATTTATGTACGTGGTTCATCGTAGATTTTTGCTGCATCTCACCGCTATCCAAGATATTCTATTAACCCTCTCAGTGCCACGGGCGACTTAAGTCGCCCAAAATGAGTATGTGTGTACAAATAAATTCGTATCTCCACTTCTACACACAGGAAAGTTACAAACGACCACTCTACGTGTTCAGGAAGACCTTGGCTATCGACTCATCACATCGCTTTGTGTCCGTGGGGATAGATATCGCCAGGGCGAAGCCTGAAGTGCGCGCGCTTGGACAAACAATTGTCGCGCGTAGAAAAGATAGGCGAGAAATGATTTCTCGCGAAATATTTTCAGTTGCAAATATGGCATCTGGTGTGTTCTTTGTTGTCGCTTCTTTTCCTGACTTCTTTAGTCAGTTTTGTGTCTCACCAGTGTCCCTGCCCTCCCACCCTTTATTTCTGTGCATATTATCAATGCTTTTTATCACTGTTTGCCGTGATGTGCTTGCCATACCTACATGATGACTAATCGCCATTGGGGATATACACCCGGTTTTTTCCCTCACAAATGCGTCCGTCGGCGCGAGGGTTTTTTCCCGGCTGGCTCGGTCCAGGAAAATTAATCTGACGGTCCCAAGTGGTTCTGCATCATGGCCTATTTCTGCTATCCACTGGAACGCCTATTCTATCTGAGACACTCTGTTCTCAGTCCTTGCTTGCTTCCATACCTCACTCGTTATCCGGTTCACATCTGGCTGCGGCCAACTACCCTTCACTTTGTGTGTTGTCGCTATTGCTGTCTATGTCTCTGTGTATGCCAGTTTATGTGGAGCGAGAACATAACGTATGCGCATCGCGGGTTTCTCTATTTCTTTCGCGGCAACCCATGCGTATTGGGTTTTAAAACATCGAGATTTCAGTGGCTTTCAGGCCAACTTTGTCCGAATTTTGTGCGCTGAAAGTTGACTGCACTGCGATCGCGCGCGTGAGAAAGTGCAGATGCTACGAAAATGCAGAAAACGGACTTCGCTCAGGCGCCCTCGCGAGGAAGACTATTTTCGCTGCATTTTCTCTTCACAGCTGTCTGCCTGGCCATGATAACTTTCCAGAGAGCCATCGTTTGTAAAGATCCGTGGATATACAGCTGAGCTATGAAACATTTGAGTTCGGCTCAACTCCGAAAAATTTGAATTTTCTGACCCCCTTGGCACTGAAAGGGTTAACCCTTTCAGGGTCACAGTGCATTTACTACGTCTGGGCACTGAAATTCAGTGCATCAGTACAATTGTGGAGATAGCAACAAACAAATTGTCACAACATTTTTGTTTCTCAACGGATTTTCACAACTTGTGGCTTACTGGAAAGCTGCTTTCCTGCTCGTCATCTTCCACGTACTTTCAGAGCATACAGCACCTCAAGGACGCCTCTAGCATCGCCAACAGTGTCCCTACCGTGCGCCAGTTTGGCATCAAGACCACGCTCAACTATTTCCTTCGGTTTGGGGGTTATACTCAACGAAGAGCTACGATTCAAACTGCATCGAGCTCGTGAGATTCAAGCGATTCAAATGATGTACTCATACGTCATGCTGCCTTTCACACATCATTGGGAAATCCCCTTGAATGACTTGAAAGTCGCAAAAATATCGCCAGATAGAAAGTAAGAAAAACGTTCAGATCGAAATCGCGCGTTCAATTTATCGCCGCTCGATCATTTGTTGAGCTATCGCCACACCGAAAACACCTCTGGAAAGCCCTTTCCAAGACCGTTCCAATGAGCTATAGATCTTCGCGATGCGATAATCCGTTCCAGAGTTATCGCTGTTTGTACAGTGATCTATCAGTGCGTACGGTACATGGACTGTACAAAAAGTATAGCGTGAGTACCGTAAAGTACCGTTGATCCGCCCCCACGCCATGTCGCTTCCCAGCTGGATTTTCGGCAGGGGGCGGGAATTAGATCAAGGCTGTCAAGTGCAGTACGATGTACAACAACGTAGAGGATCAGACTCAATGTGCTGGATTGTGCACATTTTGATCCTGGATTGGCAAGTATTGTGTACAGCAGTGCATGCGTCGGTTCAACATCGTATTTCGTTGTATACGGCGAAGTCGCTTCACAAGGAGAAAATCGACAGGGGGCGGGAATTAGAGAGGGGGCGGATCAACGGTACTTTACGGTATACTCGTCATTACCCAGATGCGATGGGGTCTGCATGACGAGTATACTCGTCATAAACCCGGAAAGGGTTAAGGGAGGGGGAGGGGCATTGGGACTGAACATCCCCAGAGCGGCCCATACCGTGGAACACCCATTTATGTACGTGGTTCATCGTAGATTTTTGCTGCATCTCACCGCTATCCAAGATATTCTATGAATGTGTGACAACACGACACCCTAAGCAATGCTGTCAATGTGACAATGTAGCCTAGCCATGTACCTAAGAGATGCTGGCCTTGTATTGAAGTGCACAAAGGTGGTCTTACCCTTTCCAGTTGTGCCTGGGTGATGCACTGCTGATCGCACAGGTACTTCAAGCACTTGGCAATGCTCTCGTGCACTTGCGGCTGATCACCCTCCATGACTAGCATGACGGCTAGGTACACAAACTCGTGATGGAAGTGCGGGACGTTCAGTTGCTGAAGAGAGGCAGAGCAAAGAACACATGTATGCAAATATGCACACACACGCAACACAAACACAGATACACCCACAGACGCGCACACATAGACACACACACACAGGCAGAGCAGTGGTACGAATTAACGAGTGCTACAGCACGTCAGCGCACCAAAGTTATAGATCAAGGCTCTGCACAATAGAATAGCTGCGTACAGAATAAGACAAGCCTTGAACTAAATACGCACATAGATAGAAAGAACATCACCATCACGATGCAGCCACAAAGCGAAACGCCATCATATAAACTGCTGCTGCACAACTTACCTTCAGACAGCGCGCACACTCATCCAGCTGGCCGGAGGAGACGTATTCCTGGAGAATGATATTCATATCCCTTTCCAGGGTCTTGACAGGCCGCAGTCCACCGAGGACTGGCCCCCACACTGAGTCAAGTCGCACCAGACCGTGCGACATTCCCAGCAGAAGATTGGCATGCTCAATACTCTCCCTGATAGCAAACACAACACCGCCACCAACACAAGTAAAGTTGCAGAATAAGCAACAATGATGCATGCATGTTTCCATAACCGTGAGAGGAGTAAGTACGCAGCCAGGCTGCAGCATATCAGCAGTCCAAGGAGCACACCGACTAAACACAGGACACAGCTGCTGGACCCCTCGAGACTAGTAGCGGTGCAGAGGCTAGCGCGGAGGCTTGTGTGGATTCTGATGTAGGCCAGTGTCACAGAGCATGTTGGACATGGAACACGCGATCGGATTGCAAAGTCTCGGCCAGGAAATTTAACCTCATGAATAAAACAGCGCCTTGCGCTACGTAGCCCTAGCACCACACACCGCACACACACACGCACCCTTTGGTCGCGTTGCAGGTCAGATATGCCGATGCAATCGTGTACATACACACTTACTTGACACAGGTACGCTCGCCAATGTCGAACGACTTGATGAAAGCCGGTGGCAGACAATCGTCCGCGATGGAGCGCGCCATGAACTTGCCCAGCGCCACGGCACAGTCCGGTGTGTCCAAACACAGCTCCTCCAGATTGTCGAGGAGATTGGTGAACGCTGAAACATAGTCGTCCACGCAGAGTGTCACACCGTACAGATCCGAGATCAAGATGGATGTCAGCTCGCGCATGTAGGACGTGTGCTCCAAAGCATACTCGATGATAGAGATAATGATCTGGGGCTCCACGCCACAGAAGTTGTACTGCTCAAGCGAGTCGCGTATGTCCTCGGACTTTCCATGCGAGCAGTACTCCTGCACGACAAAAGGGAACACATGTGAACAAAGCCTGCTTTTAGAAAACTAGATGGCATCACATTCAGATCACAGACACAAGCTGCATTTGTGTACTCTCCATTGCCCCTAAACAGGTTGGCACATGTCATAAGGATGAGCCACTGTGATCTATAGGGCTGGCACACCCTGTAGATCACAAGCGACAAGTACAGTGTCGCACAGTATTACAGGATGCAGTAAACGGAGAGAGGATGCTAAAAACGGTGTGTCTAGACGAGGAATGATGAAGCGGCACTAATCGTATCAATTCTTGCAGCAAACAGTGGTGTTACTCAAGATCCCCAGCCATATTACACAAGTGCTAGTGCCTAGAACAAGGGTGCATAACACACCTAGACCGTACTGTCCAGGAAGAACTTCAAGTTGACATCATTTTTTATGATGCAATGAGTGATTCCCGACGTTTCTACTGGGTGGCAATGCATTATCTGTATATTGAATCGAAGGTCATCGACTGCACAAGACTAACAATACTACTAGAGTGCCGAAAGCATAAATTCATGCACCATACGACCTGAACAAACACCACTGACCTTGAAGAGGGGCAGCACAATGCTTGCCACGTCCGCCTCATCCACCACAGGAGAACTCTCGGAAATAACAATTTCATCCTGGACAAGAAAGTAGAGAAAACAACTTTATATTTAACAAAGCCTAATACACTCATACCTCGGTTATCCGGACCCCGAAGTTACGGGCACTTCGGTCTACCGGGCACCCTGGGGGCAAATTTCAGTGGAAATATTACTACTCCTTTGTCACTTTGTGTAGAAAAAGTGACGTCACATGCCATGTTCTGTCACATGCCATGTTTATTATGGCCTTTTCCCCATCAAGATGTATATGATTCGGAGTTACGGACATTTCAAAGTTACGGGCAATGCAAGGTCCCGGGCTGCCCGGATAAACGAGGTATGAGTGTACAAGCTTTGGTTATCTCTTTGTCTGTCAAATCACGACACATACTGTAAAACAGGTTATTTTCAGTGATTTCGGTAGAAATACCAGGCACCTATATTTAGATTACACCTAAATGGCACAATAGTAATATATAGTATGTGCTGTATGTGAAGGGAATGCTGGTTACCTAATTTTAAGTTACACCTGAAACCCATCAGGTCCCTGACACCGAAATTTTAGTACACCTAAATTTACATGTTTTACAGTACTGTTAAGCTGTGTTCCCGACTGGCGCGTGGACGCGGTGCGCTTGCGGTTCATGCGTGCCCAAACGCGCGCTCAGGCTTTCACAAAAAAAGCAATCCGAGTGGTATTTAGTGCGTGCGACACCTTCGAGTACTAATGTTTTGACCCCGCCAGTCAAAGTGACTGGCATGCACGCTGATACGCGCTGAAAATTCCAACATGTAGGAATTTCCATTTCGGTGCGTTTCCGTACGCATGACGCCCCGAAAGCCAGCAAAAATACGCACAAACGCGTGGCGTCACGCGTACACGCGCCAGTTTTGAACACAGCTTAAGAGTTGAAAGTATAACAAGTTCAGCTTGCAGTTTTTTTTTTAAATTTTGCCGCCACAACATTTAACGGTCCCTGTCATCATACACCCGTCCGTAATTGCTCTAGTACAGAGGAGAGAAGAAAAAGTAGTAGGAAACGTTCCTTAGGCAAACGATGGATTTTTCTTTACGTACCGTATTAGAGATTCAACACTTTACCCCCGCCTTGTTCAATAAAAAAAATTTGATCAAGTTTACAAAGTGAACTATAACTCAAGAACCGCTTTTCCTATCGTTTTGGGAATTGTTCGAGGTGACAGCTGAGAGTTCTCCCGTCGACCTACAGATTTAACCAAGTTGCGATATAAATCTGAAAATGCCTACCCCATCGAGCCCATTCGTTCGATGCTTGTATGTACGGAAAAGTGAGAGCTAAAGATGATGGCGGGAAAGTTTGACACGTGACCCGGGATGGGGCAGCACAACCAATACACAAAAGTAAACCTGAAGACAGAATTTACAAAACCATGACCCAGGAGACTTTGTGGAATATGTCAGGCCCTCCGCATTGACCACTGCAGGCCTTCCCCGGAGCTCTTACCAGTGATCTTCAATGGCGCAATGGTCCCTGAAGAGAAGGAAATTAAACTTCTGGGTGTGACATTTGATTCACAATTGTCTTTCTCAGCACAACTTCGGGCTGTGGCCTCAAATGCAGCCCAACGCCTTCACTTTCTGAAACATGTTGCGCCCCTGTTGGACTCTGGCGGCCGCACGGCAGTCTACAAAGGCCTCGTGCGGCCAACGATTGAATACTGCTGCCTGGTGTGGATGGGCTCATGCACATCCAGGCTGGACAGAATACGACACAAGGCGCTGAAGATCATTGGCCCGGGAGCCTGGCTTCCCAGCCTGAGACACAGCTGACTGGTTGCTGCGCTGTGGTTCACCTTCAAGCCGTCCCATCTCCCAACAACACACCCCCTGAGGCCTATCCTATCACCCCCAGCCAGCCCCTGTCCAGTGGATGGTCGATCAACTCGGCTAGCAACAGAGACTGCCCACTGCCATCCGATTCAGCTAAAGCCAACGTTGCCCGCGCACACTAGTAGCAACCTGTGGGGGGTCTTCTTACCCAGACTGCATTATTCCCTTGTGGAATAGTCTACCGGCAACCATCCTACCAGCAGGGCTGCAACCCAGACAGCTGCTGTCCTTCAAGGAATAGTGCAACACGTACCTGCTGCACCTGAACTGGCAAACAGCCACCGACGCCCTATGAAACGGTATAGACCAGCGCCTCACTAGCGTCTTCCCTCCCTCCTCACTATATGAAATCTCCCATTCTGCTTCTCTCACGACCATCTACCAATTGTCCACGTTTCTCACTATTACAGTGGTTCCGCATAGCGGAATTACGTTAGTAAAAAACGTAGTCGATCTACGGAAAGTCTTACGTAAACTGCATGCCGATCTGTGTTCCGCCACACAGAGTTTTCAAATCGCGTGGCTGCCCTTGGCAAATCACAACGTAAAGTTGCTCAACTTTACGCAGTGCGGAACCTCACTATTATTCAGTCCCTTTTCCTCCCCCCTCCTCATGATCCAAATACATTATGGCGCGCTGTGTCTGCGCAGACACAAAGAAGGTCCGCAGAGCAGCCTGGCCCCGCCACCGCTTCTCGTGCCTACTACTAGTACAGTAAATAGTGGATATAACGTGCCCCTTTGATTTTCGATAATTTATCACTATATCCGGTGCATCACTATAGCCGATTTGCATGTATGACTGACACATGGCACATGACTGTGCATGAAATGATGCGTACATGCTGGAAAAAGAATGAAAAGCATACAGGGAAGAATTTTCTCTCAATCACGTCTGCTGCCAGATGCATCCATGCAACAATGGATCAGTTTTGGAAGAAATGAACTAAATTTGAAGAACAATTGTTTTGTGATCATCACTCTTGATCAGTATATACGATATTTTCCTGTGCATTTGATATGGTTAGCTTCCTGAAGCCCATCACAATAAGCGATATATCGGTATAGCCGATAATAGTGTGTATAGTGATATTTTAGCTGTATTTTTTGTGATTTGATTTTGATTTTGGCGAGTTCTATCATTATAGCCGGTATATCGTTACACCCGGTCACTTTATAAACGATACTCACTGTACTAGCATTCGGGAATACAGTAGACACTTTCATATAAAATACTAGTAGAAAAATACAGCAGAGTCACGCGCCGAAGAACGTCCAGCCTGAAATGCTAGAATGGCAGTGTTGTGGTTTTTCAGGCACACTTTTGGCATACATGTAATCGAGTACAATTTACTTCATGAAGCATTTCTAAGAATGCCGTATAAAAACGCAGCTGGATTGCTGAAAAATAAGGAACGCACCAGGTTAACCCCTTGGAAATAGCGTTCTTGGGCTCGCGACCACTATAGCCAGGTGTTCAACACATTTTAAATGTTCACTGCAGTTTGTCCTACCTCAGTGCTGGAGTCGTAGTTTGGGTCCTTGCTGTCTGCAGCGGCCTTTCCGTCCAGCACATCCGTTATCTTTCCCCAGGTGCCCTTGCCACCTCCTCCCTCTGCAGTACACACAGGAAACAAACACAACACGCGCATTTACAAACGTACACGTAGTCATCAGGCAAGTATAGTTCACTACGACCTGATGGACGGAAATGGATGTACAGTGTGGTGGTGTGCATGCGTGTGGTCATGCAGATATTGTCTGGTGTGCTTGCCATCTGTGGAAATCAGTGGGTGTACATTCAATGCTGCACTTGCAGAGTTGACAGGGGCAAATGCACCTACACACGCACATTTGCACACATATGCACATACATACATTGTACATACATGGACATACATCCACACACACACAGACACACATGCCAGCAATGTGACTGAGAGTATGACTTGGGCCCCACACATCCCCAGCCAGCATGGCAGCTTGCCCAGCAACAAGCTGATAGGCACTCAAGTGACAATGACAATGTAATTATAAGGAGGCACTAGCTGCATAAGGGGGCACTAGCTTCACAAGGGGGCACTAGCTATACAAGTGGATTAAGCACCCTGCAGTGGCTGCACTCACTGCCACTGTCTTATCACACCATGGATAATTGGACAGCATGTTGAGCAGACTGTAGTTACAGCACCATCTTACTATTACTAGTATTAGTGTTATCACACTACCATTCACTCCATTGATTTACCACCCCCCCCCCCCCCCCCCCACACACACACACACCCAGCACTATGGGAAACACACAATCTCATCATGCACATAAGCGCGCCCTGTATGACGACACACCATAATACACAGTCATGCACACACACGCCCCTGGACCTCCCCCCCCCCCCCCCCCCCACAAACACACATACAGCGCTGCACCATACACACACAAACAATGCACCATACACACACAAACAATGCACATACGAACACAAACACCAGCAGACACACGCACACGGGCACCAGCGAGCACACACACACACATGTACACAAACACACGGGCACCAGCGAGCGAGCACACACACAAACATCAGCACACACACGCACGTGCACCCATGCGCCCTGCCACACAAAACTACATTCAACAAAGCACACACATGCGCATGGACATACGTGCACACACTGTGAACCACGCAAATACACACACCACACCACATCGACCCCCCCCCCCCCACACACACACACATCACTATGCGGTATCCACACCCACCACACCGCATGCACTGCGCACACACACACACGCGCACGCATTGGGCACCTTTCGCCAGAGGCGACGATAGTGATGCGACACCAGGATCCATGGCAACCTGTGCTGGGATTACACCATCCAACAGCTTGGTAAGCAGAATGATTGACTGCCAATAGTTTAGTCTGGTCAACACCACGCAGCTTTCTGGAGTGGTTTTCCTGGCCAGCGAATCCCAACTTTTTTGGAAACCCGCAAACCTCTTGATGGAACTCGACTTTAAATAACTCTGCACTATACGTGACACATACACCATGTACCACACACACACACACCATGTACCATGTATACGCCCGTCGCAAGAGAAGCACGCAAATCTGCAAATGCACTGGATGTGCACCCACAGATTTTCTCTTATAGCAACGATAGCGAACAAGATCTGAATGAGACAGATCAAGACTTGCGCCAGATAAATTATATTTAATTTTTAACTGTTACTGTCTAATCCACACAACTGGCGAAGCCATGTGAATCGACCACCAATGCACACACACACCTTAGACCTTAGACATGCCCATCGCGGGAGCGATGATAGCGAACAGCTATGTTAGACATAGCAACTTGTGCTGGGATTACACCATTCAACAGCTTGCAAGGCTGATGAATTGACCGCCACTATTTTTAGCCCGGTATCCACCACACAGCTGTTGAAGTGACTTTTTCTGGCCAGTGAATCCCTATTTTTCATTTTTCCATTTTTTTCTTTTTTTTTCTTTTTCTACACACACACCACACCACATACTCCGGCATACACTGGCTGTTGGTAACCACCCAGGAGAATGAAAGAAAAGTCAGGAAGAGTCTGAGAAAGAGAAGAAAGACGTGTGTGACCATAATCGTCGGGAATCGAACCCGCAACCTATCGATTGGAAATCGCTGCACATACCACTGCACCATATGGGACACACACACACACACACACACACACACACACACACACACACACACACACACACAAACACACAGACACACACTTGCGCCCCACCTACACACATAGTGACATATGCACCCACATACCCACCCACACATGAAAATACGCACCCATACGTGCACACACACACACACACACACACACACACACACACACACACACACACACACACACACACACACACCTTGACCTTTGACGCCCATCGCCGGAGGCGATGATAGCATTGAGGCGATGATAGCAATGCTACGGCAGAAGCCATAGCAACTTGTGCTGGGATTGCACCATTCAACAGCTTGCAAGGCTGAAGAATTGACCATCACTATTCAGCCTGGTCTACACCATACAGCTATTTGAAGTGACTTTTTCTGGCCAGTGAATCCCTATTTTTGGTCTTTTTTTCTTTTTTTTTCCCGCTCACACATCACACCACATACTCTGGCATGCACTGGCTGTTGGTAACCACCCAGGAGAATGAAAGAAAAGTCAGGAAGAGTCTGAGAAAGAGAAGAAAGACGTGTGTGACCATAATCGTCGGGAATCGAACCCGCAACCTATCGATTGGAAATCGCTGCACATACCACTGCACCATATGGGACACACACACACACACACACACACACACACACACACACACACACACACACACACACACACACACACACACACATGCACGCACTCACTCACACACACACATGCAAATATGCACATACACCCACATACACTCACCACCACGGGTGTCCTACCCAAACGTACACACGTATACACACAGATGCACGCGCGCGCACACGCACACATATGCACAAACGCACATAACGCACGCACGCACAACGTACTCACAACGTACGCACAACGTACACACAACGCACGCGCGCGCACACACACAACGCACGCGCGCGCACACACACAACGCATGCGCACGCACACACACACACACACACACACACACACACACACACACACACACACTAGCATGCTTCTCGGACAGAGGCTCTTACACTCGCAATACACCCAGAGTTCGAGGATGTGAACTGATTGTGACTT
Organism: Sycon ciliatum; assembly: GCF_964019385.1. NCBI lineage: Eukaryota > Metazoa > Porifera > Calcarea > Leucosolenida > Sycettidae > Sycon > Sycon ciliatum. The sequence goes on along the minus strand of NC_088643.1, from coordinate 76,209,807 downwards.
TGTGTACTAGTACATTATATACGTTGTAGATCTACAAGTGCTACGCATGACACACATGTGCACACATGTTCATAAACCAAATGCCTGCAGAAAGGCAAACCAGGGCTGGCGGGCATACCTTTCTTCGGGTTTCCGCGGATGTCCCTAGGCCCATTGCGTGGTCGCCTTGTTCGCTTAGCGTTGGCAGTGGCCAGAGCAGCCATTTGCATAGACTCGTCTCGCATGGGGGAGACAGCCATTTGCGGTATTTTACGTCCTCCTTTACCATGTTTGTTTCGACTTGACTTGATCGAGATGGCTGTGCTGGCACCCTTTGCCAAGGTATCACACATGCCGAACGTTTCTGGGTTCTCATCTTGCTTAGGTGAACCATCAGTTACCACTACTTCTGGCTCCATTGTAAGTTTTCTTTGATGAAAAGGGGAATTTTCTAAAAAAATGCTAAAAACAAATGTGTGATGCACGACGTACACGAGGCTGAGGGTTCGGGTTGATTGGGTTGGCGACGACTGGCTGATGAACTGTTACTTGCTGGTAGAGACCCCTTGTGGCACTCTTTCCGATAAGCACAGAACAGTGGAGGGAGCTAAACCAACAATCTACTTTTCTAGCATCCAAGCTACAAACTGTCTACAAGGGGAAACAGGGAGATCTGACCTGACTTGGATTGGGCTCGATGCTTTTCCACGCTGATCTGACAATGCTGCTGTTCGAGTGTCATCACGTCACTACTTGCAACGATGTCTGTCTATCGACCGTCCTACCCAGTGCAGTCAATGCAGTATCTTCGTGTGTACAACAAGACGGTGGATGTACGAAGTACGAGGTCGGTCGATCACACTGGCTGTATGCACGGGCCGGGATTCGGTGTTCGGATCAACTGGTCACAGAGTTCTTGCAGACTTCTTGCCAATTATCTTGGCCCGGACTGTGTCACGTGGATCAATTGCACAGATCAGAGTGTCCGAGTAGTCTGTGCACTGGGCGGGCACTGAAAGTACTTGCCAGGTTTTCTCTTGTCTTGGGCCAAGCCAGTAAAGTAAAGTTATCACAACATCAGTGGTAATGGGGCTTTCTCCAGCCTTCATCACTGACATCAGGCTTCAAGTACAACTGGTTCAGGCGACATGCAGCGCAGCACTTACCATGTATTTCAGTCTTTTAGGTAAGGACTTCTGCAGAATTGTCGCCCGTGTACTGCAGCTACGGCAGAGATAAGGGCCGTAGGTAGAGCTAACTAACTTACTTCCACTGCGATCCGCGTGACTTGTTGTTGGATCAGGGAGTCAGCGATCAGTTGGATCGAGTCCACACGTGCCCAACTTTTACTAGCTGTCATTCGAATGATTCGCACAGACGCTGTCATTGGCACTGGCACCGTGCTCACACGAGTCACAGCTGTAGCAGACTGCAGTTGAGAGTTGGCCAGGGATCAGCAGAGTAGGCGTGATGTACTGTAGTCCTGAAGCAGAACCACAACAAACAAACAACAGCTAAGGAGTAAGGGCTAGAGCAACAGCGCTCTGCCTATTGCTTTGGGAATTGCATTGATGCACTGACTCAAAACCAGGGAGGCTATCATCCTTTATGTCTCCTGTCAGGTTGTGCCACGTGACTATGTATACAATTGTCATGACAATAGCGAGGAGTTCCCAGATTACCTAAGAAGTAAGAGTGTTCAACACCACGAGGATAGAGCATTGCCACAAAGGCAGAAGAGAACAGAGACAACCGGCTTTTTTTCTTTTTTTTCTTTACTGAAAGCCATGTGGTGCACCGCAATGGGAACATGCAGCAGCCATGGTGGTGGGGGCCAGGTGCTCCGTCGTTACGCTCTGGACGCACCAGATAAATGGAAGTATGAGGGAAAGAGAAAGAAGAGGGGAAGCGGCAGGGGAGAGAGGGGGTGGGTAGATGCACTAAGTCATAGTTGTAGCGCTGCGTTTCATGCACATAGCAAAGCTAAAGAAATCCTCAGACTGCGGACACACAACAATAGTCCTGCATAGTCACACCATACATAGCTGTGTTCACCACACAGTCTACACGTACACCATGTACACCCTGGCCTGGGACACGGAGGTTACAGCCTACACCAATCACCATGTGCACTGGTCTACCCCACTCCCCACTGGACCCCAGGGCCTAGGGCTAGGCTAGGGCTCTACATGCACAACAGTCAACACTTTGGCAGCACACTGACGCCAGTCGAGTCACTGCGTCAACAGCCAAGCCCCCTCCACTCCCTTTCAAGTCATCTGGTCATACTCAAAACGTACTGTCAGTATGGCTCTTGCACGTACCTTCATATCTGTGGAAGGGCATAATGCGTGGTCAGAGCAAAAACAATGTACAGCAGACAGGTAGAGATCCGCTCAAAAAAGGACAATTACATGTACAGGGTTAAAACCGCCAGTGATTTCTTGTAAATGTGTATGTGACTGCTTTGCTACTACTACTAGTACTAGCGCTTGTGCTGTGTGTGTAGTAGTGCTAGTAGTAGCAGTGTATGTTTCAGTTCATGATCATGTGAAGACTAGTATGGTGGCCAGTTATCTAGCTAAGACCACGGAGATACAACGCCCGGCCTATCATTGTATCAAGAAGATACTGATGGCTGAGTTGTGGGCGGTACAATGGGGGCAAATCCATGGCTACCACCATGGAGCCCTACACATACGGTATGTGTAGGGCTCCATGGCTACCACTACTACTGAGTACTAGTACTACAATCATTAGTCTACATCATGGGACATTGGATTACGCATGGTGGGCAGTGAGTCTGAGAGCCAGAGAGGGCTCACGATGCACACGGGCCCGTGCAGTGGGTGTACTTGTATGTCAGGATGCCGTGATTGTCACTTGTGTCTTTATTCATGGCTCCCCGGCCGGGTATGCGTCTATGATTGGAATCGCAAAAGCTGGTGTGAGGGCGTACGATGTGTGCATAGTAACTAGGAAGAAGCCATGACCTATGCATTTATTCATGGGTCCTTCAGGGTACGAGTAGAATGATCAAAGGATCTAGCCACCGAAACGAGCGAAAGTCGGAGGAGGAGGAGGAGGAGGAGATGCTATGACTGTATCATACTTCAAGTAAATATCAGCACTCCTACTGGTCCTAGCTCTGCCTCCTAAACTTGCAAGTATTCCGCATTGACTCTCTTAACGTTTGCTCCAAAAGTATGGTTCATTCATGTCTCCTGATATAGCTCAGCACTACCCTGGACTATCCCGCTCAGGCACAGCATTAAACACACACACACACACACACACACACACACATACCACACAAACACACACACACGCACGTGCACTCTCTCTCTCTCTCTCCTCTCCATTCCTCCTCTTCTTTTCAGATCTCTCCTCTCCTCTCTTCTCCTCAAGTCTTCTCTTCTCTATTCTCAGACAAAGACAGACAAAGACAGAGACAGACAGAGGGAAAAGAGAGGGACAGAGAG
>NC_088643.1:76047613-76206146 GCF_964019385.1 Sycon ciliatum | reverse complement strand
TCTGGCTCTCTCTCTGGCTCTCTCTCTCTCTCTCTGGCTCTCTCTCTCTGGCTGTCTCTCTCTCTGGATCTCTCTCTGGCTCTCTCCCCCTCTCTCTCTCTCCCTCTCTCTCGCTCTGTCTATCTGTCTCTCTCCCTCTATCCCTATATCCCCCTCTGTCTCTGTTTCCCCCTCTATGTCTCCGTCGTTGTCTCTTATTGTCTCTTATTGTCTCATTCTCGTCTGTCTGTCTGTCTCTCCCTCCCTCTCTTCCTGTCTCTGTCTCCCGCTTCCTGTCTTTCTGTCTCTCCCTCTTTCTCTTTCTTTGCCCCCCCCCCTCCTCTCACTAGGTTTGTACCTGTTTTCTCCTAACCCCAACTGCTGTGTTCCACACCCATCCATCCTAGTTGTGCGCGTCCTCGTGCCTGGTGTAGAGTGTGCGGAACATACATGTATGCGTGTGATCATGTAAGATTAAATGGAAGTCACGTTCAAGTGTGTGGGGGAGGTGTGTGGATGAGCATGGTGTGTGTGTGTGTGTGTGTGTGTGTGTGTGTCAGCACAAATTGCTATGTCTAACAATAGTAACATAGCTGTTCGCTATCATCGCTCCCGCGATGGGCATGTCTGAGGTCTGAGGTCTGAGGTGTGTGTGTGTGTGTGGCGTGGTGTGTATGCTTACGTACACAGTGCTAACCACCACCCCATCAGCGGTCTACAACATGTTACCATTACCAGCGCTTGTATTACACACCTGCGACATGGCCTGTGGAGCTCGTTTTGCGCGATACTCCTGCAGGCTGTAGTGTAGTGTAGGTGAAGCCTCGAGATACTTCCGGCTGCTATGTGCATGTACAGGTACATACACGGCGACCTACATAGATTTGAAGTGCCCTATAAAATGAGAGCCTTTCTTCACTAGTCTCTTCCATTCTGCACAAGTATACAAGTGAAGTACGTGGCAACAACTTACCTCCATGATCCGGTGCTCCACTCCAGTGCGGACGTGCTTTTCGCTGCTGTCAAGCCTTAGCCCTGCTCCCCAAGGAGGCATTGCGGTCAGCCTCGTCTCCTTCATTACTTCGTCTCGTTCTTTCCGAGAGTGCTTCACTGTTAAGTATTATGGAGATAGGAGATAATATAGATATTTTGATTACACAAAATTACACTTGCGGGCGTGTCGTACTCTCATCTTCGCTCGTTGAGCACTTTCGCAAGACACCGGCAACTTACCCTGCTGTGTGTAGATATTATAATAGTATCGGTATACACTATAACCAGGGATCTACAGGGCAATTATTTACATCCAATCACTTCCTTGGGCGATGTCGAATTGGCTCTGCGAGTTCAAATGCATGTACACACGTACAGTTCCCTTTCCGCCATCACCGCCTCTCTCTCTCATGCAGCTTCACAACACATGTTCCAAGCCTCTTTTACGGGCAAAAAGCACAAACATGTCCTTGGCCTTGCCTTCACTGCGATGCACTGCCACTGCCACTACAGTGCTAGTGTTAGTGGGGTGTGCAAAGCAGGGAGTAGTGAACAGTAGTATTCTACTAATCCTTGCCCTTGCCTTGGTGTAAAGAGTAGGCTAGGCGGGCCGGGCTGAGATAAGAACGGCATTGTGCTACTGAACGCTTGGACGTGGCAAAACTGGTATCACTAAGACACTATGATCGATGCTAAACCGTTTCGAGGTGACACTCTCATGCTCGTTGACGTTACTATACTATAGCTCTAGCTCTTCTAGTACTGTAGGCTCTACTGCGTCCCTGCCCCCACGCCTGTAGCTGTGCGACTACGTAAGTCATTGGTTGGATCTGAGATAGTACTACTACTAGTACTAGTAATACTACACCTGGATCACAACTCCACGCGTTATCACTCCACCGCCATCACGCCCTAGAATAGATAAAGACACCTCAACTTCAAGTACGAGCAGCGCCATAGGCATAGCCCCCTACGTCCTACTCCCCTGCTATACTTTTGAAGTCTAACCATGCTAACTTGCTATTAAGTAATAGCCTATAGGCTAGGCCACACAACGGCATTGGTCATCTGAAGTAATTAAATCAGTCCACTGAACTAGACTGAAGGCTGTGAAGCTATCACTAGCACTTACAATAGCAGTGGTTGTACCAGTACTGACTCGCAGTAGTACTGCAGCAAGCCTGCAGCATCGAATGCATAGAGAGTATTACATCATGGAGAATGACGCCATATCGGCAAACACAATAAATGTTTGTTTGTTGGTTTTCATTTTACTTCGCACATTCAAACGGGATGACGACCAATGATGGCGAAGGCTTAGCCTAGAAGTGGCTATGAAAGTACATAGTAAGAGATCGCTATCAGGTTCTGCCTCATTTCCTCTGTGCTGCGCTGATGAGTTCACAAAGAACGAAACAGCATGCTGTCCGCAGATTGAGTAGTAAGAGATCAGGATATTTATAATAATAATTGAGAGTAAACGGGGGGGGGGGGGGGGGGAATACGATGTATCTGTAATATTACTAGGTGAGGATTACTGAACTGTACGGGGAGGGAGAGCAGAGTGACCAGCAGTAGCTCAAACTACTCCCTACACTACAGGCGTATGGCACACATGCATTCTCTAAACTTAGGTAGCCGGGTACATGTACCAAGCCGAGAGAGCGTTCCACAGCAGAGCACCAGCAACAGAAATTCTCCGCTGACCGCAGCGGCTACGGGTTGCCTGGCTTAAAGGGGAAGTTAAGGCAAAAATTAAAATTTCACCAGTTGTAGTCTTCGGGGTGCTGAGTCGAATGGTCTTGGTCCGAGGAAGCTGAGACGCTCCCTTCCTACTTGAATCCCAATCGAACTCGCGCACTTCCACCGAAACTGGGTGACTGCGCCCTACTAGATGGGGATTTGTATGCAAAATGTCACTAAAAGCGCCATTTCGTTCTTATAAAAGCACGGATGACCGCGATTGGCCCATAAATTGTAGTCTTTGGACGCTGAGTCGACTGGTTTTGGTCCGAAAAGGCTGCGATGCAGCGTTCCTCCTTTATTCCCAATCGAACATGGTTGAACAAGCGGTCACGTGGTCCTGGGTGCCCAAATCACCTGGTCACCACGCCAGCAGGTGACAACTTTCACACCAAGGTTCAACTCGAGTTCAACTCGAGTGACAGGACTGCACCCACAAAAGGTCAAACAGGCTAGTAAGTTGTACCCTGCAGGCACGGTGACCAGGTGACTGGTGTACGCAGGAGCACGTGATCGCTTCTTCAACCATGTTCGATTGGGAATAAAGGAGGAACGCCGCATCGCAGCCTTTTCGGACCAAAACCAGTCGACTCAGCGTCCAAAAGACTACAACATATGGGCCAATCGCGGTCATCCGTGCTTTTATAAGAACGAAATGGCGCTTTTAGTGACATTTTGCATACAAATCCCCATCTAGTAGGGCGCAGTCACCCAGTTTCGGTGGAAGTGCGCGAGTTCGATTGGGATTCAAGTAGGAAGGGAGCGTCTCAGCTTCCTCGGACCACGACCATTCGACTCAGCACCCCGAAGACTACACCTGGTGAAATTTTAATTTTTGCCTTAAAGGGGAAGTATACCCTAAAATCAAATTTTCACCAGTTGTAGTCTTCGGGGTGCTGAGTCGAATGGTCTTGGTCCGAGGAAGCTGAGACGCTCCCTTCCTACTTGAATCCCAATCGAACTCGCGCACTTCCACCGAAACTGGGTGACTGCGCCCTACTAGATGGGGATTTGTATGCAAAATGTCACTAAAAGCGCCATTTCGTTCTTATAAAAGCACGGATGACCGCGATTGGCCCATATGTTGTAGTCTTTTGGACGCTGAGTCGACTGGTTTTGGTCCGAAAAGGCTGCGATGCAGCGTTCCTCCTTTATTCCCAATCGAACATGGTTGAACAAGCGGTCACGTGCTCCTGCGTACGCCAGTCACCTGGTCACCGTGCCTGCAGGGTACAACTTACTAGCCTGTTTGACCTTTTTTGGGTGCAGTCCTGTCACTCGAGTTGAACTCGAGTTGAACCTTGGTGTGAAAGTTCTCGCCTGCTGGCGCGGTGACCAGGTGATTTGGGCACCCAGGAGCACGTGACCGCTTGTTCAACCATGTTCGATTGGGAATAAAGGAGGAACGCTGCATCGCAGCCTTTTCGGACCAAAACCAGTCGACTCAGCGTCCAAAAGACTACAACATATGGGCCAATCGCGGTCATCCGTGCTTTTATAAGAACGAAATGGCGCTTTTAGTGACATTTTGCATACAAATCCCCATCTAGTAGGGCGCAGTCACCCAGTTTCGGTGGAAGTGCGCGAGTTCGATTGGGATTCAAGTAGGAAGGGAGCGTCGCAGCTTCCTCGGACCAAGACCATTCGACTCAGCACCCAGAAGACTACAACTGGTGAAAATTTGATTTTAGGGTATACTTCCCCTTTAACTTCCCCTTTAACCTAATACCAGACGGCTGATGACAGGGCCTGCTCTAGACATTCAACACAGCCCGGTCAGAGTGTACCTGGTGCATGCAGGCCAGCCGGGTCAGATCATCCGGCAGAAAAACAACTAAAAAGCCTGCTCAAAACGCAGGAAAATAGAAAGGCGAATTTATTACCGGAAATCGTTTAGAGAACAACAAGGCGAACTATCAAAGTCTGCAAATGTAGAAGGTAAACGACATTACGTGAAGAATGCAAAGCAGTTCCATTGGATTCTGATTTAACAATTTGAAAAATTGGAATTCTGTTTTCTAATTAGTGCTAGTAGCAGGACGAACATGTTCACATAATAGAGCACTGCAGCACCCAGGAGCCGAGCAGCATGCCGATAATTCGAAGCAGTGAGTTCTTACCTCTCAACCACGCATCGCGAGCAAATCCACCGCCGCTCGTGTTCCCGGAACACGAGCGGCGGTGGATTTCCAAAGTTTTTTTTTTAAATTTCGGCCAGTCTTGCACAAAGCACATGACATGGATAGACTGGCATGCTCGTATTCCAGCCAGGGTCGACCTTTCTTCCAAGAGTCTTGGAAAGCGTGAGTTCTTTTTCTCTTCGCTGCGAGCTCCATCGTCCAAATCACCAGTCGGATGAATGCAACTGTGTCAAAAGCTATAGCCAAAGTAATAGATACGCTTTTGACTGCATGACTGCCCCATCGACTTTGAATGTCCTGACTTCCTGCTCGCCGCTGGCCAGATCGCGCTGGAACCAGTTGACCCCAGTTGACCCTAGCCGAGTCTGTCGCTTGTAGACTGTAGTGTGTACCATGGTGTACGGTTGCGCTACAGATGGGGTCCGCGAGTCGGGAAATACCGGTATTTTAGGAATCCATTGTCAGTTTGAGACATTTTTCAGCCGGGTCAGACTGGACCCGGTGTTATCTATTCAGCCAGGTCGTGCAGTTCCCCAGCCGGGCGCGTGACCCGGCTGACCCGGCTCTCCAGCAGGCCCTGCTGATGGCGGGTAGGGGTGCCTTGTGAAGCTGGTCGAGTACAGGGCTGGTGCGGGCGTGGATGCACCGCCAGATGGCGATATCGCAATCACTGTTTTCTGCCTCGCTGACACGGTACAGGGAGTGAGCACTGAGCAGTGAGCAGCGGTTGCATGGCTGTCCGGGGCGGGTTGCCATCGATACAGCGAATGGCTCTGTTTTACGCGGTTTGCAGTAGTTTCAGTTGACCCTCTCGCAGTGCGGCTGAAAAGCAGCAGGAGCCATAATTGCATAAAGCAGGTCAAGACTTTTTAGGCGTGGTGAACTGCGCCGACACCCACGATCAACTGGGTGCTCACAGCTTGGAGTGAGGGTAACAAGGATGCAGTTTACAGGGTTATGGGCCGTTACACGCCCGATTGGTTGAGAGACTCACCTACTCTCCCCTGACTCACTTGTGAGGTCTGCATTCGCCACTAAGGTGTGCAAGGCATAGGCATAGTGGTGGCCTGCGGAAGCGAAGGCTAGTTTGTGTGTTTCTGAACATTCAAGCGATGCCAACGCGAATCCCGCGAATATTATTATTATTATTAGGTCAGGCATTATGCCCGCCGATGCCTTCACATACATGTACATGTATTGCACACCTGGCGAGAGCGTCTGGCTAGGCTTCAGGGCGCGCCACATGGCGCCAATTGTCTTGGCGACCTTGGTGACCACATAGTTTACATGGGTGTCCCAAAATCTGGGCGATTGTCAAGGTGGACGCCGAGGTAGTGCGCAGATACATGTATGTAGCCATTCTCGTGAGTTACATCCTAGATCCTACACTACAGATGCGTCCTCCTGCTGCTGCTGGATGAAATAATTGAAAAAGAAGAGAAGAAGAATGCGCATGCGCTTGGCAGAGACCAATGGGAGGTAGATTCAGTGACAAGCCATCAATACATTGTACCAAGTCGGTATTATTAGCGAAGTTAGTTGACTGTACATACTCATTAGTTATGACTTGTCATCCCTCTACGACCCTGCTGTACTGAGCTCTCTTATCTATTGTCCTAATCTTATCTGTCGGAGATGGCTACAGACTACAAAACAGGGAGTCGTAAAATACCAGGGAGTCGTAAAATACCGGGAGGCGACACGAGATGCACAACCGCGTCGGATGATTGCCTCAGCTCGGGCACGAGTGCTGAGACCTCACGCGCTGCATGGCGAGGGACTTCCCATGAGGTCAAAGCGGCGCAGGTCATGCAAAAGGACGCGTTCGCTGTTTGGTCCAAAAAATTTGAAAACTCAATAAAATTATCCTGCACACAACGAATCCAGTGTCAGCAGTTCGTTTTGTTTTTCTAAGTAATAATACTTTGTGCCTTGGCCTTCGAAGTAAAGGATGATGGAGCTTGACAGAGATGACTGCCAAAGTGATGAGTCCACCGTGGAAGATGTAGATGACGCCACGTATTCACTTGGTGACCTGAGTTGTGGGGATGTTCAGCTGTGGGCTACAGGTGAGATTCTTTCGTTTGCATGTTTTTGTCTCTTCCTTGTGGACACGAATGTATAATCTGTAGCATACCTAAGTGCCCGAACTGCCCCGATAAATTAGGTGGTCGACACCATCCTTTTCATCCTAGTCTGCCCACGATGCATTGTCTGTTCACTGTGACAGGATATTTATTGAAGTCCTGAAAATTTACGTGTGTACCTAGTATGTATCATCACCGTAGATGATGTAAACCTCCATCCTCAAACCATACTTTGTCTATGTGCAGATCGATGTAAGAGTGGTAGTGCCATCATGGTGTACAGGCCTATGGAAGGTGCAGTGATCCATGGAATTTGCAAACTGCTGACAATGAGACAGGCGAGTGTTACTGAGGCGACGGAGTCATTCCTGCATGTTATTATGACACGGTTACACAAGGCATCAGGTACTGCAAATCTGCTACGCCAGGAAGTGTGCCAGCTGAAGGCATGCAAGGGTGCTGATATTTCGCAAGCATGGCAACAAATGCTGTCCGTCATCGCAACAGCTATTCCCGAAGTGAAAATCAATTGTGAAGGTCAGTGCGTTTTGCATGCATGTTGGAAAAAAATTGGCTTCTGACTAGGTATGCAGACTAGGTATGCAAACGCTGGCTTTTGAATACTAGTACAGTCTCTGCAACCACCAGTCCTTCTATGTTGTCTTTTTCTTTTCTCTTCTTCAGATTTGGAAGTTACATCTGCAGTGCTAGCGAATCTGATAAGCTACCTGCATGCCACGGCTGCCGCTGCTATCAGGAAAGCGTCAATAGCACCATCCAAAGCTGCTGAAGCCATCCCCGAACCGGTGATTGACAATTTGTCTCACCTTGCTGAAAAGTACCATGGTGGTTGGTGCTTGGTGGCCGTGCGGCGTGAGCTGGAAGGAGCAAGGTGTCGCAACGACAACTTGCTGCAGCTTATACCTTTATTTGGCAAGGATGACGTGACAAGCCTTCAGCCTTGTTTGGAGAATTCAGGTGGCCCGGCGTGGCTCGGAAGCTCTGTATAAGACACCATACGTCACAGATAAAAACAACTGAACCAGTGATATGTGAATTTTGCGCTTGTGTGTGTGTGTGTGTGTGTGTGTGTGTGTGTGTGTGTGTGTGTGTGTGTGTGTGCTTCTGTGATAAGTGGTATAAGCAGTCCACAGGGTATTCACCTTGAGTGCATTCGCCGATAGTGTGACTTTCGTCGCACAGAACCTTCTTCAGTTGGTCAGGTGACTCGGCGTGGCTCGGAAGCTCTGTATAAGACAAAATACGACACAGATAAAAACAACTGAACCAGTGATATGTGGATTTTGCGCTTGTGTGTGCACGAGCATGCATGTGTGTGTGTGTGTGTGTGTGTGTGTGTGTGTGTGTGTATGTGTGCTTGTGTGTATGCTACTGTGATAAGCGGTACAAGCAGTATACAGGATATTGACGGGTATTCACCTTGAGTGCATTCGCCGATAGTGTGACTTTCGTCGCAGAGAACTTTGCTCAGTCGGTGAGGCGACTCGGCCTTACGTTTCCTGAAGGCAATGTGTTCAGAACAGTTATGAACAGCTATGAACAGTTAAGAAATGACAAATATTGTTTGCAGTTCATGGGCCATATAGATGTGAAACACTTTGAATGCAGAAGAATGAGGATAGTGGCATCAAATACTGCATGGATTCTGTTTGATATGCTACTTTTTTTTCCCTTCCATGGAAAGGTGAGTACATCGTCGAACTTCATCTCGAAACTTCACACAAACCTAGAATGGAACTTGGACAACATGAAGGGGCCATGGGCATGGTGTGTTTAGTGGAGAACTATTCCGAAAACAGGGTGTCATTCGCATTGACTCAATTCAAATTTGAGTACATTTCGTGAATAACTTACCTTGACATTCCGTCGTCTCCAAAGCAGTGAACTTCCAAAAAAAAATTAAAAGCCACGGCTCAACCTAAGGTAATGCGTGGTACGTATCAGAAACAACCAGCTTTCGCTCTGGAGATCAAGAATAGCCTCGAAGCATAGCAAAAACAATTGAGAAAAAGAAGATGACGACGACGTTTCAATCACGCTTCAAATTTCGCGGGTCGAGTGCGGCAATCCTCGGATCGTGAAATGTGTGGCGTGTCGCCTCCCGGTATTTTACGACTCCCTGCTACAAAATGACTATGACTGTAGTATACACTTGTACAGTATACAGCCTATTCTAGCCTAGGCTAGGCTAGGCCCTGTCTGCTGTTGGCACACGTCACGTGTCATGTACTAGATACTCGTAATCGTACCATGATCATGATGATGTTCAGATTGATGCCCTGGCGCGGCCCTCGGCCGTGCTATTACCAGAGGTCAGGAATCAGGATGCCTGTAACCTGCCCCTCCGAACCAACCGCAGAGACCTCAAAGCTACAGCCCAACATTCGTTGCTGTAACGTGTAAGCAGTATCAGTTAGTCACCGTGTGGAACGCCTTCCACCCCCCCCCCCCCCCCCCCCCCCTCCTTCCCCACACACACTCTCCCTACCATCTTGATCTCAATTCAAGTGCCTTTTCAAAAGCTTTTAATGTCATGGATAATGCGAGGAAGGTGATTATCCCCGAACGAACTCATCATCATAACGTTGGACATGACTGTCCGTTTCACTTGCGATGTCAAACCTCTTGACTTTAGGACGAACACCAAGGGATCGATGGACGATGGTACATGTTATGATGTATTTGTTCGCAATAATGAAAACTCACTGGTGCAGAACGCGAACTACATGTACATGTACTATCAATATAATACATGTGTATATACAATCATGTAACTAATCACTTTCCATGATTTGAAAGAGGTCCTTTCCTGCTACACCACCGCGAACAATTGCATGTTCAAAGTCGGTTTTTGAAAGACCCCCATACATTTGCAAGACAAGACGCCGTCAGCCCTCATTATCGAGTGCAACGCCCCCACGCCTTCCAGTTGTCGAGCCCTCCCCCTGCAACCAGTTTTGACATCGCGCCAGGATTCTTCCCATTTATTTTGACCTGCTGCCCACATGGAATGCCGTTCCAGCTAGCCATGGTACCATCCTGAAATGCAGCCTTTTCACGGCCAAGCAATGCTACAATGGCAATGCTAAGGTCGGTAAGGACCTCCTGCCGTCCTGGGGCAGTACATTGTGCAACACAGACTAGCGTACATGTACATGACCGCTAGTCTTAGTCTGTGTTGCAGTGTAATATGTACATGACTGTATATAATAGTATTAATACAAACTAACCTTAGGTTTATGCGTGGAATATAAACTATCACACAAACCTCGGCGAATTCAGGTTTATATTCAGGTTTATATTGAAAATACAAACTTGAAATCTCCGTTGAAGTAACGTGTTGACACGTTAGTTGAATGAGAGTTTGTAACTTGTGTATGTATAAAAAAAAGTAAATTATTGTATAAAATTTGAAACTCGGATGTTTAGCCATAAATAAATGTAGAAGAGAAAAGGACATATGGATACGAGTTAAGAGTAACTCTCCATCACTGTAACATGATACTATACACAGTCAGAAAGTGCAATAACTAGGCACAAAACTGACAGAGTACTGAAACATTCGACGTCCTGACACCTAGCTTCAACACATCTCCGTAGCGCTAACCGACAGCCTTCCAACTTGGAAGGTTCAAGGTTATGAAAAGACCAAAGAGGGGAAGGCAAGCGCAACGAAAACGAGCAAAAGCTACAGTCCCAACGGAACAAAGAATGTCGATTGTTACTGGACGATGACGAGACCAGTACGATATTTGACAAAGCGGTCTAACTACAATTCGAAGCAGCAAATAACCTTGAACCTTCCAAGTTGGAAGGCTGTCGGTTAGCGCTACGGAGATGTGTTGAAGCTAGGTGTCAGGACGTCGAATGTTTCAGTACTCTGTCAGTTTTGTGCCTAGTTATTGCACTTTCTGACTGTATATAGTATCATGTTACAGTGATGGAGAGTTACTCTTAACTCGTATCCATATGTCCTTTTCTCTTCTATATTGTATAAAAGGGTGGTATAATACATCATACATACAATACTTGGAAGGTTCAAGGTTATGGAAAGACCAAAGACTGGAAGGCAAGCGCAACGAAAACGAGCAAAAGCTACAGTCCCAACGGAACAAAGAATGTCGATTGTTACTGGACGATGACGAGACCAGTACGATATTTGACAAAGCGGTCTAACTACAATTCGAAGCAGCAAATAACCTTGAACCTTCCAAGTTGGAAGGCTGTCGGTTAGCGCTACGGAGATGTGTTGAAGCTAGGTGTCAGGACGTCGAATGTTTCAGTACTCTGTCAGTTTTGTGCCTAGTTATTGCACTTTCTGACTGTATATAGTATCATGTTACAGTGATGGAGAGTTACTCTTAACTCGTATCCATAAGTCCTTTTCTCTTCTATATTGTATAAAAGGGTGGTATAATACATCATACATACATGTACATGTACACGTACTACCTGACCCTCCCAGATGCATATAGTGATGTAAGCCCGGACAACACTATCAAAGTTAAGTGCATTTAATAATATAGGTAACTGTCAGTAGTTACAGTCATGATGACTGTATTGTAGTGTGCTCTGTCATTGACTGTCAACCGTCAGCGTCTGTGTTGTAGTCCTATCTTCATCCTCCCTGCAATTAGTCTTTCTGGGTATATGTACGATGTATTTGTCTTTAGCCAGCTGGGTTTATGTTCTTTTGTAAAACAAAAGGAAGAAAAGAAAATAGATGCCTTCACTGAAGACCCCAAGGCCTACCGTATTTTTCGGAGTATAGTGCGCACCTTTGTATAACGCGCACCCCCAATCTTCATTGGGGGTGCGCACTTCAATCTTCATTGAAGTATGTACATGTACATGCATTTCCTATTCGGAGCGTAGCACTGCAAGGAAAGCTTCCTCACCAACAGGCACACACACCAGCACGGACGGTAGTACACGTACTACTACAAGAAGTAGTACCCCAACGGCCAGACCTGACCTGCCCGCCAAACCTCAAACGCAAGATACAAGCACAAGCGACAATGGGTGGCAAAACCCACACCGCCGCCGCCCTGCACAAGCCGACACCAACACTACCGGTAGTCCACTGAAACGCACTATCACAAGCCAGTTCACAAAAGAGCCAGCCCGTACCAAACGCACTGACCTTCAGGGCGTGGAGCGGGTGAAGCGCACGGCTTTCTACCTTGGCAATGTAGACCTTGGATGCGATGCTGCCTCAATTGAACTGTGGTGTAAAAAGAAAGATGTCGAAGTTTTTCACTGCTCAATCTCAGAATCACGGTACTTTGGTACAGCTTATGCCCACCTGGTTGTGGGAGAGAACTGTGTAGACAAGATCCAAGGGCCTGGTTTCTGGCCTGACAAAATTAGTATCCGGAAATGGAGGTTCCACACTGACCAGGCTGAATCTGAACAATGAGTAAACCAACACCT
This sequence comes from Sycon ciliatum, assembly GCF_964019385.1. Taxonomy (NCBI): domain Eukaryota; kingdom Metazoa; phylum Porifera; class Calcarea; order Leucosolenida; family Sycettidae; genus Sycon; species Sycon ciliatum. Next base: position 76,193,749 of record NC_088643.1, on the reverse strand, counting down.
CAACTTGACCCTAACGCAACACCCTTCTATCCTTCAACGCCCCTAGCCTCCTTTCCCGTAGCCTGTATCAATGCACGTTCCCTTAGAAACAAATCTGCTGAGCTATCCGACTTTCTCACGACCAGCTGTCCCCTTGTTGTTTGCATAACTGAAACCTGGTTGTGTCCACAAATTTCCCTCTCCTTCCCAGGCTATGAATGTTTTCGAAAGGATCGACCCACCTCCGAGAATAAAATTAACACCAACGACTTCCTGGCCTATGGCGGTGTTGCTATCTTAGTAAAATCAAGTGCATTTGGTCCTATTACCCACCGTACAGACCTACATCTTCCGCAATTCGAAGCTACCTGGGTAGAGATATCGCCATCCACTGGAACCTCTGCTTGCCCCACGCGCCAGCAGCCCATCCAAATTGCGGCTGTCTACCGCCCACCGTCCACCGACCCGTCGGTGATAGATAACTTTTACGCCTCGTTTCAAAGCTGCTTGACTAAAATACGGACCCCTGGCTCGCCAGTCCTCATCATGGGAGATTTCAATGCTAAATGTTCCACCTGGTATGGAACAACAACAGACACTGCAGGCCACCACCTTTCATGTCTTCTTGACATGTTTGCCTTGCAGCAACACGTCACATTCTCGACCCACCGCTCCCACAAAGGCAATGAGGCTGCTCTGGACCTGATGATCACTGACACTGCAGCCAGCATCTGCGATCCGCGCCCCTCAGCCCCTCTCGGTCAGTCGGACCACTCAATTGTTCTCGGCCGTTTGTGCATCCCGACATGTACCGCATCACCACCTGCACCCAACACTACACTGCCCTCCCATTCCTTCCAGATACCTGACTTCAGTCAGTTTGACATCTCCTCCATTCTTCCCACTCACCTAGTTGCTCTAAATGAATCCATTGCTAATTTGAACTGGCATGCTGCTCTCCAGTTGAAGCTTGGAGATCCAAACCGTACTGCTCCAGCATTTTATGACATCCTTCATAGTCTATGCTCCGCTTTCCTACCCACCCGGTCGCGCTCTTCAGCCCCTAGACGACGTACACCAAGTCCCCCGTGGCTGACACGTGCTGTTAAAGCTCAGCTGAAGAGGAAGCGAGACTCGTACAGCTTGTATCGCAAGTATCCTACCCCTAGCAATCACGAGCATTACAAGTGCGAACGTAACAGAGCACGAATCCTATCTAGAGAGGCTCACCGCCAGTATGTGTCCTCCATTAGCACTAACCCCTCATCCATTATTGCATCCACCCCTAGTTTGTTCAAGTTTGTTAAGCAGCTTCGTTCGCCGACCCTTGTTGGAAACCCTATCATCACTGAACTCCATGAAAATAACACAGTACACAACGACCCTACCCAGATTGCCAATGCTCTGAATCGCCAATTCATCAGCTTTGGAACACCGGATGATCTTGCATGGTCTCTCCCTGGTATTCCACACCACGGGCTCCCAGCACTACCCTCTTTTAGCACTACTCCCACCGCCATTGCCCACCACATCCGTCGCCTAAAGCCCAAGAAGGCGGCAGGTGCAGATGGCATATCCCATGAACTGCTAAAAGCCCTGTCTCCTAGTATAGCTATCCCTCTCAGCCTAGTTTTCAACCAGTCCTTCGCCACCGGAATCTTCCCTGATGTCTGGAAGGCAGCTGTGGTTGTGCCTATTTACAAGAATAAAGGCAGTAAACTGTCTGCATCCAATTACCGGCCGATTTCACTCCTTTCCACCATTTCAAAGCTCTGTGAACGTGTGGCATTTGGCAACTTATACCAACATGTGAACCCGGTCCTTGACCCGTCACAGTCTGGATTTCGGCGAGGCGATTCGACCGCCTGGCAGTTGCTGAGGCTTGTGCAGAAGCTATATGAATGCAAGGATCAGAAGCAATTTAGCCTCCTATGTTTTTTCGACCTCAGCAAAGCATTTGACACTGTCTGGACAAGGGGTCTCCTCCATAAGTTAGCAGCGTTTGGCGTAGCCGGGACGTGTCTGCAGTGGCTCACCAGCTATCTCACTGAACGTCGACAGAGTGTCCGAATTGGACATGCCCTGTCCGCCCCTCAAACAGTCCACTCTGGAGTGCCCCAGGGCTCTATCTTGGGGCCTCTATTGTTCATCGTATACGTTAATGATTTGGCAGGTTTGGATCATACCTCACTCTACGCGGACGATACAGCGCTCCATATAACCGAGCCAGGCTTATTGCAAGCCTGCGACTCGCTACAGTATCACATTAATCAAGTTGTGCGCTGGATGTCGAAGTGGAACTCCGCCCCAATGTGTCGAAAACGGCAATCCTTTGTATCCCCCCACGACCCTCCAGTGACCTCACCCTCCTTACGACTCGGCTTTTTACTTTCCCTGATGATCCCATTGCTATCAACATTGTTAAAAATCACAAACACCTTGGTATATTTCTTGATGAACACTTGTCCTGGGATTCGCACGTAACCTATATTGAAAAGCGAGTTTGCTCCGCGATAGGCTGCATTTCTCCTCACATCTCCCATCTACACCATGGTTGTCGAATACAAATGTATCACTCTTATGTTCTTCCTTTGTTTGATTACTGCTCTCTCGTTTGGTCCTCCGGTCTATCCTCCGCTCTTATGCATCGGTTAGAAGTCACCCACCGTAAATTACTTCGATTAATATTTCGCATGCCCCCTCTGACCTCCTCTCAGACGCTATACATTTTGGCTTCCTCTTCCCCTCTCTCAGAACGCTTTCCCCACTCGGCATGCAAATTCATTCACCGTATTAAGCTTCAACTTGCTCCTCCTCATGCACTTGCGCATTTAAGCTGGTTCAATAATAGCTCGCGTACTAGATGTTCTCTCCATTTCCCACTTGCCAGGTCATCGATCCTTTTAAAATCCCCTCTGTTCAAGTCCTATTCTCATTGGTCTCGGCTTCCGCAGGAGGTAAAGTCTCGTGACACCTTCGCTGCATTTTGTTCCATTCTGCCCGCGCCTAAGTTGAATTGAATTGAATTCTTTGTTTTCCATTGCTAGCCTAATCTTCATACTGCTCTCTCCAGGTTCCTATAGTACTCCTTTTGTTTTGTTTTGTTTTCTCTTTTACTTCTCCTTCTTTTTCTCAGTTGTCCCCACCATGGCTGGTTAAAATCGCCCGCATCACATGCTTATTGGCACTATGTCATCGTGATTGTGAAATAATAATAATAATAATAATAATAAAATAATAATAATAGTGCGCACCTGCGATTTATGGCCTAAAATAGCACATCTAAAGTGCGCACTATACTCCGAAAAATACGGTATTATAGTAATTTATACTTTGTAGAGTCAAATGATTTTTATCATTCTAGGGTTAGTACTACAAAACGTCATGTAGATCTACATGATTGTACAATGATCAGATAATAAATCTATAACATTTTGTCCTCCTTTTTCACAATAATCAGATAGCAATAATAATTATTTATGCACGTCGCATTTGAGCCAAGCTGTCACCATGGTGACGCTGTGTCATGGACAAGATTTGTCTGATTCCAAATCCAAGCCATGCTAACCCACCACCTAGTACCTACGTAAGCGCGCCATTCGCGCTCGGCGATGCGCTGTTGTCGTATTTCGGCCTACATGTATGTAGGCTTTGCAACGCTGGGAAACGCGACACTATGCCAGGCGAACTGGGTTTTTTCGCGTTTCTACTGTGCGAGTCGTAGATCTACCGAAGCCGAAGGCTCAAAGTCATCGATGCATCATCGGCGCTATACTAGTAATTCCTTGTTGGTGGTCTTCATGACAAACCGGTCGTCTGAGCATGATTTCGCGACACTTGAGGATCGATAGGAGAAACGGATGAGCCCGAAAATGCAAGTCCATATGACTGCCCAGATTCCGCCTTTCACACAGGCTGCGCTTAGCGGTTTGCCAGTGTTGTGTTGTGACACGGCGTATGAACAGCCTGCACCGCAGGCTACATCATGTCGACCCATCCTTTCTTATGCGTGGGGCCGATTTCAGGCCAAAGTTTCCGAAAAGTGCTGCTTGAACGGAGTAAAAATTAAATACTGTGATACAATGTAACCATGTAACGGCGTTGGAGTTTGTGTGGTCGAGCGTCGATCGGTGTACATGGTGTAAGGGGTTTTCCTTCTGTTGCGTGTACATGACTCATCATGAGGTCACGGGTTTCAATAGGATCACTTGCATGCAAAAATTGGATACAGAGCAGTAAGTCTAATTCCTGGGCAACAGCGGACTGGGTAGACCACGTAGACAGCATTGCAGTCGAGCTAGTCATCATGCACGCAGCAGCAGCACGTTCGTCCCACACAACAAAGAGTTAAAATACTGCCACAATGCAACAATTAATAAGACATCACCAGATCAGAGCTTCAGCGGCTAGCATTCCGGAAAAGAAAAGAAATACCGTGTGACAAGTTTGACAAAGATGGTTTGAAGGCCAAAGGTTATGGATAATGCTGCCAGCGCACACCGGTGAAAACAAAACAAGGAGACTGTTCAATGAGACCTTCAGTTAGCCAACTGTCGCTGTCAGCATGGCAGAACAGAGCCAGCAAAAATTGAAATCATTCCGAGCTTACCCTGTATAAAAATGTATAATATTTGTTATTCCTCAATTGCTGCATGACTTGGAGAGTGCGTGGCTGTTAAAAGAAGTAGCCACTCAGTTAGACGGGGTTAGGTCACGATAGGAAAGCTATTCGGCCATACAGGGCACTGGTATGTTTGGAGCAAAAACAAATCACACGCCCTTTGATCTGCACGTACACTGAATCATCATAGTGGTAGCATGTCTTTCAAAGCACGGGCAGTGACTGGGCAATGGAAACTGAGCCACAATAAATGAATAATGATACTTTACATTGGAATCATCCATAGGTGCTCTAGTTAGATATGGATATCTGGCAACAATAGCGCTTTTCAGCAAAAATACATACAATCATCGAAAATACAGACTATGGTTATGGAACAAATACTCCATAGAAGATGAACTAAATTTCAAATAGCTAGAGAACAGATCGAATGGATTTGAATGTGATCGTCACCTAGCCGCATGCTATGCTACACCCATCCCGTTTCAAAAGCCTGGTTGTCGCCTTTAAAACCACGGGGAGTGACCAAACATGCCGAGTATCCATTAACAGACGCCAGCGCGCGTGTACTGGACTCAGCCATGATATGGTTCAGAAAGCTTGTACTCGCACTTTGGAAGGGAGTTTGCGTGGTAGTGCTGGACTAGTGTTGGCAGCGTAGCAAAATGAGTACCTCGCTGCAGCGAAAACTTCAGCTTCTATGGTAGAGAGGAGAAACACCACACAGAAAGCTCCACTAAACGGGCTGGGAGCAAGTGCATTTCCAAAAAGAGACACCTGCACATGGATGGGGATCTCTCTCTCTCTCTCTCTCTCTCTCTCTCTCTCTCTCTCTCTCTCTCTCTCTCTCTCTCTCTCTCTCTCTCTCTCTCTCTCTCTCTCTCTCTCTCTCTCTCTCTCTCTCTTATTTTGCATGCTTCACACTCTCATGTAATAGTTCTATCCTTTCTTTCGTCATTTTGTGACTCGGAGCTTGGACAATCCGAGCCATTTTTCCAGACAAGAAGACAGCAATGCCAGTACATTCTGGCGAAGTAATCAGAAAATACCAACCAAACAACCACCCCTCCGGGGTACTAAGTAAATGAGGGTTCGGAATTATTATGTCATCGTTTGAGAAGCTTTGTTTGGAGTGGCAAACTGTTGCACGTGCATTGACTTTTCACTGTATACAAAACATATGCTCTGATGTCACTGGCTTATACGCCATTCAATTACACTCTGGGTGACCCAGACCAAGGCTTTGGATCATGCAACTGTTAGACATCTTTAGAATCAACGTTCTTCGCAGGGAAAAAGCAATTTACACTCTCCTGCAATGAGGCAACCACTTTCGAGTCCACCACACGCAAGTCACACGTAACAATTTTCCAAGGCACAATTGATATTTGAGCAACATGTGTGAGTGGTTTACTCCTGGTAAGGGTGCATATACACGCTTGAACACATCACGGTCCACGCGCTCAGCTGTTGCATCATGCCTGAGCGGCCGGCCTTCCCTGTGGGAATGTGTTGGCGATTAAGCAGGTGCTCCATGCACTGGCAGTGCAACTGGACTGCTTGTGACTGTGAGGCGGGAAAGCTGACATCGCATGCCTACAGAGCAGCATGGCTGGCAGGCCTTGCCTCACGCATATTATAGACTCTATGCTCATCCTCTACTACGTGCTGCACTCCCGATACCAGTCAGCCAGGGTGTCAGTCAGCCAGGGTGTCAGTCAGCCAGGGTGTCAGTCAGCCAGGGTGTCAGTCAGCCAGGGTGTCAGTCAGCCAGGGTGTCAGTCAGCCAGGGTGTCAGTCAGCCAGGGTGTCAGTCAGCCAGGGTGTTAGTCAGCCAGGGTGTCAGTCAGCCAGGGTGTCAGTCAGCCAGGGTGTCAGTCAGCCAGGGTGTCAGTCAGCCAGGGTGTTTCAGCTCGGCATATAACTTATGTACACTCTGCCGCGTGACACGAGTAGGCCGGGCAATATCAGCTTCACAGTCCTAACTACACCGCAGCACACGACATCATTGCAATGACTCCGAGCCATGTAGCACTGTACAATATCCAGATCAACACTTAATCAGCTTCCCTGCCACACCCCATAATCATGGCATCATGCAGAAAAAACTCCAGAGGCAGAAATTTACATGTACAATCACTCAAGAAGACGTCCTGGTTAGCCATAATTGGACTTTGTTGAACTTGTGTGTGTTGGAACAGGGGCGTCGGAAGGTATTTTAGTGTGGTACGGTCAGCCATCTGAAGTACAATTTACTGAGGGGGGGGGGGGTGGCTGAGCCGAAAAGTTTGGAAATTTAGAGCCCAAATCAGTGCATTTTATTGATTCACGGGGTACTTGGGGAAAAGAGTGGTACGGTCAATACCGTAGTGACCGTACCGTGTGCGACGCCCCTGTGGAATGACGGTACAACTAGTCCTACTGATATACATTGCAATCACTCACTTCATCGAAGAACACTTTGTAATGCCGGCAGCGATCCTCTGTCCACACCGACAGGACTTTCTGGTTAGGCTGCGCACTACCACTGCGAATCAAATAGCTCCCAGTGTGGTTTAGTCTTTTCAGGATCCTGTGGTCATAGTCAAGAGAAAAGAGACAGTGGATAGTAACTGTATACCAATGCAAAGGATGCACTACTACTGGAAGTACACGTACATGTACTCAATCTGCGGACAGCATGCTGTTTCGTTCTTTGTGAACTCCTCAGCGCAGCACAGAGAAAATGAGGCCGAACCTGATAACAATGAAAAAAAATTTCCAAAGCCAGATTTAAACCAGGCCCGAACGTACCTTGCCAGAGTGCTCAAACTGACAAGTCAGTGAGCTGTGCGTAATGCAAACAGCAAAGGAACTACTACCCCACATGAGAGTGCTCAACTACTACAAGAGTGCTGTATGTGCATGTGTAGCAGAAAGGCTCCTGTTCTGTATTGCAGTGGCTAAGGACACATAGTGTTCTGTATTGCAGTGGCTAAGGACACGGGACAGTCACCGACAGTGCTGTGTAATACCACCCGAACACACCGGAGGGCAATTGCATGTCACGAGTGGAAACCTACTCTCGGTCCTTGGTAACACGTTCAGATCAGATGGAAAGTGGAGTCATGGCCTGCCAACATTTGCTGATGGTGTGTGCAGCTGTAGTTGTGCCTACACGTGGCACGCAATGGTCTGACAGCTACACCATCCAGTTCAGTGCCATATCGGGGATGTCTTTCTTTGCAGCAGGAATACTTGCAACAAGCGACAATGTGTTGGGGGCTTGTACATGGAAGAGTGCTTCCTAATTTTAGAAGTTAACCTCATACTAGTACGACGCACATGAGTTGCGTGCCCCACGCCCGTCGTACTAGTATGACGTGCGCTGTACACTGTACAGTGAACCTGCATTTCATAGCCGTGGGGTCCGTATTGAGTCCATAGTGAGGTGTTCAAACTATCGTAACTCACTCAATACTTGATCGATTCTCACAATCGAAACATGTATCTGCAAGAGTAAACTCTCAGCTGGCGATAGAAACAATCGCCGAAGCGATACAACTACCGGTTGTTGAGATATGCGACTCGACACGGCAAATTTCAACTCGATTTTTTTGCGCAGTCTGCAGAACGCGTGTTTTCCATTTTGAATCATTTTGCGCTACCTGCTGCCGGCATGCCATGGAAACAAGACTCAAAATTAATGATGGTAGTGGATCTCGTGAGATCTCAAAAAATATTTGAGCTCGATACGAGCAAGGAGATCGAAATGGCAGCTGAATATTTGAGCTCGTTTTGTCTTTGCCGTGCTCAAGTCTGTCGGGCGCATGGATGACGTTTGCCAAACTCTAGCACGGGCTTTCGGTTTCACTCCGAGCTGGGTTTGATACTAGTTTGTCCCTCGTCTCAAGACCTTTCCAGGAAGCTCAAAAACGTGGAATTCGTCCAAGGGAAGGTAAAATTATCTATCCTTGAACAGCTAGTACTTTCATGGGAAAATGGGACTTATTACAGGTATTGACGTGGGGCGCGCTCAGGTAGGGTCATGCTAAAGAGGTTAAGACTGGGTACTAAAGTTAATACATTATGCACACACTTTTAATACCAGTGACAGCCCATCATGTCAGCCATCAACTAAGACCTTTGAAGCACAAAACAACATGCCACAGCCCCTCCCACCCTCCCCCTTCTATTTCTCTCTCTCTTTATCATGTACTGCTCCACTCCAAATATCTCAGTATCAACCTCTTTCAGCTAGGATTTACATTTTCCCAACTAGCTACCTCAGTTGTACAATTCTACTACACAACATCACATGGATATGAGACATAAGCACCTCCAGTTACACACTTATCACATACGACTCGTTTCCGTGTTAGCCCAGCAATCTAGTTCGGCAAAGTCCTTACCCTTCCGCGGTATCACGATCCATGCCGTCCTGGAAGACAGACGCTGGTAGAATATCTCGATTTTCAACTTCTGGGAAGATGTAATCACACTCTTCATCCGCTGACGACTGGATACAGAGTACAACAGGCAAGCGGGAAATTGGCACATCATTCCATCAGTACAAATCCAAAAGCCCTCCTTGGCTAGCGCGTCCACCTTATACTTATTGTAGGTGATGCGAGTGTCGCCGTTGGTGTACACTATCCTACGAGGGGAAAGCACCAGTTCCTGACAAATTAATTACGCCTGAAACAGTTCAACTGATGATGGATGTAGTCCAAAAATGCAGCCCAAAGCCATTTTTCTCAGCTTAAAAAGATACCGGGCCAGTCCTAGGACTGCAAATACATGCACACAACCGTCTGAAGCACCCCAAGGAACACGCACTAACTTACCATCTCCGGCTGTGGCTTAGTCTTTGCTGGCACCTTCATTTCCACACCGGGGACAGGAAAAAAACACAGAAGCACAGTACAAGGGCTAACAGCTCAACAGTCTGCTGGCGAGTCATGAAACCGGTGTCAACCGATGACAACAGGTCGTATCTAATGACTACCTTGCACACAAATCCCATCACGGCCCCTGATCATACTACCTGTTGTGACTTGGAGGTGGATACATTGTTCCTTAGCACTTCAATACCATACATGCGTTCATACATGCGTCGTTCAGTCTCAAAGTGAGAGAAGAACATAGTGTAAGCCTGCTCTTCAAATATTCAAAATCCATGACAGAATTCACCAGCCATAGCGCTGCAGTTAATCACGCTCATGCGGATAATAGTTTTTAAAAGAAGCCTCGCTCCCTGAAGTGGACACCGGTGACTCACCTTTTTCAGATCAGTAATCTCATAACGCTGAGCAATGCGGCTGGCAGTGGGTGCAGCATGGCTTGGGCTTGGAATGGGTCTGCTGAAGAAGCACAAGCAGCAGCAGCAGGGGTAGAAGCAACGACAGCAGCAGCATTGGCGGCGACGGCAGCAGCAACAACAAACAACAAGGCTAAGATCGTGATGAGCAAACACATCATCATCATACATTAAGCTGCACCAGGAGACAAAGGGCCTTTCTACTTTAACAGCATTCAGGAACGCCTTGCTTTACCAGTAGACCACAATTTTAGTCCATATTTGCTCCTTTCTTCTTTTCCTTTTCTTTTTGACTTCTTACTCTTTTCCATGTTAGCCATGGTTGGCTATAAAAACACTGCAATCGCCACGCAAAGTGGTCATTGGCTACCCCAGCCATGTATTGCTTGGAATAAAATAAATAAATACCTCGTACATCACGGTGGCAATACTACCGCAGCAGTGAGAACCCAAGACGCCCTTGAACCAAATAGATCTCGTCCAAAAAAGAATGCACCTGGGAACTTAGAGACCTGACTATCTATAATCAAAATGCATGTAATCTGTGTGCCCTGTGCCTGCATGTACGGCAATATTGCAGCCAGTGGTGTATCGGACACCTGCAACAAGCATGAACCATGCGAAGGAACGCGATACGATGGACTTACCCTCCGCCATTCTGCACTGGCTTGGGCGGCGGTGGCTGCTGTTCCGGTGGGATGATGGAGCCTTCGTTCAACTGCAAGTAGTCATTCGGCTCAGCTGAATACCAACAGACAAAGAAGGTGGTGGTGAGGTTCACTGCACACACACGTGGGTCTTGAGTATCTTGACTCTTGATCTTGTCTTGCACTTTCACAGTCACACACACACATACCTGCCAACCTTATGCCAATCCAAGATCGGGTCAACTAGTGACCAACGGACCAAATGTTCGACAAAACAAGCACACCAGTACAGTTTCCTACTGTGGGTCCATAGCTCCATATTCCTGTTACCTGGGCTACAGTGGACATGTTCACATGCAAACAGGCCAATTGTTTTTTAGCAAACTGGCCGATTTTCAAACCAATATCAGGACAAAATAGCACACTTTCGGCCATCGGGCAAGACATCGGGTTACCTCAGGGTTAGTAACCTTGATATCGGGACGGTTGGCCAGGCATGCACATGAATTGTGTGTTCGCATCCGGGTAGAGAAAAATGCATGTTCACAGGAAGACGGAAACAACATGAGAACACGAGGCACAGCTCACAACTTCATCCACCGTGCCAAGCACCAACGGGGTATGCAACGAATAGAGCAAAGCCCCCCCCCCCCCCCCCAATACACCTTTAAGCATTGCCGTAATGTTTCTATACATCACGCTCACCTTCCTCAACACTCGGCTCAAGCTGACGCGGTGCCACTTCCGGCGAAGGTGATGATTTTGCTCTTTTGTAACCTGACGGTGAGTGATTGGTATCATCCTCTTCGCTATCCTCCTCATCATCCAAGTCGTGCTCTACGAAATCGGAGTTTGCCGTCCGCAAGGCGTTGGATGCAGACGAGGCCGATGACCCCGATGCAGATCTAGCATGGCCAGGCAGAGTGGATGCCGGTCTAGACGTGTGAGCAAACACAGCACATACACACACACACACACACACACATATGCACACACACACACACACACACACACACACACACACACACACACACACACACACACACACTCAGACTCAGACATGCCCATCGCGGAAGCGATGATAGCGAACAACTATGTTAGACATAGCAACTTGTGCTGGGATTACACCATTCAACAGCTTGCAAGGCTGATGAATTGACCGCCACTAATTGTTTAGCCTGGTATCCACTGGTCGGCGGAGCTTAATGGGCCCCACCACCACACTCCATTATTCACCCCAGTGTCTGCAGATACGTGGATTTTGTAGAAAAAACACAGCTGATTGAAGTGACTTTTTCTGGCCAGTGAATCCCTATTTTTCATTTTTCATTTTTCTTTCTTTCTTTTTTTCTTCTTTTTTGACACGCACCACACCACATACACCGGCATACACGGGCTGTTGGTAACCACCCAGGAGAATGAAAGAAGAGCAAGGAGATTGAGAAAAAGAAGAAAGACGTGTGCGACCATAATCGTCGGGAATTGAACCCGCAACCTCTCGATTGGAAATCGACGCACACACATACACGCACGCACGCACGCGCGCAGGCACACACACACACATGCTTGTACTTGCTCACTGCCATAACTGGTCACATGGTTCTCTCCTTGCCTTGAGAAAAGGGGAGAGAGACTCAAAGGGAATCTTGGAAAGATGATTCATCTGGCTATTCAATCGCCCAACAGCTGACAACCCCTGAAATCCCTAACTCTGGGTGGACTTGGAAATGATCCCACTTATGGGCTCACCACACCTCAGTAAGTGGGAGAGTACAAGGCATATACACACATACATACACACACACATGCGCGCGCACACGCGCACACACAAACACACACACACATACACAAATGAAAACTAATGCTATAACTTGGGTGGCAGAGTAAAAGGCAAATAATTTGGGAGAGTGTGCACATAGCATCCGTGGGCCGTGGCTCAGTATGTTCGCTAAGCCAAGCGAGAGAACAGGATGGAAATACCGCAAACTGAGCAGTTGTGGCCGCTTACCTGGGCAGGACCGGAGGTGGTGCTACATCAACAGCACTGGGTGATGCTGGCGGTTGACTGCCACCTGACGTCACCTCCATCCATTGCCGTGTCGCGTGGTCAATCTTCTCCATCCATTGCTTCACCACGGGGGGGGGGGGGGGGGGGACAACAGCAACAGGAGAGAATGGGCACATTGTGCCGTATTTGCTTATATTTATCATTTGTTCGTGACACATTGAAAGGCCTTGCGGCTTATACCATGTGTGCTGCGCTAGTGTCGACAATGCAATTCCGGACAGTTTCGAGTCACTCATCTTTTCATAGCATAGTTCAGGGTTTCCAGGTAGAAACCTGATATCTCAGAGCAACATGTTCTCGTATAAGAAAAGGACGAGGGAACTACAAGTTATGCTATAATATCCACTAACACCACCAATTAGTAAACAATCAGCTCATGCGATAACATTGCACGACACTGACGGATTGTACTGACGTTCACAAATAACTGGCTATCAACTCTAGCACATCTTGGATGCGCACTCCAGCAGCCTTCCAACTTGGAAGGTTCTAAGTTATACTTATGATAACATAGGAGGGGTAACTTGTAGTTCCTTGGTCCTTTTTCTCTTCTATAAATTTACCCTTGGCTCTCCATCCGAGTCTATTCGTCGTCATTTCTATTTTTTGCCTTTGAGCTTCAGTGCATGACTTAACGACTGTTAAAGGGGAAGTTAAGGCAAAAATCAAAATTTCACCAGTTGTAGTCTTCGGGGTGCTGAGTCGAATGGTCGTGGTCCGAGGAAGTTGAGACGCTCCCTTCCTACTTTAATCCCAATCGAACTCGCGCACTTCCACCGAAACTGGGTGACTGCGTCCTACTAGATGGGGATTTGTATGCAAAATGTCACTAAAAGCGCCATTTCGTTCTTATAAAATCACGGATGACCGCGATTGGCCCATATGTTGTAGTCTTTTGGACGCTGAGTCGACTGGTTTTGGTCCGAAAAGGCTGCGATGCAGCGTTCCTCCTTTATTCCCAATCGAACATGGTTGAACAAGCGGTCACGTGCTCCTGCGTACACCAGTCACCTGGTCACCGTGCCTGCAGGGTACAACTTACTAGCCTGTTGGACCTTTTTTGGGTGCACTCCTGTCACTCGAGTTGAACCTTGGTGTGAAAATTGTCGCCTGCTGGCGTGGTGACCAGGTGATTTGGGCACCCAGGAGCACGTGACTACTTGTTCAACCATGTTCGATTGGGAATAAAGGAGGAACGCTGCATCCCAGCCTTTTCGGACCAAAACCAGTCGACTCGGCGTCCAAAAGACTACAACATATGGGCCAATTGCAGTCATCCGTGCTTTTATAAGAACGAAATGGAGCTTTTAGTGACATTTTGCATACAAATCCCCATCTAGTAGGGCGCAGTCACCCAGTTTCGGTGGAAGTGCGCGAGTTCGATTGGGATTAAAGTAGGAAGGGAGCGTGTCAGCTTTCTCGGACCAAGACCATTCGACTCAGCACCCCGAAGACTACAACTGGTGAAATTTTGATTTTTGCCTTAACTTCCCCTTTAAGGGTTATACATGTATACTGGTGAGTTATGTCACATGATCACTCCGAGACAATTCCTATGCAATTGCTAACAGTGGTAGTATCATCTCCCGCTACTTCACTGTGTTGATGTGTTGCAAACACAAGCACACAGCACACATCTTACCCGCATCTCTGGCTCCGAGGACAAGCTGATGAAGTAGGTGCGTTTCTTCGGGTTGATGTGCACAAGCTTGACACACCATGGGTACTTGGTGTCTGTTGCTTGAGCAATACTGGAGTGCATCACCACATGGAGATACACACATGTTAGATAGGTAAATGGGGGGGGGGGGGGGGGGTGCCAGCACTGCACACTACTGGCATGTAGGGATATGCAGGATACCATGCTCATGGTGGCAGGCGAACTACGTCACCAGTACAGTCAAATTGCCGAGATATTCAGGCAATGCATAGCCGCTAGTAAGGAGTTCTCCGTCCCACAGCAGAGCACAAGCGTGGGTATTCAGAGAGAGAGAGAAGCCAAGGAAAAGAACACCGGAGCACAGGAGAGAAGGGATGAAAAGGAGAGAGTAAGATACATGAGAGAAAGAGAGAAAGAGAGGCCTAGACAGACAGACCAACAGAAAAGAAAAAGGGAGAGTCAATAGGAGACAGAGAGAGAGAGAGAGAGAGAGAGAGAGAGAGAGAGAGAGAGAGAGAGAGAGAGAGAGAGAGAGAGAGAGAGAGAGAGAGAGAGAGAGAGAGAGAGAGAGAGAGAGAGAGAGAGAGAGAGAGAGAGAGAGAGAGAGAGAGAGAGAGAGAGAGAGAGAGAGAGAGAGAGAGAGAGAGAGAGAGAGAGAGAGAGAGAGAGAGAGAGAGAGAGAGAGAGAGAGAGAGAGAGAGAGAGAGAGAGAGAGAGAGAGAGAGAGAGAGAGAGAAGAAAGAGAGAGCCAATACGAGAGAGAGAGAGAGAGAGAGAGAGAGAGAGAGAGAGAGAGAGAGAGAGATGCAAAGCCTGGAAAGAACATGAATCAGTCTTCTCACCGGTAGCCCTCTAGTGAGAACTGTCCCTGAGCACTGGATGACGACTCATCTTTATAGTAGTACATACAGCCGCTCTTCAATATGAGGTAACGTCGCTTCCCTGAGTGCAACAACATCAGTCATACGTCAGAAAAGAATCAACATGTAAAATAAGAGGTGACAATGGTACGGGGTTGAGACAATACACCGGCTCTTTGAAATGAGGTGACAATGGTGGATGCTACATGGTTGGCAAGGTCAGAACATCATGTGGGTATGGTCGAACATTTGCATTTTTTTCACACATTTCCCCCGGTGGAAATCTACCTCAAGAAAACAAGAACACACACTGTTCCTTTCAAGTGCCCAGGGAAGTGGTCAAGTGGCTAACGTTAGTTGTACTGGTTCTACTAATGTCACTACTGGGAGAGCTTCCCAGGCTTTAGAGAATACAATCATACTGATCACCAAATCGACCCCATGCCCACCTGTCTGCAGTGCCGTAGTACTTGTAAGTGACTGAATGCGGGGAAGTGTGGAGCTACTTTGAAGTACCTGTCCATCCTCTCCCCCCCCCCCCCCCCCCTCATGTAGTTCTTTATGTGCAGAGTCTGTAAGTAGGTATCGAATAACATTTAGAGCACTTGCATCACTTTTCTCCATTTTTTTTACTCTGCTCTACAGAGATCGGATAATTATACCGGCCTCGTCTGCTATAGCTGCTGCTTCTTCATTTGTTGCAGGCACGGCAGCGCTCACTCTTGCAGGCCCGCAGGGCCATTTCTTTAGCAGAATACCGAAGTTCTCAGCCCCAGACCGAACTCATGAAGGTCAGCCATGGCTGCATCCTCACTCTCACATGCTTCGGGGTCGCTTGTGGCACCTACTATCGGTTGCCGGCTCAGTAGTAGTAGTAGTAGTATTCTTTTATTTTCCATCGGAAGCCTCAACAGTGATGAACACAACTCTTAAGAGGGCCGATAACAGGGTAGAGGGGTTTGGGGTGAGAAAAAAATAAATAATAATAATAATAAGAGATATTTAAACTAAACTAAACTGATACTTGGAACAATAAAGCAGCAGTAAGCAGTAAGCAGTAAACACAGGTATACAATACAAGCGATGCAGATCAATGAGGCCGTTTGCTGAAAAGAAGATCTAAATACTTCTGAAAAGACGCTGCGTCTTTAAGCATGGTCATAATGGGATAGTGCAAGAATTAAAGAGATGTTTTTAAAAACGAATTTAAACTAGGAACGCAGTAAACACAGTTATACAATACAGGCGGTGCAGATCAATGAGGGAGTTTGCTGAAAAGAAGATCAAAATACTTCTGAAAAGACGCTGCGTCTTTTAGCATGGTCTGAAGGTGCTTAGCAAATGTAGTGCGGTGCTGGGTGCGCCACTCCACAGGCAAAGAATTAAAGAACAGGGCAGCACGATTTGAAAAGGAATTGACACCGTCAGTCGTCCGGAATTTAGATATTGCAATAGCAGCATTAAAAGAGCTTCTTGTTGTCCTAGGGCCGGTTGAAACTTGAGGGAAAAGGTCCGTCAGATTTGGGAGAGGGAAAACGACATGATTAACATGGATAAATTTAGCAATGCTACGAATAAGGTAATGTTCAAACGGATCAATCGACAATCTAGCTAACAGCGGCATGACGTCCTCTTGTAGTTTCGAGCCACAAGCAGCGCGTACAGAACGACGATAAACGGACGAGAGTCGCTGTCGGTCCTTGGCGGATAGCTTCATTGCAAAGCAAGAGCAGCAGTATAATAAGTCAGGCAGGATAACCGAGAGGATAAACTGCCGTGTTGCCTTCAAACTTAGTTGCCGAAAACATCGTCGAAGAGCGCCAATTTTCGTGCAAGTCTTCCTAACGATAAAGTCTATGTGACCAGACCAAGAAACATCACTGTCTACAATGACTCCCAGGATTCTCGTGCTAGACACTTGAGTCAGAGCCTGTTGGTTAAAAACGATTGGAGTTGAGAGGGGTTGAGAAGACTTAGAAATCATCAAAGTTACAGTCTTTGTTGTATTAATGCGCAGCCCAAGCTCGTCTAGATCCACAGAAATTGCAGATAACGAATCAGTAACGGTAGCGACGGCCTCAGCTTGTGTACGTCTGCTGGCATACAACGTCATGTCGTCAGCGAACATCGGGAGCTTGCAAGAAAAGGCCTCTGCTGTCAATGGGAGCTTCCGTACATATATGTTAAATAGCACCGGACCCAGAATGGTGCCCTGTGGCACGCCACTAGTGATTGCCACCAACGGAGATGTTCCAGTGTGGGTAACCACCCGCTGTTGTCTGGCACAAAGGTATGATCGGAACCAGGCCAGGGCCACTCCCGAAATACCGACAGCTGCGAGAGCAAGAAGAAGCTGTTGATGCTTCACCATATCGAACTCAGTGCTCCAAGACTGCTGACCAGCAGGTCAGATTGAGTCCCATGCCTGTGTGAGGCTAAGTTACCCTAGTCCCCCCCCCCCCCCCCCCCCCCCCCAGCACTATCCCTAATCCAGCCAGTGACCATGGTGACTGTGTGTGATAAAAGATAACTCTGCGGGATGGCTAGTATAAATAGTATTCAATGTCACACATTTCTGCCTTTTGCTCGTACGACTGCCTCAGACTGGCATTGCTATTGCTACTGTGGTGCACAGTACTAGCGTACCCTTTGACGCAAAGAAATACGTTGCTATCAACAACGGGTTTAACCTTTGCTGCTACAACGTCAGCTCGACTGAACACGCTGCACCTGTGAACGGGAACTGATGTCTAACGCATGTGGAATAATTTACAAAGAAAATCTGCAGCAATCATCCTAAACAGTACAGGGAAGCCGGCTGTACATTCTACATGCACACAATGTACACAAATGTTAATGAAAATGTACCAAGAATCTGCACAGCTGCAGTACTCACAGCTGCGAACGCTTCCTCCCTGTTTTCGAATCCAGCCACAGCAGTCCATATGACCATCAGCCATTAGCTGCTGGGCACTCACACCGAGCGATGGTTCGACGCCCGCCGACATGGTGCCCGTCTTGACGGACCCCAGCGACTGGCGCTTACCCTGCGCGTTGTGGTGCGAAGCGTGCGGAGCATGCTGGATGCTGCTCGCCGATTGGGTGTAGCTGAGTGAGCGCTGCTGGCCCTGATGGTCATCGGCGGTACGTGTATTCGCTGTGGTCGTGTTGCTCGCCACCATCGTGCTGGCTGAGCCCAACGATGCAGGCACAGTCTGTCCACGCATCACTGAAGGTCTGGACGGTAGGTTCGGCTGATTCGGTCGTTGTCCCGGTGCGGCGGGCTGCGCGCACCCTCCGGAGTGGTACGACATGCCACGCTTCAGCCCAGCCTTGGCCAGTAGACTATCGACAGCGGAGAGGACGCTGTAGCGAACCAAAGGATCTGCTATTCCCATCTTAGCGTGAAGGTAACCATCGTCCAACATCTTCAGGTCGCTGCCGACGATGTTCAGCTGCGAAAATTTGTCCGTCAGATTGACAAATCCGGAGGTGCGCAACCACAGGCAGACCTCAGCATGAGACCAATTTTCCACCGCCCGACTCATTGTTGTGGTGCAGAAATGCCTACAGCTCGCCGCGCTCCCCCTCCTATTCAGACGAGCAGAACTGGCCCGATCGTCCGGAACGCATTGGTGGGGATTTTTCTGCGTGCTGCGCACAGTTTGGACTCGAGTACTCTTGCCGGCTAGTCTGGGTGAAGAGCCGGTGGCTCAGTGGGCAACTCGCTCTACATAAGGACGATGCGATACCTTACTCAGCCGCAGAGCTACTCTTATTTTTGCATGAAGAATGCCTACCAAACATCAGATTATATTCTACAAGAACAACCAACAGGTGGTGGGTTTACTGTCTGTGGCAGCGTGAACCAGCACCAAACTCCGGCCTCGTGAGTGGTGAACCATGGTGAACGCAAACGAGTTTTCTGATCGCCTGCGCCGAGTCGATCGAGTGCCTAGATCAGGCCACCTGCTCAGATCAGCAGAATGGTCTCGTTTCTACACGAGCCCACGCGATCGCGATGGTGACCAACATTTTTAGTGTATAGTAGGGCATAGGGCTAGGGCCGTAGCCGGCGTAGGGCACTAGGCCTAGGCCAGGCTAGGGGTGTGTAGCCTAGTAGTAGGTCTACTACTTACTAGGTCTAGATGTATAAAAATTATGTAGGACAGGCTCAGCGCAGAGACGTAGGCTAGGCTGTGTCCATGGCATGGTGTCTGTGTGTCCCCGGCGCGGTGCGGTGTCACTGAGTCTGTCAGGTCCAGGCGATGCGTGATGCATGGCGCTTTTGCAATGCCCGGGAACCTGTGCCACTACTACTAGTGCACTGAAGCCGTGTGAAGGCGACGTTATAACGAATCTTGTGATGATCAGATCGTTGTCTGTCTTGTTGTAACCGATGTCGTACTAACGAGGGTAGACCTGTACATGTAGGCTGTACGAGTATCAAGATTTTCTTATTCGTTCGCACGTGCGTAGGCCAGGGACGCGAGCATGCTACGTGTACACCCTGCCCAGGCCCATGATGGATACCCGGTAGCTTGATCGATGTTTCATGTCGTCTTGTAGGGGGGGGGGGGGCAATGGCAATGGAAAAAACCGTCTTCCAACGGGTTGTTTTGT
Source organism: Sycon ciliatum (assembly GCF_964019385.1). Lineage (NCBI taxonomy): Eukaryota > Metazoa > Porifera > Calcarea > Leucosolenida > Sycettidae > Sycon > Sycon ciliatum. The sequence goes on along the minus strand of NC_088643.1, from coordinate 76,173,992 downwards.
ACTGGGGTCTTGGGGAGCACATTGTAAGTAATACTAGTTATAATGAGGAAACATCATTTTCTGAAGCGGATACTAGGGCTTGAAAGTGCCACGTCACAGCATAGCAATGGCATAGCAACAATTATAATTTGAAAAATTCAAAAACTGGATCCACCTGGATCCAGTTTTTTGTATGGATCCAAGCACTTTTCAAGCGGTCTTACAGCAAGGTGATGTAGCCAGTGAAACTGACTGATTTGGCTAGTGGGGGCGGGGTGACAACTAGTTGGTGGCGAAGTGAAAGTCGCACCTGCATACGACATGAGTGGGTTGCTAATACTTGCTATGCACCCACATACTGAGGCAATAGCAAAGTCACACCTTCGTGGATCCAAAATAGAAATCTGATGTCAACTTACTACTCCCAGGCCGTTTTTGACGTCATCACTTTCAAGCGAATGATGCAAAACAGCAGAAAAAATAATTGCCTGATACTAGTGATAATTGTTGATAAAACTCGTCATAAGACACAAAATGTTGACCCCCCCCCCCCGGAGTTGTCCACTAACTCTTGGTGTCAGTCTCAGTCGCTATGCTTTTTTTTAAGCCTCTTATGGGCAATCACAGAACATGATTTCACTGGCCTGACCGCGGCAACAACTGCAAAGCAAAACAAAACAAAAAATGTAAATAAAAATAAAATGAAACTTTGTCGCTATGCTGCATGCATGCCCGCCTCACCGCTCACAACGCACAGCACAGCTGATCAGACCTCAATTTTTTTTATTTTTTTTTATTGGGAACACAGCCCTACAAAGAGACATGTGGAGACAAACACAAGACAAGACACAGGGGATGTAGGGACGACGTGCCGATGTACAGGGAGCAACTCGACCGACCAGGGGTCTCGGCGTTAGCGTTGCAATGCAACCTGGCATCGAAAAAAAGGGGGGGGGGTTGCATGGTCAAGTAGCAAAAATAATAATTTGGTGCGAGAAAGGGGCGCTAGTATTGCACCAAATAATATAAATACGTGTAATGACTAAACCAGAAGGGAAAAAATAAGAAAGAGAATAATCATAACAAGTAAGTACTAGTAGAGAGGTAAGTACTAAATGGGTCTCAATATCATCATCACAGGTACTGTGTGGACCACAGCCATCTCTTTCGGATTAGATCCTTACATACGTTGACCTCAGTGAAGGTTTGGAGGCGTCTTGAATGAGGTTCGTGAAGCAGGAGGTCCGCAGGCAGTTTGTTCCAGGGTGTGATGGCGAAGAAGGGGAAGGATCGCAGGAGGTAGTCAGGGGCTGTGCGAGGGGGTGTCCACTTCAGCTGGAAGGCATGGTGCGTCTGACGTTTTTGCCGTATGCACATGCTAGCTACGGCAGGGGGCTTGGTTGGTGGCAGCATGGCCTTTACGGGGAGGCCCTGGAATGTAGTGCAGCTTGAACAAGTATGACAGGGCTGCCACCATCCGACGAAGCTGAAGATTTTGGAGGATGGTTCCAGGTCCCAGGAAATGCAGGGCACGTTGCTGAACCTTGTCCAGCTGGGCCATGTTAGTTGCGGCTGCGCTCGACCAGGCCGGCCAGTGGGGCATATTCAAGTAGGGGTCGCACGAATCCCTTGTAGACCGTCACTCGACCATGGCCGTCCAGGATGGGTGCTGCCTTTCGTAGGAAACCCAGCCTTTGGGAGGCGCGCAGTGCAACACTGCGAGTGTGCGCTCTGTAGGAGAGAGTAGGGTCGAGCATGACTCCCAGCAGCTTCAGGGTATCTGTCTCCTGGAGTGCTTCACCTCCAGAGGTGACTGGTGGAGTGCAGGGGGAACGTGCTTGCGATGTAGAGTCATGCGCTGTGTCTTGGCTGGCTCAAAACAGATACGCCACTTGCGGCCCCACTCCTCAAGACTGTTGAGGGACCGTTGGAGGGAGGCAGTGGACTGTTGGAGATCGTCAGTTGGCTGTACTAAGCTGTAGAGTGTGGTGTCGTCTGCAAAGCTGCTCAACTGCGTTCCTGGAGTTGAACATTGTTCAATGTCACAGGTGTATAGAAGGAAGAGGCTGGGTCCTAGGATGCTGCCTTGGGGGACACCAGCCTGGATGGGTTGAGCATCTGACGTCTGGCCTCCAACCACAACGCGGATGTTTCGGTTGGTGAGGTAGTCCTGTAGCCATACAAGCAGGCATCCGTCGACGCCGGCCTGCTTTGCTTTGTACAGCACTCCTGTGTGCGATACCCGGTCAAACGCACCGGCAATATCCACGGCGAGGACCTGGACACAACCGCCAGTACTTATGGTGTGGACCCATTCATGTTGGAGAGCCGTTAAGATATCTGCGGTTCCTCTACCACGTCGGAATCCAAAACCGGCTGTTTGGCAACACCTCATGCTTCTCTAGGTAGTTAACCAGTTGCGTGTTTACAATGCCCTCCATGACTTTCGACATGATCGTTAGCAGTGATATTGGTCGGTAGTTAGATGCCAAAGATCTGGAGGACCGCTTGTGAACCGGGACTACATGGGCAAGTTTTCATGCCCCAGGTTGCACACCGGCTAAGAAGCAGAGGGCGAAGAGCTTTGCCAGTGGGTCTGCAAGTTCAGATGAGCACATCTTGAGCACACGAGCAGAGATGCCATCCGCTCCAGTTGCTTTTGATACAGCCAAGTTCGCCAAGTGCCGTTTGACCGTTGCTGCGCGGAAGTGAATGTGCTTTAGCGTGGCATAGGCAGGTCGTTGCAGGTCAGGCAGGTCAGCAGCACAGAGGTCGTTATTGCCAAGGCTACACTTATTCGCAAAATGCGCTGCAAAGCACTCAGCTTTCTCACGAGAAGAGTGGATCTCTTGTCCTGCAGGGTTGGTCAGCAGGGGAATGTCAGAGCAACGTCCCTTGCCTGCTGCGCTCTTGATGGTTGACCACCACTCTTTGTCCCGGAGGGAACCTGCAGTAAGCTTGTTGCGAATTCTACGTTGATGTGCTAATTGCGCTGCATGACACGCTTCCACTTCGTGGTTAACAGTTGTGATGTACTGGACCTTGTGGTTCTCGTTGCGGGGATCGCGTCGCCACAGCTTCCATGCCCGCTCCTTGGCATGATTGGCGTTAGAACAGTCCGGTGTCCACCATACAGGGTTGGATTGGTGTACCACAAGCTCTTTGGATGGTATGAACTGCCTCAATACAGTACTACAAAGTACAATAGTAGAATGATAACGACCGGGCCAAACGGTACAGGAAGTAAGCTTTCAGTGCCATGGGAAGTAAGCTTTCAGTGCCATGTCACGTGTACATGTCACGTGTACATGTACTAATCTCATAAAATGTGCACACAACCCCCTGGCCCGGCCTCGCTGACTCGCTGTATCACCATGGTCACTGTCAGCGTACTAGTACTAGTAGTAGTACTCAGTAGTAGTAGTAACATGTATCAGTTACACTACAGTAATAAAGGATAGCTACATCAGTACATGTACAATCATGTACATGTACTAATGTACTGATGTACATGTACATGTAGCTATGGACTGACTGTATGCAGAATAAGGCCATCATCATCAAACACTGAAACAGCACAACAACACAACGCTTGTTATTACTTCTGGACTGTATTGAGTAGCTCTGCCAATACAAGCGACATTTTGCCTAGAGAATTCTCGCCTCCCACTGTGGCACAATGTGATATCAGTTTAGTAGTCTAGATACAGTGCAACGAGTGTTAGTTTCCAAGATCTTTACAAGACTGGCGAACACTAAATGTCATGAAGAAAGTGAAGAGAAAGGAGGTTTATATAGGAAAGAGATTGTGATAGAAGACTGTGCAATGAAGTTTGTTGTTTTGTTAGATATCTGACGTGTGCTGTTTGGAAGAAGTGTTTGGATGCAAACAGAACTTACAAGAGATGAGTAAAGACTACTTTTCTACAATAGCGTTGTAGGCGAGGAGTGCGTAACATCAAAAGATGTCGTAATGTGGATTGGAACTATGCTAGCCAAACATTACGTAATTATTATGGTAGCGAAGTACGTGTAGTAGGTATTACAATGTGTGCGAGAGTATGGTGAATCAGTGTTTGTGATGATGAGGAAAATATGACGTGTACATGCAAACAAATGATGATGTCATGATGCGAGAACGTCAGAGACGCTACAGAGCTCCCCTCCTAGTGAATGAGTAATGAGCGATAACTAGCGCGATAAAGTGAGAGCAAGCAAATGGGATAAGCGAGAGAGTGTCAGAAATAGGCGGGAAATCTGACTTGACGACCAGCTCGTGTTTGGCGTGGCGGAGGCACGTCGAATGCGAGCGATGGCGTCGGCTTGGTCGGATGGCAATGGTCGACAGACTGGTTGTCATGGAATGCGGGTTTGAGTCGGTCGATGGATACTGTGTCGGAGCGGCCGTTGAGGTCGAGGCGGAAGTACTTATCATGACGTTCCAGGACTCGGTGTGGACCAGTGTAAGGACGTTGGAGGGGCGTTCGTGTTGCATCTGTGCGAATGAAGACATGAGAGCATGTCGAGAGGTCAGCTGGAATGAACGGATGCTGGGTGGGTGGCTTGCGGGGTTGTGTAGGGCGGAGCTCGGACATGGCTTGTTTGAGGCGGCTGACATAGGACGTCGGATCCGGAAATGGCTCAGGCTCGTCAGTGAGGAAATCACTTGGCAGGCGGAGGTGGCAACCGTAGACCATTTCTGCAACTGAGCAGTTGAGGTCAGCCTTCAGGGAGGAGCGAATGCCGAGCAGGACTAGTGGCAGATGTTCCGTCCAGCGCTGTGGATTGTCGGAAGCTCGGAGTGCAGCTTTCAGTTGTCTGTGAAAGCGCTCTACCATGCCGTTGGCAGCAGGGTGGTAAGCCGTTGTACGAATGCGAGACGTGCCAAGTAGTGACATGAGCGATGACCACAGGGATGACTCAAATTGGGCACCTCGGTCGGTTGTGAGCACAGTGGGAACACCAAATCGGGCGACCCAGGTGGCAACAAACTGGCGAGCGACGGTTTCGGCTGTAATGTCGGGAATAGGTACTGCTTCGGGCCAGCGAGTAAAGCGATCTACCATCGTCAAGAGGTAGCGAGACTCACTAGAAGATGGAAGCGGGCCTACGATGTCGACATGGACATGGGAGAAACGGGCATCAGGTTGCTTGAATGCACTCACGGGAGATGTGGTGTGGCGCTGAACTTTAGACTGCTGACAAGCGTGGCAGGAACGACACCACTCACTAATATCCTTGTTCATCGCGGGCCAGACGTAGCGAGCTGTAATCAGGTGCCTGGTAGCGCGGGTACCAGGGTGGGAGAGGCCGTGAAGCGAATTGAAAACAGCACGGCGCAGCTTGGCAGGTACATACGGGCGGGCAGACGCAGTAGAGGTGTCACAGATGAGCGAGTGATCAGTCATGGGCAGAGCTATAGATTGCCAGCATAGCGAAGTGGATGGATCCTTACCAGGACTGGGCAAGTCTGGATCATCTTGTTGAGCGGCGGCAAAGGAAGCTGTGTCAATGGCAGTGATGGCAGAGACGGGCTCATCGGGTAGGTGGCATCGTGACAGTGCATCAGCGGCAGCATTCTGAGAACCCTTGACATGACGAATATCTGTCGTGAACTCAGCAATGTACGACAAATGGCGCTGTTGACGCGGGCTGTGGGTCTGTGAACGGCTGTGGATGGCATGTGTCAGAGGCTTGTGATCGGTGCACACATGGAAGACACGCCCTTCCAGGAAGTGTCGGAAATGCTTAATGGCTAGGTAAATAGCGAGGAGCTCTCGACAGAAGGTGCTGTAGCGTGTCTCAGCAGGCTTTAACTTGCGTGAAAAGAAGGCAACAGGATAACACTCACCATCTAGCTCTTGTTGGAGGACGGCACCAACAGCAATGTCTGAAGCGTCGACCATCAAGCTGTAGGCGGCATCCGGGCGAGGATGGTGAAGTGTGATGGCCTCAGTGAACGCAGCTTTGACATCATTGAAAGCAGCGATGGCCGAGTCGGACCAGACGAGCGCGCCTTTGGTGCGGTGGCGTTTCTCAAGCATAGCGTGCAGAGGTGCGAGCTTAGCAGCAAGATGTGGCTGAAATCGGTGATAGAACGTGACGAAGCCGATGAACTCACGGAGCTTACGAACACTAGCTGGCTGTGGGAATTCACGAATGGCGGTCATGCGAGCGTCGAGAGGTCGGATACCTGAGGCAGTCACGTGATGTCCCAGGAAGTCAAGCTCATCCTGGCCGAACTGCGACTTCCGGACGTTGATCAAGATGCCATGTGAAGCAAGGCGGGAGAATATGCAGCGAAGGTGGGCCATATGTTCAGCGGGTGAGGCGCTAGCAATGAGCAAGTCATCCAGATATGCAAAGCAGAAGGGAAGGTCTGAAACTACCTGGTCAATGAAGCGTTGGAATGTCTGGGCTGCGTTGCGAAGGCCAAAGGGCATGCGGACAAACTCAAACAGTCCAAAGGGGGTGGTGATGGCAGTTTTCGGGATGTCGTCAGGGTGCACAGGAATGTGGTGGTATGCACGGACGAGGTCAATCTTAGAGAATATGATCTTGTCATGCAGGTGGGACGTAAAGTCTTGAATATGCGGGATGGGATAGCGGTCGGGGATCGTGCAGTCATTCAAGGCTCGGTAATCACCACAGGGTCGCCAGTCACCGGATTTCTTTGGCACCATATGCAGAGGGGATGACCATGCACTAGAGGAGGGACGAATAATGCCTAAATCTAACATGTGTTGGAACTCACACTTAGCGACAGCAAGGCGGTCGGGTGCCAGACGGCGAGGCTTAGCGTGGACGGGGTGGCCATCTGTGACTATGCGGTGTGTCACATTGTGCTTGACAGGCGAGTCACCAGTGGTCGGTCGGACAAGGTCAGGAAACTCACTCAGCAGGGCAGAATACTCACTAGGGCTATCAGTGTCCAGCAGGTTGGTAGCGGAGGTGCTGACATCCGAGGCGGATCCGACAACGGCAAGTTGAGTAGTGGAGTCCCGGAGACATCTGGCGGCCAGGTCGACAGTGAGTTGGAAGTGGCCAAGGAAATCCGCACCCAGGATCGGATAGCTGACGTCAGCAACGACGAAGACCCATTTGAAAGTGCGTCGGAGACCTAAGTCTAAATCTAGCAGCTGCTGACCGTACGTGGCGATGCTGCTCTGATTCGCTGCACGGAGGCGAGGGCTATTGCGATGAACACGACGAGACAGAGTTACGAATGACGGAGGAAGAACACTGACGGCGGCGCCGGTGTCGACAAGGAACTCGACGGACTGGGAGCGATCCTTGACGAATAGTAGGCGACCGGTAGCGGTATTCGAGGGGCCAACCACACTAGCGGTCGCGACTAGTGGCTGGCCTTCCCGTTTCCCGACAGGAATCGGCAGGGGTCTCGGCATTTGTTCGCCTTCGCACCGAACGCACGGTGATACCAGCAAAGGTCGTCGTGATTGTCACGGCCGGGAGACCTGGAGGCACTTGGGTGGCGTGACGGTGGCCCGGGACTACGCTCTCGTTGGCGGCCACGCTGGGAAGGGGCACCGGTGTCACGGGTCATCACATTCACAGCGGACGTCAGCTTGGCGAGTTCAGCTCGGAGCTGGGCCATCTCAACCCTGTCAGCGGTGCAGGCCTGTTCCGCATCTGTGGACGCTGTAGATCTACATGATAAGGCCGTACTAGACCGAGCAGGGGCTGCACTCAGAGCGTGAACACTTGTACCGGTGAGTGGGGTTGAGCACGTGCTATCAACCATCTATTCTTGTCAGCAAGCGCGGCGAGGTCGGCCAGGCTGAGGCACCAGTCACGGGCAAACGCTGTACAAACAGCTCGCGCAGGATAGTCGGGTCTAGAGACTTACTGCCCGAAAGCGAGCGGAAGCGGAAGAACCAGCGTTGCTGGACATATTGCACTTTACTCACGTCGGGGGTCACCAATTTAGTAGTCTAGATACAGTGCAACGAGTGTTAGTTTCCAAGATCTTTACAAGACTGGCGAACACTAAATGTCATGAAGAAAGTGAAGAGAAAGGAGGTTTATATAGGAAAGAGATTGTGATAGAAGACTGTGCAATGAAGTTTGTTGTTTTGTTAGATATCTGACGTGTGCTGTTTGGAAGAAGTGTTTGGATGCAAACAGAACTTACAAGAGATGAGTAAAGACTACTTTTCTACAATAGCGTTGTAGGCGAGGAGTGCGTAACATCAAAAGATGTCGTAATGTGGATTGGAACTATGCTAGCCAAACATTACGTAATTATTATGGTAGCGAAGTACGTGTAGTAGGTATTACAATGTGTGCGAGAGTATGGTGAATCAGTGTTTGTGATGATGAGGAAAATATGACGTGTACATGCAAACAAATGATGATGTCATGATGCGAGAACGTCAGAGACGCTACATCAGCATGCGATTGTTCTTCACGTATCATGAACCCCATCCCATCACCCATAATTATTCCTATCATCAGTGCATGTTCACATCATTCCCTCATAATAGCATGCCTTGTATTTTAAAAGCACTGCCGCGTTTAAGTCGGTGGATCCATAGGTCCATAGATCCATAGGTCGATCTTCAGATCGGCTGAGTGAGAGAACCGACTGTCTTCTGTAACATGTACTTATATTCGTCATCTTTTACTTGAGAGTCTAGGCTGCAGGCATACGTATTATGGTTAGACGAGAAGGCAGAAATGCCGCTGTGTATCTCAGTGATGTACTTGTAGTAAAGTAAAAACAAACAAGGAAACAGACACGATCCTACGACCCAAGCCACCAGCCAACGGAGGTGACAATGGCCCGGGGACTTGTAATTGTAGTTGTACATGCAGCTGTCGGAAGAAAGAAGTATGCCCTGTGGACGGAGCATGCCTAACGGAGAGCATGGTGGACAAGGCAAGATTCACCACACTCCATAGATACAGAGAAGAAGAAATTATTATATGAACACCGGAATACCAGCTGCATGTACTACGATTATAACCAACAATCACCTCTGTGTCCCAGACAACACCATAGGCATAAGAGCGCGTGACTACCACAAAATGTTACTACATCTGGGCAAAAGGGATGAGGGGGGAGCATACAGCTTTCAAAGGGTGGTTCACGGCAAAGCGGGGACCTGCTAGTATACAGCAACAGAAGCAAAATGTGCAATCCATGACTCGCGGAAAATTGGCAATAGTTGAAACACCCAAGCACCTGTCTCTAAACTCACTTAGGAGAGAACTGGTCAAAAAGTGTCGTCACGAGGACATTTTAATACTACCTTCTGAACTTCAAACCATCCACAGGCATCTTCTGATCAAGCGGCAGAGAACCAGCTACATTGTACATCATACATCATATACAATGTACAATGTATGTACTTACTGGGCGAATCGTTTTTATTCTAATCCAAATTAGCAACAGAAACCATCAAAAAGAAGGCATAAAGCAACAGCAAATGAAGGTATGCGAGAAACACCCAAATAAATTTCCTAAAAAGAAGAAGAAAAGAAAGAGAAAAAGAGTGAATGAAGTCTCACACATTGAAAAGCATGAGGTAGAAACCGCTAAAAAGCCGCGATCAAACAAGTCCCGCTGTACATGTACATGTATGTACTTACTACTTAGCTTAGCACTTGAAATGTCTCTGTTGTGAAATGTGCCACTCTTGCACATTGTTCTATTGTTTCACAAACATTGGCAGCTCTAACAGAGCTGGCAATGTTTGCGTCGCCGCGGATGTGTCAGTTCACCCAGTAATTTGATCTTTCACCAATGCTGTGATTCAGCCATTTTGACTTGCTTTGCGGGCCACAAAGCCAATGATTGAATCACAGCAGTGGTGAAAGCTCAAGTTACTGGACATCCGCAGCGACACAAACACTGTCAGCTCTTTTAAGAGCTGGCATGTTTGTGAAACTATAGAACATATAAACCAGCATCCAGATTCTCAATACTGTTGTCTAATGATGTCTGATGAGCGTCTACTTTTTGTATTTGTATTTATATCATTATCTCATGGCACATCATGATGACGGCCAGTAAAACTGAGACAAGGGTGAAAGCCAAACACAGCAGTAAAACAGATAAAAGAATACAAATAAAAGGCAAAGGAGGAGACAAACCAGCAGGATGTCGTGCAAATACATGAAACCTATAATTGAGCAGAGATTTTAGCAACAAAATTATCCATCGACGTGCTGGTCTTGGCCTGCGTTGGTAATGTTGCCCAAAACACATAGCCAGCAAAGATCGGGGATCTAGTGAATAGGGTGGAGGCAGCGCGTGGGAGACTGAATGAGTTCCGGGTATTCCGTGTTTCGGAGAACCAATTATAAGCCTGCATATGCAAGGGTATTTTATTTAGTAATATTTTATGTATGAGAACACAGAGGTGGTACTTATGTCGAGTGGAAAGGGGACTGATCTTGGCAATTTCATAAAGGCTAGCGGAGGGAAAGCGACGATCTTTGCTAAATAAGATTTTAAGGAGCATGCGGTTATGGTTTCTAGCTTGTTCAATACAGTAGTAGTTATGCCAGACCAAGCAGTATCACAGTAGTCAAGTAAGGGCAATATATAGCAACGATAAAACAAGCGCTTGCAAGAAAGAGGAAGATGTCTACAGTGGGCTTGAAGAGCCCCAAGGATGGAGCTTGTGCGCTTGCCGACATACTGCACATGGGGTGACCACGACAATTTAAAGTCAATAACAACGCCAAGATGCTTATGCTCTTCAACAATACGAATAGCAACACTTGAAGAAGGAAAACAAAGTGGCAGGGAAGGGGGAGAAGGGGAAATGTACGTAGCTGCCGTAATATCAACGTTTGGCTGCAACTTCCAATCATGCATCCAGGTTATAACCTTGCCAATGCTATCTTGCATGGTTTCATGCAGTCGTATAGGGCAAGCATTGGAGCAAAGCAGAGCTGTGTCGTCAGCGAAAAGGCTGACACCAGGGGCAATATCGGGGAGGTCATTAATATACAGGAGAAATAGCAGTGGCCCAAGGATTGAACCCTGGGGGACTCCAGAAGTAACGGGTAAAGGCTCCGACAACATAGACTAGTTGAGAGGCGTACAAGGTGATGTCGGTTAGAGAGATACGATGAGAGCCAGCCGATAGCCTTGCCATCAATGCGATACAGGCCCGTAGCAGCCCCATTTTGGTTGGTCCGGCAGGATCCGACCTCGAAGCTCCCCCCCCCCCCCCCCGAGCCCAAAGTGTACATGATTGTACGTGTATGTACATGTGACCATGCAGAGTAACTGTAATATTAATAATAATATTCGCGGGATCCGCGTTAGCATCACTTGAATGTTCAGAAACACACACGCTATAGCCTTCGAATGACGTAGGGCGAGAAAAGGAAGAAGGATGTTCTGCGTGAGTCAGGAAAAGGGCATCAGCATGTTGTATCTCTCCAAACAGAAATTAATTCTTGAAGCCTTTGAAGGCATAGCAACAGTATCTAAATGCATGTGATAAAAGAGCCAAAATGGACCTTTGAGGGAGGAGAAAGGACATTGCAATGGAGGAATGGCAGGAGCTTACAGCACAGGACACGTAGTTCTACATGTATGTACATGACATGGTATTGGCTATTAGTATTACCAAGGATTATACTCTTACGATACTCTTGCTATTACCATGCACTACCTCTACTTACCGGTATATACCTCACTACTTCTACGTACAGTCAACTTCGCTAATAACGACTTCGGATATAACGACAATTCGCGAATAACGACAGAATTTCCATGCCCAAAGCAAAGTCCCATCTGACTGTATACATTTAACTTCGGACTATCTGCATAACGACAATTCGCGAATAGCGACATGATTTTAGTGCCCCGAGGTCATATTCACTGCTTGAATAACGACTTTCTGGCTTTTTGACAGCTATTTCAAGTACCTGTCATGCAGAAGTACCAGAAGAACCCGTGGTGATGGATAAGGCACACATACAAGAAGATACAGCCAGGGGGGGGGGGGTGTTTTTTCTTTTCTTCAAAATAGTTGGAATGATCAGCACACCTATTGGACATCATACGGTAGTTGTACAGTACATGATTGCACATTAATCTTCATACATGTACATGTACATGAACATGTCCCTGTAGATGGCTCCAAAAGGTTAATTTTTCAATTTATTTCCCTTGTCTATTGACTTTATTGTTCCTTTCAATTGCAATACGAAAATAAAGTACAAATTGACGTAGAGCATGAAAAGAGCTTCATTTCGATATGCATGTCATCAGGGAGTCGTCAAATACCATGTATTTGACGACTCCCTGCATGTCATACTATACAAAATATGGGTTCACAAACATTCAAATGGGACTTCGGATATAAGGACACTTCGCGAATAAGGACACTTTTCTGATGCCCCGCCGAATGTCGTTATTCGCAAAGTTGACTGTATTTCCCACATCATTTGTGATTTGTAGTAACGAAGCTAGTTACAAGATGTCTTTGGTGCGTTTGTAGAACCACTACATGGTGTCAGGGCCACGTAAAGCAGCCTGCAAGCCAGGCAGAGATGCTGCTACCCAAGACCCAGGACCTAGTACTAGTAGTGACCACTGTACGTGCGCGTGCGAATCCCAACAGCACGTATCTACCCTACTACAGTCAGTGCTGGGAGACCTCAAACAAGAACTGAAGGATGTCGTGAAACGCGAAATGCAAACACTCGCGGACAGTCTGCTCGCGCCTATTGCGTCACGCATCAGTGATCTCGAGGACCACGCCCAGCACCAGCGCGAAGACATCAGCCGCATCAGCGCGGAAAACAAGAAGCTACGCAAGACGGTGGAGCAGATTGCCGCAAAAACGGACGCGACTGTAATTTCCGCCATGGGAGACATGGAGAAGAAGCTTGGCGCCATCATGTCTGCTGGAGCCGACCGTGCGTCCAAATCGGGACCCCGTGGATCATGGACTGGTTTCGGTTCATGCAGCACTGCGCCCATAAATGGCAACGACATCCGTGACATGGTCGACGACATCGCGGATCAGCGCACCCGTGACAACAATGTGATACTTCGCGGCCTAAAGGAAAACTCGCGCGAAGACCTGCCCGCACTTATTGCAGCACTTGTTCCCGACTTCAAACGGGACGACATTATCCAAGTTTCACGACTCGAAGGGAGAAAGCAGCGTGTGGCAGATTCCTCTGCTTCCGCCAGTGCTAGCGCTAGCACTCAGCCACCAGACCCACCACGCCCTGTACGAGCTGTCCTCACGGCAAGTGGGAAATCGCACCTGATGCGCAACAAAACTCGCGCAAAGATTAACGGGCAGCCGGTCTACGTTAATCACGATCTGACACGCCAGCAGCAACAGAGGAGACGCCCGCTGGTGGCGAAGTTCAAGGCCCTGAGAGCTAAGGGAAACCCATGCCACCTGCCTAAGGATGTCATCGTCATGAATGGCAAGCCTTTGACTGACGCAGACATCGAGGATCTGCTCAATCAATAGGAATCAGCCCGGGCAGTCCCTCCATCACACGCAATAAGAAACACCGCAGTGATACAACCACCCACTGACACCAACGACAGAAAGCTAAGTATCACCCGTGCATGCATTTCTAAAATAGATTCTCCTTTGTTAATTGCCCACATAAATATCTGTAGCCTCTTAAATAAACTGCATGAAGTTGAATACATTCTATTCAAACATAAAATTGACGTCCTAGCAATTTCGGAGACATGGCTGAAAACAGCAATCCCTGACGGCTTAATCAAACTGCCTGGATACGAAGTACACAGAAGAGACCGCAAGCTAAAGACAGGAGGCGGTGTATGTATCTACATCAATGACAAACTTAAGCACAGACAATTACATATCCTCCAAGATATCGAAGCCGTTTCCATCCAGTTATTATTGCCGCACAATCCCATGAACATAGTATGCACGTACAGACCCCCTTCATCCCCCGTCACATATTGGGAGGAGTTGCTCAACACCGTTGATGACATCGAATCACACACGAGAGAAGCTCATACCATTGTGCTAGGCGACCTCAACGTCAACATCGCAGACCACCAACACCAGCAGTACAGGCACTTCCTAAGCTTCTGCCACGCTACCAACTTACAGAACATAGTTACGTCCCCAACCAGATTTCCGAGCCAATCGGTGCTAGACTTAATCTTACTACCCCGTACAATTTATCCACCAGCACGTGTCTCCTATTCCTCAGGGAGACAGAGCATCATCTACCAAGGCTGTTCCGTTAAGCCATGCGACGCTTCCGATCACCAACTAGTAGTTTTAGAGCTGTTGGCTACATTGCACTCTGCGCCGCAGAATCCACCGGTCAGAACCCGGAAACCTCCAATAAGAACCATAAATGCACAAACATTCCAGACAGAGATCACTTCGAAGATGTCAATCGTCGAGAACCAACCAACTGACCTCAATGCAAATATTAAACTTTTTCAGGGCTCCATCACCGAAGCACTTGATCATCATTGCCCCGTGAGGATAGTTACCTTTTCCACCAAGTATAAACCCGCACCATGGGTCGACGACGAGCTTCGTAAACTGCTCTACCGCAGAAAACGAGCTCATAGACTCCTGCTGAAACAGCCGGGTGACCAGCAACGAATCCAGTTGTTCCGAGCGCTTCGGCGAGAGTGCAAAATCACCATGCGCCGAAAGAAAGCCAATTACTTTCAGGCCGAGTTTATTAACAACAGACGGAACCCTAGACGTCAGTGGAGCGCTATGAACAGCCTACTTGGCAGAACGAAAGTCAGCCGTGAGCCTGGAGCTAGTATTGCAGACATTACATCTATATTCTCAGAAATAGTTGGGCCTTTGCCGCCAACAGAGACTTCTGACGCCCTGACGCTGGCATCCGTGCCTGATCATCCATCCAACATTCCGCCTGCTCTGCCGTGTGGCCCCCAGTCAGACGGCACTCTAGTTTCTTTTACCCGAATCACAGCGGGGGATGTTAAGTTCCATCTCCGTGCTATGGACAGTCGCAAAGCAAGCGGTCCTGACGCCATCCCCCCGCTCGTCTACAAACTTGTGTCTGACCAAATTGCACCAACGCTAGCCTCTCTCTTGTCGATATCCCTTGAAACTGGTGAATTCCCAACGCCCTACAAGCTAGCACACGTCCGTCCGATCCACAAACGTGGGGACGTTTCCGACCCTCGCAACTACAGACCCATCTCCCTCCTTCCTCTCATGTCCAAACTTCTCGAGAGGTGTGCGCTAGAGCAACTTACGCAATACATGGATAGCGCCAGTCACATGGAATCCCTCCCTGCAGTTCAGTTTGCGTACCGCAAAAACCACTCCTGCGACGATCTTCTCGCTCTGGTGGCAAATGATTGGAGTCAAAGTCTAGACCAGAACGAGTATGTGGCTGCGGCTTTCCTCGACATGTCCAAAGCGTTCGACACTGTCAACCACAGTTTGCTCCTCCAAGAACTGTTCGAGATTGGTGTGGGAGGGGTTGCACTGCGTTGGTTTGCATCATACCTTACTGACCGCCAGCAGAGAGTTGTCACCAAGTCTAGCAGAGGTGCCTGTTATTCTGCCTCCAGAGGTGTACCTCAAGGATCTATCCTTGGACCTGTCTTGTTCAATCTTGCTGTCCGCAAACTGCCAGAGTGTGTTGCTAGTACCAAGGTCCGTCAGTTTGCTGACGATGTTTCTGTCTACAAATCCGGAAGGGATCCACAGAAGCTCACTGCAGACTTGGCCAGAGACGTTCTGTCAATCCGCAACTTCCTCCGGGACCACGGCCTTAAACTCAACGCGGAAAAGACACAGTTCATCATATTCCGCCCAAAGTCCAAGGCTGTCCCAGCTAATCTCCAATTGTCAATTGATAGCACTAGCATACCGCCTTCAGCCACAATAAAATACCTCGGCCTCCTGTTCGACGAGCATCTTACGTACCGAGATCACATCACGCTCCTGGAACGCAAGATAGGCACTAAACTTGCTGTGTTCAGGAAAATCAAACACAATCTAACACCTGCTGCCAAACGAGTCTTTTACTGTTCCTTCATTCAGGCCCAACTTGAATACGGCTCTAATGCATTTGCGCACAGCCTCCAAGTCTCGCAAATGGACCGCATTACTCGTATATCTAACCGTGCTGTTCGGATTGTCTTTGGCTACCCGAAGTACTACGATGCTTCTCTTGTTCTAGCTAGGAACTATCTCGCTGCTATTTCCCTTAGATATCAATTTCGCCTGTTTGTACTGGTGTTTCGAGCCCTCCATAAGCTATGCAGTCCACTGCTCTCGACCTGCTTCCTCCCTCGCACTGCCACTTCACAAACCTCAGCACATACACGCTCTCAGTCCACTTTGTCACTTAGTCTTCCTTTAGCTTCTCGCCGCTATGGTTTATACTCGCTTAGCTTTCTTGGTTCCGATCGTTGGAACGCGCTTCCTGCTGATATTCGCACAATCTCCTTGCTCAGAAACTTCCGTTCATCTATTCAACAATTCATAGGGTACCCTGTAAAAAGGCCCTAGGCCTGTGGGACTGCCCTATTCAAAATTTAATAATAATAATAAATAATAATAATCATGGGTGAACATCCTGAGCTGCTCACATGTGTGAGCTCCTGCTTTTTTTTTTTTTTTTTTTTTTTTTTTTGGCTGAATATTGGTCCGGCAGCTAGCTGCCGGACCTGCCGGACCGCCTGCTACGGCCCTGCGATACACTGTTCGCAGCTTAGCTAAGAGACCCCTGTGCCAAACAGTGTCGAAGGCCTTTGCAAGATCGAAGAAAACTAAACCAACATGGTTATGGGCGTTCCGGGCGGTGTGGATGTCTTGCACAAGACGAGTAACCTGGTACCTGGTGGAGTCACCCCAACAACTTACATTGTATGCCTACTGAATCTGTGCGTGAAACTCAGTCACAGCTCTTTCTCCCTCCTCTTGTTGTTGTAAGTAGCTGTGCCGTTGGACATCGGCCGAAGAGTCGCGACTCCACGGCCACGCTATGAACTCACAGTAGGGAGTTCAGTTCCGGTCACTGAAAAGCGAAAAGTGCAGTCACAGCTCGCCTGTACAAAGTGAATGGGCGCCTCGTGGCTGCAGTTCGAGATGCAGTTCGCGGTCCGAGTATCTTCTCCCGCGGCCTTTTCGGCCTTGTCGATGCTATTTTTAGGTAGCCGAGGTCATTACCTTTCCAATGGTGCCACACATGCCATGCTTCCAAAAATAATGCCTCCGCGCTTGGCGCGGGTGCACTTCGAAGTACTAATTTCGACCAGATCCGTACTCGGCTTCGCGGGGAACACCCGATTTTCGTGTTCAGCGGCCTCGAATTAGCCTAAACCAAGAGGATTCTACAACATTGAGGCTCGCGCTTTATCGCCGTAGAAGGAAAATGATCACAGAAACCAGCCCACGGCGATTTCCTGGTGGTAGACGAAAAAATCGAGTGAACTGCGCGCACACTGGTAAAAGCAGTGACGGTGAAAACGTGTGACTTGTGCAAGTCGGCGCGCACGGCATTCGTGCACACTGCATGCATGCACACATCCTGTGTCGCCATGTATGCACCAGATAGTGCAGTGCTGGACGGAAACCACACGGCTCCCATACATACTTGCATTTACTTCTGTGACTACTTTCTCCCCCGTTTTCCGATCTTCAATCGACTATATCTCTAGATTGCCTTGGAATTTTGGGTTCAAATTTTCACAGGTTGTTTCTCGATTCTTCCCGGTTTAGAAAAACTAGCGTTTTATGCAAAACTCGCGAATTTGATTTTTCAATTGAAGTCCCTACTCACAGCTTACACACGGTCTAGCCATCATCATCATCATCATCATCATCTGCGTTGCCGAAAAAATAATAATATTAATAGTAAAATAAAAATAATAAACGGCATTATGCAGCTGTGTAAGCAGTAGATGCACAATGTGACTGCCAGGCATCTCTGTCAGATGCCAATTGGCAATTCTCATGCAGAAACATACCAGTCCACGAAACGATATTGTCATCAAAGGAAATCTTCGGACGACCACGCTTTCTCTTACCATCCACGACACCAAACATCACGTCACGTACAAGCTCGCAGCCAGATGGGCGGCATGTGTGCCCGAAATAAGTCAGTTTGCGTATCTTGACCCTGGCTAGTACATGTAGCTGTCTCTGTACTCCCAACTCCACCCATGCTGAAGCTAAATTTAGCACAGCATGCCCGCCTGGGCAGCTTGCGGAAGCTTTCCGTTCCCTATTTAGCCCTCCGACACTATCATTATCAAGATGCTATGCTCTATGCCTATGGCTATGGACATAATGAAATCCCCATTGTTTTCGCATCCACTGTCTTTGCTTCACGCTGATTTCCTACTGCCTTATCCCCAACGTGGCGACTTCTGTACGGCTCAGTACATGCACTACGTAGTGTAGGACTACAGACTAGTACTAGTACAGTCATGACTGTAGTACCATTAATAGTATTATGAACTCGCCGTGCACCGACTCAGTAGATATAAAAATTATTATGGCATGGTAGGGAGAACACTGCATGCATGGCTGTATCGGGCGGCAGGGAATACTTCCAGTCCGTCTTGATAAGACTCTACTCCAGTCTCCAGGCTGCATTTCTGGATAGTCCTCCGTCGAATCTCCGGGCATGCTACAACGGTTACGTCATGTTTAGTAGGTACATGATTGTATACACGTACGAAATAGTGGTTGCGACTTCGGCGATGATTTTTTAGGAATGAGTTACTAGTAGTAGCTCCCACACTGGAGCTCACGCTATTCCGCCGACTTGACTTGACACTTGACTGACTCACGACTGCCATCCAGACAGAGCACACGAGAAGTCCATCGAACCTTCGACTCGGCACACCTGCAAGAAAGCACCACTCCCTGCTCAATACACAGTGTTGACAGCGTTCCTTTACGTCTGTTATCATTATTGTGTTGAGCCCTCTCCGCTGGCGGAAGGAAGTTTTCCTCCTTGTCTGTTCTAATTATTATAATAATTATATCACCGTCCAGGAGCGACACTGACTCGCGCTGCTATGATGGTGTTCACGAGGTGTTTGTCGCGCTGGAAACGCGAAGGACTAAAGGGACGCTGGTCTAGGAGTGCGGCAGTTTTTGCGCCATGGCAACGAGGAGTGCGCGCACGCGACTCCACAGCCACCAGCGCAAAGCGTTGTAGGCTGCGGAACGCCGGCAGGGAGAGCGAATGAGACACTTCGCCGTGACCCAGGTAGTAGTTCGTACAGTGCAGCACGAGTACTTGCAGTAGACTCTATTTTTTTCGCGCATATTTTTCTGGAGAAAGCGAAAAACATAGGAAAGCGATGCTTGCTGAATGAACAAGACGATGGATTAGTTCCTGAAAGTCACTCTACTTGGATTGATAATGATTTTGTTGAGGAGCGGTTTGAATTCGTTACGACACGACAGCCTGACGCCAGCCTGACTTCTGGCTTGCAGTAGAGCTCTCCTTCCGATCCTGTCAATGGTCTCAGATTTGAAAGAAAAATACTCGAACAGTGATATCTATACATCGCTTGTGGAAGGAATGGGCGAGTGCTGGCAATCACTCAGTCTTCGCAAGTAGAGAATGTCCCTGCTGATTACCAGCTGAGAGACAGCTATTCTGTGCTGTGAAACGAAGGGACGATTCTTGAAGTGGAAGAACAATCGTACATGTACTAGATGTGCTGATCTACTTGTATGCAATGTCACCCACAGTGTGTACAAACCTGTAGGCTAAAGCCGGTGTTACACTGGGGTTTTCTGGATCTTCAAAGCACCAGAAGTAGTATGTGTACTATTGAAAGCGCCCATTCCGTCTTGGAGGTGTGCATCACATTGACATTGTGCATGCGGTCTTTTACTAGTACATGTGTTTGGTCAGAGTCTCATCTCTGTGTGTGTCTGTCTCTCTGTTTGCTTGTGTGTCGGTGTGTGTGTGTGCGCGTGCGCGCGCATATGTGCTTATGTGTCTTCATGTGTGAGCAGTGTGTACTTTGAATGTGCCGTGCACAACTGTTTTGTGTGTGTATGAGCTTGCAATTGCCTTGCATGCGCTTTGAACATGTGTTCATGTACGTGCTCCGCAGGACTTGTGATTTTGCCTGACCTTTGAAACCAATTGGACTGCCTGCCCTGGCAAGGGACTCTTATTGCCTAGCTTCTTGTTATGGCGGCATCAACAGTAGCACGTAACGCCACCTGACCTGTCGTTGCTTCACAGCTGCTGCTTTCTCACTCCCGCTGTATCAGTTCGGCGTATTGCCCAGCTGCACCGTGTAGCCGTGTTGTGAAACAGCATACCGGTGCTCCCTGCTCAGTAGCTGTTGTCAGTACCAGGAACTTGGTGAGTGTAGCGGACACAGGTAGTGGCGAGTACACTGCGTCGCTGGTGACACACCGTCACTGGAAATGCCCCGCGTCACGCAGTGCAGCGCGTCACTATTCCGCTCCACCACGTGTCACAAACGCAGCGTTGCAAGGGCTGCTAGCGCAAGTGCAGCGTCTCCAGCATGCTAGCAGGAACAGCGCAGCAACAGTGGCGGAGCACTGAGCCCGGAGCAGAGGTCCCGATTGGCTTCCGCTTGTCATATGCTGTGCGCTGCGATCGGGTCGTTGCTCAGCACCATCCCTTACTTGCTGCAGCAATGTTCCCGCTACAATACTTACCCGGGTGTAGCCAGCAACGGACTGCGATCTAGTGTATCCATATTCTCCACGTGTACATTGGTGCTTGATGACATCATCAAGTCACTGCTTACCTCATCGAATACTAGGAGAGATTTCGCACAGGCTGTGTCAGCACTTGAAGAACATTCAGAGCTGCTCAGGGATCACGCGCAGCTTTTTAAAGTCATTTACGCTGTCGTGCAAGTGGACAAGACTGGCGACCTGATCGTTGATCATACTCAGTTTCCGGACGACTTTCTGGACACTGCTGAGAGTATGGAGCGGAGAAGCTTCTATGGACGGTGCCTCGGCCTTCATGTAAGTCACTGTGAGAAGTAAGGTGACATTTGTATGTGTGCTCCGCGACCGTAGAGTACAATAGCTGTCCGTGGTCTTTTAAATATTCCTACCCGGTCCCCCTTTGGTGCGTCCATGGAGATATAAAGCCGAGACCTCTGGTCGGCTGAGCTTAATGGGCCCCACCACCACATGCACACTCCATTATTCGCCCCATTGTCTGGAGATAATGTGGATTTTGTAGAGAGAAAAAAGAAGAAAAAAACATCCGAGTTTCAAAACAAACAAACAAAAGTTTCAGCATGCCATGTGCGATTGACGTTGACGATTTGTTCTGTACCATGCTCAACACTCTCTTTTTGCTGCAGAGTGCCAGCTCTGAGCCTTCTAAGGCAGTCATCATTCACTTCCATGGTGGAGGGTTTCTGGCGCAAACGTCACAGTTACATGTGGTAGGTCATTGGAAACAAATGGGTGTGCTTTGCTGCCATGCTCCATCCATTTCTCCGCTGCCCTAGCCAATAAAAAGATACTGTGTCATGTGTGTAACACGGATGTGCACCAGGTTTTCATTTGGCCCCATATACAATAGTACAGTATTGCTCCATGACATCCAGTCGCGTCACTCAAGTACGTGCCGGGCGTTGCGCAGCCCTAGACCTGCGAACACTGGGCTGCGAAATGGTGCACGGCGCAAACTTGACTCACGCGACCGAATTTCATTGAGCAGCACTGTACATAATATTAGTATACCCTATGCATGTGTCTTCCTTGTGGTGTATTGTTCATGCAGAGCTATCTAAGCCACTGGGCCAACCAGCTCAACGTTCCCGTGGCGTCCGTTGACTACATGACGGCCCCCGAGCACCCGTACCCACGTGCCGTCAACGACTGTTTCTACGCGTACGCCTGGGTGCTGAGGAACGCCACCAGCCTGGGTACCACTGCCGAGAAAGTCATCCTGGCCGGCGACTCGGCTGGAGGTAACTTTGTCTTCGGAGTGGCATTCCTCGCTGCGCAGTACCAGCTTCGGAAGCCGTGTCTGGTTCTGGGCGCGTACCCTGCTCTGAAAATCTCACTGGATCTGTCACCGGCACGCTGCCTAAGCGTAATGGATCCGCTGTTACCCATTGGAACGCTGCGGGCATGTTTGAATGCGTACCGGGGGAGTGGCAGGTGAGATACCAGTTCTTCTTTTCCTTGGAAATTTCACTGTACAGTGCATTCCTGGGATTAGCACATTAGAATTGGCAAACGTGTTCATCTTTGGATAGTGACAGCTGATAAGAGGTGCATAGACTGTCACTCCAAGTAAAAATTCCTTCGGTGCAAATAGGATTGCCCATTTCACAATATATACCCTTACCTTGTAATGTGAACAGTCGGCGTGGAGACAGTAACTTTTAAAACTATAGCTAACGTGGTTGCGGTATTGGTGTGTGACAAGCGAGGTGGCATGAAATAAAAGTTAGGCTTCAACATTAAATACCCAGGGTCTAACACCCTTTTCTCCTTTCATCGGGTGTGGAGTGCTGTTTCGACGACCCTGCGTATCCTTTCCCAGACCTCATGTGTGAAGTACCTCACCTGTGAATCATTGAGGTGGATGTCCCCTACTGGCCCTAGAGGTACGCTCAGGGAGTACGTAAATACCGGTGTTTTTCTACTCCCTGATACGTTCTACTGAAGTTTGACTGTATGCGACGTAGTGACAATGATAGGCGTTACATTACTTTGTCCACGCCAACGTAGGCACCTTCTCTGGGAGGTTGCTCAGTTCACCCAATGTGAGAGCTGTTCGCACAATATGGGACGGAATTGGCTGTAGGCTGCAGTCTCCCTCTGCGTGCGTGTGTGTGTGTGTTTGTGTGTCCACGTGTACTACGGTGAAACTACACCAAGTCACGTTCTTAGCACATCGACAATCAACTTTCACACTTCATGTCTTGTGCTTATGCAATGTGAAAGAACCTACAGTGCTGCTCAATGAAATCCAGTCGAGTCACTCACGTACGTACTGGGTGTTGCACTAGACCTGCGAACATTGGGCTGCGAAATGGTGCAAGGCGCAAACTTGACTCACGCGACCGGAATTCATTGAGCAGCACTGTACTTTAAAGTGCTTTGCTGTGACTTTGTCACTTTCTGGTTAGCTGTGATTTTGTCACTTTCTGGGTAGCTGTGTATGCTGTGCACAACCGGATTTCATTGAGCAGCATTGTATGGTTTTGTCACTTTCTGGGTAGCTGTGTGCACATCACCTCAAGCTTTGATTTTCATCACCTCGAGCTTTGATTTTCATCACCTGGAATTGAAACAAAACTGCGTCGCTTCCTTTGTCTTGCTTTCTTTATCTGATGCAACGTTGGTGATGGATGAGGACAGAGAGCTCTGTGACTAGAGGCAGGTGTTTGGTGGACGTGGACCGTGTGACTTGCCTTTGCCCTTGCTATAGTCTCCTTAAAGTCATCGGAATCCACTCTCTCAGTCTCTCTGTGCTCGCACTGCTAGGCTATGCTGTGGATGCACTCCGCAACGCTGATTGCTCCGTGAGTACCAGTTCATGGTGTTCTTCTCTTGTCCTGTCCAGCACGCCAGAGTATCACCCGAACACCGGTCACCTGTCACAGCTGCAGTCGGGCATCCACCACTGTCATGCCACCATTCTGAATGCTTCGCCGGCTTACCTCTCTCCACTGCTGGCCAGTGATGAGATGCTGCACAGCTTACCATCGGTTGCATTGCTGGTAAGCCACTATAGCACACATGGCAGTACGGTATGAGCTATGCATTCACATACCAGTAGCTGAGGAGTGCTAATTCCGTACTTATAGTATTGACAAGCTAGCCTATTGATCAGGAACTGTCCGCAAATACACCCCTGTCCAAAACTCTTTCGAGAAGGAACCTTTCCGATGCCCCGGAAAACCCAAGCACTGCTATACCACACGTAGGTGTGTGAATTGTGACTAGATGCAATAGTCATGTACATGTAACTAAGTTAGGCAACCTTACAACATGTGCAATGTTGGAAGTGTGTTTCACCAAAAAGGAGACCAAGAGTAGAGAGTCTTCTGTGTAGTCTCTACATGTGACATGATGAGCATGTAAACAACCTAATTCTGAAGTACATGCACATGTACAGTAGGAGGAAGAAGCTTGCTTGGCTGCTGAGTTGCTTGGTTGCTGTTTGGTCTGGAGCTGACTGGGGCTGCTGTTATATCTTCAGTTTGGCTGAGTTGGCAGTGTCCTGCCATTGGATGAAGTCCTGGTCCAGGTCTCGTCTAATCCTTAGCGCTAGGGCTGGGTTGTGCGTTGCGTCTAGCTGTATTACCTACATCGCTACATCGCTGCTTCACGAGCTGGATCACGCGCTGGAGTGGAGTGCTCGCGCCTCTGTTCACACTGGTGGTTTGTCTTCACGACGCTATTTTCGCGACTTGCTGCGGCCGTGTCTGCGGTAGTCTGGTGCAAAATGAACCTGGGTGACGTTGTAGACTTAGCCATTCTCACTTTCGAGGAACTGCGAGGTTTAGCTCGGCGGCATAGCATTGATGGCCTGGACAGTATGGCTCGCGCGGAGGTGGTCGGGAAACTTCGCGAGGCTGGTGTGGGTGTGTTACACCCATCAGCTGCTGGAGTCGTTGAGCGCTTGGGTGAGATGATGCAGATTGTCGTTGGCATCAGTGACGAGTTGGCAGCGCTGAGAGACGGCCAGGGGCGGGAGATCACGGCTGCAGAGGAGAAGGGTATCCCCTTACTAGAGGTTGAAGCGATTGTGAAGCGGGAACTGGCATCTCTCTCTGACAGAGTAGGCGACTTGGAGAGGGCCAGCGGCGGGAAACAGCACAAGCATGCCCGGCCGCAGGTGACTGCTCCACTGGCGAGCTATTCGAAGATTGGAAGAGCACAAAGAGACCTACATGCCACATCCCCAGGTGAAGGATCAATGCTTCAAGACGTTGCCAGGAATGAACCCAAGGAGTTGTATTCACAGGCCATATCTAGAGATGCTGCCCCAATCGACCTTCCAATGGACATATCGGTTGATCAGGCGCCCTTCGAGGATGTCATGTCCAGGAAAGAGCGTCGACGCTTCAAGAGGCGGCTAGCATCAGAACCTTCCGGGACGGAGAAGGCTACAAGTCCTGCAGAACGGCAGACTGACAGTCGCAAAACGCAGACAAATCCCATCCGCCGCCACGAGTCTTCACGTTACATCCGGGAACGTACGTCCGATAGCAACCCGACACCTTCGTTAGACACCGTCCCCAGAGGCCCGCGGAAAGTTCTCTACCTGGGGCAAATCCCGTATGGTTGCCAGGCACAGTCCATCGCTGAATGGTGCAGAGATCGGGACGTGGAGATAGTGCAATGTATTATATACTCTTCTGAATACTTCAGAACGGCCTCCGCGAGAATAACAGTTGACGCTGAGGACGTGAACAAAGTTAGTGAAAAGTCTTTCTGGCCTGAAACAGTTGCATACACTCTCCGTGACTGGCGCTTCAGGTCCGACCAAGCAGAGGCGCAATGAACACCTCGATACTGAATGCGCAGGCTCCAACTTTCTTTCCGGGTAGATTGCGCCATCCGAAAGCACCTTTCAGAGACAGGGGAGGACTGAGTGGCGACGCTAAGCTGAAAGTTCTACTGATAAACATCAGGAGCCTTCGAAACAAGATTAATGACCTAGCACAACTCACCCGCCAGCATTGTCCTGATATTGTCTGTGTGAACGAGACATGGCTGGATAGTACCATTACTGATGGAGAAATCACGTTGGCAGGTTACAATGTTTTGCGTGCTGATCGAGAGGATCAAGTTGGTGGAGGTGTCTGCTTATATTCCCGAACATCCTTGCCTCTCCAGCCGAGATGCGATATAGCTGCTGCTGGGGTTGAGAGTTGTTGGGGCGAGATTCCCTGTACTGGTGGGAGTTGCTTGATAGGCACAATCTATCGTCCTCCCTCTGAACCTATTGGCTACTGGGATCGCCTTGATGGTCTTCTACACTCAGCTATCACTCCGGGCAGGAACGTTATACTGTGCGGTGACTTAAATGTGAATGTGGATCCATCAACGGCTCCAGATCATCAGCTCCATTTCCTGTCTGATCTAACGGCAAGCTACAGTCTCCACCAGGGCGTTCATCAGCGGACACGGTTTGCATCTAATTCCACACCCACCACATTGGATCTGTTCTTCAATACGTTTGACCAGCACAATGTGGCAACGATCCATCCCGTGGCTTTCAGCGACCATGCAGCGGTCATAAGTGAATTCTACCTTGACCCGACAAGGAGTCCCGAGACATCAATGTTGTGCCGGAACTACCGAAGGATCAATCATGAACGCTTCAAAGCTGACTTGATTCAGCAGAATTTTTGCAGCATCGAAGGCAGCCCAACAGACATGTGGACGGAGTGGAATAGTCGCTTCCTGCAGGTGCTTGACACTCATGCCCCTCTTGGATCTTGTAAGCAGCACAAGCGACAATCGGTACCGTGGATGGACAGCCAGCTCTTGCACCTTTTGAGTAAGCGCAACCGGCTTCACAGAAAGTGGCTGTCAGACAGATCTGAGCAAAGGTACGCCACATTCAAAGCGGCGAGAAGGGAGGCCACTACCTGTAACCGGAAGCTGAAAGAAGCGTACTACAGTACAAAATTTCAGCTTGCGACTTGTGATGTAAAACAAACCTGGCGAATCATCAACCAGTTGACGGGGAAACAAAGAAAA
Organism: Sycon ciliatum; assembly: GCF_964019385.1. NCBI lineage: Eukaryota > Metazoa > Porifera > Calcarea > Leucosolenida > Sycettidae > Sycon > Sycon ciliatum. The sequence continues at coordinate 76,147,311 of NC_088643.1, read as the reverse complement.
TCGGCACCGCTTCAGTGCTCAGCTGAGGCAATTCGAAGTGCTTTCGCCAAGATCGTGGAAGATCCAAGCCGCCCAGTTCATCTTCACCTACCCCAAGGGCCACGAACGGCAACTAGTTTTGTGGAATTTGTTCCTGTATCTATTGCAAAAGTCCGGAAGCTTCTAGAGCAACAGAATCCGACGAAGGCAACTGGCAGTGACGGCATCCCTGCAGCCCTTCTTCGAGCTCATGCAGATGTTCTTGCGCCGTCATTGGCCTTACTGTTCAACAAATCCATGAGGGAGGGACATTTCCCAGCTCCTATGAAGGTGGCCAGCATTTCACCTCTGTTTAAAGGTGGTGATCCCAGCATAGCAAAGAATCACAGACCCGTGTCTCTAATGTCGATAGTTTCAAAGCTTTTGGAGCGAGTCATCCATGATCAGCTCACTCAGTACTTGTGCCGACATGATCTATTTCCACCAACTCAGTTCGGCTATCGTTCACATCATTCCACATGTGATGCCCTTGTATTAGCCGTTGAGGGCATATGCCAAGCCCAGACAAAAAAGTACTTCACGGGGATTGCTTTCGTAGATATGTCAAAAGCATTTGATAAGGTGAAGCACCAAACCCTTATTCAGGACCTATTCGAGGTTGGAATTGGTGGAACGGTGCTGCAATGGCTTGCAGACTACCTCTCAGATCGGACACAGTATGTCAAAGTCGGTCAGGTACAGAGCTCACCATACACCAGCTTCTCCGGAGTACCACAGGGGTCAGTTCTCGGGCCCCTGTTGTTTGTTCTCTACGTCCGTGACATTGCGAAAGAGCTGTCCCCTTACAACGTTGCGACCCTGCAGTTTGCGGACGATATCTCAATTAGATCCAGCGGCATGAGCACGGATGAGGTGTCCCAAAATCTCTCAAGTGCTGTCCAGCACCTCGCCGATTGGCTTAGGAACCGCGGTCTCATCTTGAATGAAACGAAGACACAGATCATGTCGATATCGCCAGTACGATCTCAAACATTTGACTTGCAAGTGCAATGTAATGGACTGCCTCTGCCAACTGTTCGCTCTGCGAAATATTTAGGTCTCCACTTTGATGCGGACATGAGCTGGAACACCATGGTCGACCACGTCGCACGGGGCGTCGCGTCGAAAGTTGGCGTGCTCAGACGATACGCTACGTTCCTGCCTTTTCAATGTCGCATAGCCTATTTTCGTTCTTTCATTTTATCACACTTTATGTATGCCGCTTCTGCTTACTTACCATTTCTCACGGCGTATCAAAGTAGACGGCTTAATGGGCTCTTCAAGCGTGCTGTACGCACAGTCTGTCGGGTACCTCCCGGGACACCCACAAGCAATATTCTTACGCGCATGAACATCCAAACATTGACCACATACGCCAACATGCACCTTCTGGTTTTTATCTGGCGTTGTCTCCATGACTCCTCTAACATCAGCATGTTGTTCGCTAACTTTTTCAGCCGCAGTAATTCCACTCAAACTCGTGGTGGGCACAGTAATTTACTGATTGTCCCAGCCAGCCCAACTGCATATCTTGCCAAACGTGTTACCTATGCTGGGACCATCTTATGGAACCAGCTCCCCGCTGCGGTCAGGCAAGAAAGAAAACGCAATCGCTTTAAGTCAATGGCTCTTGCCTTTTTGCTTACCAGATAAATAAGCCTTTTTACAAATGCTGTATGCACTGCTCTTTACGTTATTTTCTCCCTATGCAAGTCGCAACTCCTGTTTTGAGTTGTTTTTCTTCTCTCTTTTTCTTTCCCTACTAGTTGCTGTTACACTCACTGATACTTATGCACAGATATACAGCATTCCCTCACTAGTGGGACCATTGTTATTAGGCTAGGGCCTGTTTTGGACTTCCCACTCTAAATAAAGTTTACAAACAAACAAACAAACAACAATGTACGTACTTCACAGGATCTTTTGGAGCCACAGAGTCAGAGGTCAGCAATGTTGTGACAGGCCGTGCCCTGTAGCTCTGGGTCTGGGTGTGATGTACAGTCAGACCTCGCTTATCCGGATCCCTCGCGACCCGGAAGAAAATAGCTGGCTACAGATTTACAGCATACGTGATGCATCCAATGTAACCGGTGTTCGGTTATCCAGTTCCCTCGCCTATCCGGATATTTTTGTGGAAAACGGATGTGTGCGGTTAAGCGAGGTCTGACTGTACTGTTAGCATTTTCAAGCCTTACTGATCAATGCAAGGAGCAGTCTGTGTGTAATGAGTAGCTATGTATGGAGCAGCTAGTCTGTGTGTAATGAGTAGCTGGCCATGTGAGTTCCATAGAAAATCGATTGTGCCTGAGACATGTTGCGTGTCTGGGAAGGGGTGTTAATAGAGAGGTTAAGCTTTACGTGACACGAAAGTTCAGCTCGCGTGTTGGAAAACAACGCGAGTGACCTGCAGCTCGCGTCGAAATTTGAAGGTTTACGCCTAATTTGACGTGATATTGCACATCACGTCAGAAATAACGTGCAGCTTAACCTCTCTCTAATAGTCAGTCATGTGAAGTGTGTACAGAGCACCTTGGTAAGCACATATAGATCATCGCAGTCAGCCGCTTGGCGCAGCAAGCCACCAACGTGTGCATTGAGTTGATGGACGCAGCAATCAAGCAACACGACCAAGATGTTTAGTCGTGATACAAGTAGTGCCTATTGCAGTACGAGATGTCACCACTCATGCGTTCTCAGTGCAGCACCGGACATTTGCCCATTGGCACTCATTTTACGAGTATTGAACTATTTTTTTAAATACTTAAGTAAGGTCCATAATTAGTTTTATTTCCGTAGCTATGCAGAAGACGTTACTGAAGACGTTACTTCAGTAACGTCTGGCGCTAGCCAGGGTCCACACAGCTTTAATTTGGTGTTTGTGTCACGCCTGGCGCTATCCCGTATCTGTCCCGAACCGTACCATCAAACACAGCTGGCCACATACAGCTGGCCGCAATATTCGAATAGGGCTTTCAAACGCAAGATCATAACGTGAAGCAACTTGGAAGAATGAGTATGAATGCGGAGTGTATGGGGGAATGCATGCAGGGCGACAGTGCGGGTTCGAATCCCAGGTAATGCCCGAAAAAATAGGAGAAAAATTTATAACATCCCTTTTCTTTTTTTTGCCGTCATCAAGGCGGTAGACGGTGTCGTATTACCCTCGACCGTACCTATCCTGACCGTACCGTACAATCAAAAACGGCTGGCCACAATGCATATTCAAATAGGGCTTTCAAATACAAGATCATAACGTGAAGCAACTTGGAAGAATTAGTATGTATGCGAAGTGTATCGGGGGATGCATGCAGGGCGATAGTGCGGGTTCGAATCCCAGGTTTAATATGTCTAAAAACAAAAAAAGTAGAAACTTATAAGAATTTATAACATCCCTATGCTTTTTTTTGTCTAGGTCATCAAGGCAAAAAAGCATAGCGTAGGGCCCTGGGCTTCCAAGCTCTCTCGTTACCAAGCATCAAGTTGAAGTGGTTTGGACATGTTGCAAGGCATCAGGATAGCTACTCCCACTATTTCTTGGATGGAATAGTGCCTGGTTCTTGGCTGCATGTAGTCTAGCCTATTTTGCACTAGCGTGACCCATGCTACCGGCATACCGACAGCTCCTAAACAAAAAATAATGCGGTGCCCACGTTATTGTTGATATAAATATGACTGTGGCTAGTAGGGTAGTGATCAACACAGTAAAGAAATATACACCAGTTCTATGTGCGATAGTGCAGATCTGATACTTGCTGGATATAACATTGGAGGTTAGCGTCAATATGCACTTGGAACACTAGGGACAGGCCAGCCGTCTAGATGACTACATTATCATACTCCCATCAGAGGGTGTACATGATTTAAACATACACACATAAAACGAGGCACTCAACTGTGAATGTACAAAGAGCCATGCGAACACGTAGTCTATGTCTTTTTCTTAGCCTTGGCGCGGGGCACCTTCGTGTCCGCGGATGCCCATGCCTTGAGGGCACACAGCTTCTTGCCCAGGTCAGTCAAGTCGACACCAGCTAGTTCAACCTACAAGTACACCGTGTAAACACAGAGATAACACTGTGTTACATGTGTGTATCAAGACTCGCTGACTGAAGACTCACGAATCATGCATGCTCATATCACACGTGCGCATGCGAGACAGGAGACAGTTTGGGGAATGTCATCACACAGGAAAACAATACTAGCACATCATTACACCACTGGCACTATGATAGGCATGTGACGTCACCCGGATGATGTGGATACATGAATGCAAGGGAATCCGGCATGTGAATACAAGAACACAGACAACAGCACAATAAGCACACAGCTACAGGAAACAACGCGAGGGGCAGTACCCAGAGCACACACAGGGAAGCAAACAATCACATGATCCGCTAGGCAGCAGCAGGACAACAAAACAGCCTAAGGACTACGAGATCTCGTATACTTAGCAGCAGGACAGACACATCCATTACTGGTCACATCAGCCGGCGGAGCACCCGCAACATACCTTGTCCTTGATAAGCTGTCCACGATTCTTAGCTCGTTCTGAGTGGAGGTTGATGGATGGGAACATCTTTACAAATTGAACATACCTGCAGAGGACATTGTAGGTCCACAAGAACTTGTCATAACACGAACCCACACATAGCCTAGAGGGATGATCCTTTCCCACCAACGACTACTATTCAAGACTTCAAGTACCATAGTACAATACATGTCAGTAGCCTATAGCGATAAGCAGCCCATAATTAAGTTCTCCGTATTCCAGGAGGGTCTAGATGCTGCTAGATATCCGGAGAGCATCATCTACTCATGTACCGTAGAGCAGAGCTTTATCATAGATATCAGTCTGGTTGGTGAGAACTGAGTAGGCGGGAAAGCACCTAGTACAAACCACTGCATCAAACTTTAAAACAAATACGGACACACACACACGAGCGCACACTCATACACACACGCACACGAATACTCATATACGTAGCAGTGTTCTGACGTACCTTGCTCGCGTGCTGTTGTTGGGCCGACTGCCGTGCGCCACACGCTGGTCCCAGATGAGTAAGCTGCCAGCACGCATGGGTACTCTCTGGGGCTGTTTGTACATGGGATCATGGCCATGCACAGGTATAAAGTTCTACAAAGAGAACACAGAGATCACAGGTAACAACCAACCATTTGAATGGTAAAGTAGTCGTTGTTGATGAAATCCAGCCAAATAAAACATCAGTACCCCGCAGCAGTACACAGACAACTGTCCCTGTGGGCAACAACTGTATGGTCCTGACCCTAGTTGAGCATGATACGGCTGGATTTTGCTGGACATGGCAGTAGTTTTAAAAAGCAGCACAGTCCTGGAGAAGGTTGCAGGAGAAAACAAGTAGCTGAAGAGAGAGTTTTTTTTTGCAGATTTAGATTTATATTGCTCCAGGAATGGTCAAGGGTGAACAAGGGTCTTGTCAACTGCACAAAGGTGTTGTTTGTTGCTCGGACCGCGGTCACGTTCTCAGTACTGAATATCACACCAGCCTTGTCGCGCTATACATTGTGCCGTGGTGGTCACAGGTGAACGCGTTGGAGTGTCGCTTCTCAACAGAGCCTACAAAACAAAGTCATGGCGAGTGTGCCGTTATCACCGTTTGCATGAAGCCTCAGATGTCCAGGAGTGATTCTTAGTTTCTTACCTTGCCCTTGGCTCAGCTCCAAGTTTTCCTGTTTCTGTAGTTACGTCATGACCAGTATGGCACTCAGCTGTGGGGTAGCTAAGGATGAACCTAGTAGGGTGCAGAAAAAAAACACATATACATCATACATTAAAAATCCGGTTTGCATCAGCTGTGGATTTTTCAACTCCCATCCTCCCAGTCCCTGCAGAGAAACGAACGGAACTTTGGTATAATTAGTCTGATGTGATATTGAGTCGCGTGATATTGCAAGATAACACACAAAATGTAACACATTGAGTGCCAGATTAGATAACATTCATATCACTTATGTAACATGGACAAATGTGGGCACAAGTTATGCGATTGAGTCTACCAACTAAGCCAGATTTTGAAGAGTCGGACGTGCACAATCCAGCACAAAACTGACAAGGAGCACGGAGACATTCCACGGCATGAAAGTGCCTTGTGCCCACATTTTTCCATGTTACAATTTTTTCTTGGCTCACCGTCTGAGTTCCAATCTCTTATGTGTTGAGTTATAGTATTCTTGAATTGTGTTCAGTTTATCATCATTATAATAAGGTCGAGCATTGAAACGATTGTTTTCAGAATCAGAATATTCTTTGAAATGCTGATAAGTAGTTGATACATGTGGATAACACAAGTGGTTATTTGTAGAGGTTATTCTTCTGGCAACTTTTTATTTCGCCATTTGTTTGGATGATGAACCTACCGCTCGCACAGACTGAGCTCACACAACTTCTCAGCTTCAAGGGCAGTCGTAACTGACTTCTTCAGTTTCTCCAGCTGGGTGTTGTGTCCTCCACCTTGTTTCATGCTGTCAAACTAACAACATGTATGAACTATAACAAGGTTTATCTAATACTAGTATTGTACTAGTATTGGGTTTGTACAGTCTATATCCAGCCCACTGATAATGGTGCAGAGCCACTCCGTTTTATGTGTCTATCAGCACTGCTTGTTGTACTGTTGTGCATTATCATACTACTACGCATTCGTTCCTCATGTTGTATTCACGTCTGATGCGCGTAGTCGCGTACACTGCTTTCATTCCTCATGTTGTATTCACGTCTGGATGCGCGTAGTCGCGTACACTGCTTTCACTTCTCATGTTGTATTCACGTCTGATGCGCGTAGTCGCGTACACTGCTTTCGCGCAATCTTTTGATTTGAATGTTTCTTGAATCTCCGCTTCTGCTTCGAGAGAGGCAGAACTTTCCTTTGTACTGCAAGATGATTTCGATCAGAGTCAGAGTAAAACATTATAATACAGTCTTCTAAAACAACGAGTCGTGTGCTATCCGGAGGCATGTTCGAGTAAGAACAGGGTTATATAATAGTACTTATCTGTATCAGAGGGTCCCGGGCATCATACAGGCGTAGGAATAGGGCCTTTGTAAATAGCTGCCGTTCTTTGCCAGTACGGTAATGTTTCTGTGGGCTCTTTTACCTAGGGTTTTTGTCTCTTTTTTGTGTTCCAATTGATTTTTACTTTATATTTTTGTGTTTAATACTAACATTCATGCATTTTTATGACTTGGGGCTCCCCGCGTGCTAGAGTGTACGTGAAGTGTGTGGGTACAGTGAGGGCTGCGTCCCACCCGCCTGCGTGGATTCACAGGAAGTGTAAGTTACGAAGTCTGAAGAAAATGTTGAACAGTCTCTGCTGGGATGACGACTACACCATAGCTCAGTGGTTAGAGCATCGCTGGCTTCAAGCGAAGGTCCCTGGTTCGAGTCCAGGTGGTGACAGTCATTTTTGTTCAGACTTTTCCTGTTTGTCTCTTTCCCTCAAACTAGTGAAGATTCATGCATTTAAATTGATTTTTGTACTTCAAAGTAGTTTACTGAATTTGAATTTGTTTGATGATATGTGCAATTCATTTTTCCCGCACAAGAGGCTTTACTAGTACTTACCTGCGGAGGCATTGGTTGTGAGAGTTACCACCCCACCCTCGCAGTTTGGCGCTGCATCCCCTCTGAGATGAACGGCTGCTGAAAATGTTATTGCGTCTGCGTTGTTGTGACTGCTTTTGCTACGCTGCCTGCTCTTCTTGGCATTGCTGCTGCTACGAGTACGAGTTCGTACTGCAGTCTTCTGTCTTGGCAATTACTGCACTAATAAAATAATATTGAAGTAATACGCGGAAAACGAAAACGAAAGGACGAACGAAGAAGATTGCTGACCATGACGAACAACAGTGCATATCCAGACGACAGACGGCTTGCCAGAATCAGTCTGGTGCATCTTCAGGAATCCTAATCGCATTCAGCAGTCAGCTTCGAGGTCAAGTTTCAGAAGGAATAATTTTAATTTTTTTTTAAAATTTTGGAGAAGAAGCTTCCTTTCTAAAAAAAAGCGTTCCTTGCTGTCAAGCAAGGTGCCTACACAATGTGTAGGGCTCCCTGGTCGGGAGTACTAACAGCTGCTCGCATCCCATGGTGCTCAGTTTCGCTCTATCCGATCGAGTAACTTTTTACCTCAAGACCAGGGAGCCCTACACATACCGGTATGTGTAGGGCTCCCTGGTCAAGACTGCACTCGTACTGGGTCACGGCCAAGTGTCTCACTCGCTGTCCCGCCGCAAGTCTGCAGCGCTTTGCGCTGGTGGCTCTCGCGTGCGCGCACTCCTCGTTGCCATGGCGCGCAAAAACTGCCGCACTCCTAGACCAGCGTCCCTTTAGTCCTTCGCGCTGGAAACGGAGCGTCTCTGTAAGTTGCGAAGGACTAAAGGGACCGTCACTTAATTTTTGCCGACTACCCGCCAAAAAAATCTTTTCGTTTCACGTGCCAGACACGTCCGCGAGCGCGTACGACTCGCGCTCGCCCGCGCTATAGCGCTACCTTTCACGTCAAGCAATCTGTTCACGCCACATGGCTTGATTGGATAGCGCGTACATGCAGACATGATTGAAGACTTGCAAAATCAATTTTTTTACAAGTCCAGGCGCTAGGCGCTAGGCCTAGGCAGTACTCACGGTACTAATGCCAAAGGCTAAAATGCCCAGGCAGCTGACTTTATTTTCGGAGAAACACTACTCATTGTAGTAAAAAGTAACAATGAATAGCGACATCATCTAGGAAGGATCGCTACCTTAACGCAAAGGAAAGGCCTTGCGCGGCTGCTCTACGAAGTGTTGAAGAAAGACTCATCAAAGTTAGTTGGTGGACGAACAACTCGCTGGCGCCGGAAAACTTGGCCCCCAACGATGGTGTTTGGTGAATCATCAAGCATAATGTCTTGTAGCAGTGTTCACCGAGGAAGGAGAACGCTCTAGCCGCTGCTGTTGTCCATTTCATCCACGTTGGGCGTTAGCTGCACCGCGCCTATTGTGTTTTAGTATTCCATGGACACACATTAGCATTCAGAGCGATTGTGGAGCCACAATTTACTTCACACAGCGTTGTATTGTCCACGAGCGCAAACTTCATTATCAGCAGTAACTGTTACTCTTCATCCTACATGTAGATTTGGAGTATACACGGCCTTGTCATGACAGCGACAGCTCTACAGAGTGTTCAAGTGAGAAACATTAATTTCAATTGTTGGTGGACGAATAAATGGCTGGTTCCGAAAAACGCGGCCTGCACCGATGGTGTTTGGTGGATCATCAAACAGGGTGACCAGCAGTGTTCACCGAGGAAGGAGAATGCACTCGCCACCACTCCGATTCATCCAAGTGGGCGTTAGCTGCGCCGCGCCTATTGTGTTTTAGTATTTCATGGACGCACACTAGCGTTCTCAGCGATTGTGGAGCCACAACATATCTTCATGCGGCGTTGCACTGTCCAAGAGCAGAAACGTCAGCAGTGACCCATCATCATACATGTAGATTTGGAGTATACACACCATGCGCCAACGGGCCTTGGCACAACAGCGGCAGCTCTACGGAGTGTTCAAGTGAGAAACATTTGTTTCGAATTTTGGTGGACGAACAAATCGGTGGTGCCGAAAAACGTGGCCTGCGCCGATGGTGTTTGAACCATCGAGGGCTCCGGAAGCAGCAGCTGAGCCAGATCAGCCAGTCTTGCCAACTCTCAGTTGCCGGACTCCGTGCTGCAGCTAGCAGCACTGGCACCAGCCGGAAATATTTTTCCGCCGATACCCGTTACTTCCAGTTCTGTCAAGGGCATGACTGGAATCCATTGCCAGGTGATGACTTTTTACTTTATGTGTTATTTTGCTGCCGAGTTGTTCAGAACTTTTCAGCCCCGATCTGTCCATGTCTACATGTCGGCCATCCGCAAACTTCAGGTGGAAGTTGGCTTTACCTACCCGTCGGGCCCAATGACTCTCCTCGCAAGGTTCCTGTCGGGCATCAACAGGTCATCATCGACACAGCGTCATCGCCTGCTGATAACCACTCAACTTCTCAGGGAGATTAGCCGGCATGTTGCCTTTCCACGGATGTGGCACCCGCGGCTCATGACAAGGCCATGCTAAGGGCAAACTGACTGCTTGATTTTAGCTTTACATAACCGCAGTCAGTCCAGCACAATACGCCAATCGTATTTCACTATAACTCGCGTGTCATAATTGGGGATATGGGCTGCTCGGCCCTATATCCCTGATATGCCAAATAGACGAAAAGTGTGTTCTGAGCCTGTATCGCGTATAATAGGTTCATCGTAAAACAAATAATAAAAGTCTTAAAAATCAGGGTTCACGTGACACTCGGGTTCCAGCCAAGTTTTCCGCATCCGCAGGAACGCTACCCCCCTCTCGAATCATAGTATAGTGGACTCTGCAATGAACAGATTATGAAACTCCCTGCAGATTTACTACGGTCATTTCTGGTGACTGGTCTTGGGGCACCGTGGAAGCTGTGACTGGTTGCCAAGTTTAGTTTTGTGACTGATCATGGGGCATTTGTGACTACTTCGAAGCACAGCTCTGATTGATCACAGAGTCTTACTGTTGTGAATATTTATATCGATTGAGAAGTCAAGCAGCCACGGGGCGCTGGCCTTGCAGCTGTGAGTATGCATACGGTACATATTCACATGACTCTATTGTATGCTGGACACTGCTGGTCCATTGTTGCAGTGTGTAAGTGAACTGCAGAACCTATTCCGTGATGAAACACCTACTCTTGAAAGACTGAATGTTTGAGCTAATAGTCTTTTACTTCACTCTCATGCTGCTCATATAATTATACCATACGCCAGAAGACCCTAAGTAAAGTTAGTTCTAAGATTTTGTGGACCATGTGACCATGTGGTACTTTCACTCTACAGCCAAGTCAACCTCTTCGTCAACACACAGGGTTTTCCTCAGACACAAGCGAATGGTTTACTCCACTCTGGAGAAGAACACAGTTTGCTCTCTCGAACACCAACCGCAGATGACTACGGAATGTAGGAAGTGCAACAACTGCTAGAATATTGAACTGTCGTCCACACAAAACAAATAAAGACAACTGAAAACCAAAACACATGCAACTGCCAACATGCATGTAACAGCGACTGCAAGCCAGAACTACAGACTCCGCGCAGGGAGGAACAGGGGAAACAGAGGTAACGCTTCTGACTCCGAGAGCTTCGAATAGCAGTGGACAAAACAATACATCAACCTTACGTGTCACCTTGCGCTACCGCAAACGAACACCTATGGATGCACAGTGCAGCACAGACTCAGTGCATGCACGGTGTAATAACTGGAGTACATGTAAACCGACAACGGTCACCTTGCACCCTATGCAGTAAAATACATAGGCTTAACGTGAAAGGTAACGCGGGCGAGCGCGAGTCGTACGCGCTCGCGGACGTGCCTGACACGTGAAACAAAAAGATTTTTTTGGCGGGTAGTCGGCAAAAATTAAGTGACGGTCCCTTTAGTCCTTCGCGTTCGGCGAAGAACTAAAGGGACCGATTCAGGGCAGATCGTGACATGATGGTGACTCTGATTGGTGACCCATGCGAGAACAGACATTACACTTGCGGGTGGCCTTGCACTGAGTTGACCGGTGCCCTGTGCGCAAACACACAAAGCAACGCTTCTGTTCAATCAGTTATTCTTTCCGCTGTGCTACTGTTGTGTATTTCGCGCAGTCACCACATACCATGCTTGATGTTTCAAGCACCATCGGCGCAGGCCACGTTTTTCGGCACCGACGATTTGTTCGTCCACCAAAATTCGAAACAAATGTTTCTCACTTGAACACTCCGTAGAGCTGCCGCTGTTGTGCCAAGGCCCATTGGCGCATGGTGTGTATACTCCAAATCTACATGTATGATGATGGGTCACTGCTGACGTTTCTGCTCTTGGACAGTGCAACGCCGCATGAAGATATGTTGTGGCTCCACAATCGCTGAGAACGCTAGTGTGCGTCCATGAAATACTAAAACACAATAGGCGCGGCGCAGCTAACGCCCACTTGGATGAATCGGAGTGGTGGCGAGTGCATTCTCCTTCCTCGGTGAACACTGCTGGTCACCCTGTTTGATGATCCACCAAACACCATCGGTGCAGGCCGCGTTTTTCGGAACCAGCCATTTATTCGTCCACCAACAATTGAAATTAATGTTTCTCACTTGAACACTCTGTAGAGCTGTCGCTGTCATGACAAGGCCGTGTATACTCCAAATCTACATGTAGGATGAAGAGTAACAGTTACTGCTGATAATGAAGTTTGCGCTCGTGGACAATACAACGCTGTGTGAAGTAAATTGTGGCTCCACAATCGCTCTGAATGCTAATGTGTGTCCATGGAATACTAAAACACAATAGGCGCGGTGCAGCTAACGCCCAACGTGGATGAAACGGACAACAGCAGCGGCTAGAGCGTTCTCCTTCCTCGGTAAACACTGTACAAGACATTATGCTTGATGATTCACCAAACACCATCGTTGGGGGCCAAGTTTTCCGGCGCCAGCGAGTTGTTCGTCCACCAACTAACTTTGATGAGTCTTTCTTCAACACTTCGTAGAGCAGCCGCGCAAGGCCTTTCCTTTGCGTTAGGGTAGCGATCCTTCCTAGATGATGTCGCTATTCATTGTTACTTTTTACTACAATGAGTAGTGTTTCTCCGAAAATAAAGTCAGCTGCCTGGGCATTAGACTTAGTACTGCCTAGGCCTAGCGCCTAGCGCCTGGACTTGTAAAAAAATTGATTTTGCAAGTCTTCAATCATGTCTGCATGTACGCGCTATCCAATCCAGCCATGGCATGTGGCGTGAACAGATTGCTTGACGTGAAAGGTAGCGCGGGCGAGCCACGGGTGTTTGCAGTGCATGAACTCTGGCCAGTCGTCCCCGTACGCAAAATGCGTACGCATTCGGATCTACCGTACATTTCCTCGTGTTTTGGGCGAACCTGAGCGGTACGACGCTGTCGAATTGGGCCTGAATTTGCCCTGAACCAGCCGCTATCGAAGTAAAATTAGGTGTTTTGAAGACCACACGGGAACACTGCGGCCATGTCTTCTTTCCTGCGTTGTTTGTTTGAAAATCGGAGCGTTTTTGAGCTCGTAGTTTCGTCTTCGTTGTGGAATGGCCGTGCGTACATTCTCCTTGGAATTACCAAAGTCACACCCCGTTTCTTACATTACCAGGAGTTTTGCCGGCAGCCACGATAGTTTTTATCCCTGCTTCCATACATCCTTTCATTGAATAGCCAAACGAAACTTTGTGGCGCGCCTTAGTTTTTTGTGGCGCGGGGTCTCAAGTTTGTCACTTCGAGTTGTACACAACAGCCACATCATCTCAAAGGACCAAAAACACCAAGTGAGCAAAGTATTTCAACGTTGCGATTTTGCCTGACCTACTGTGAAGATGGAGACTTCTACTCGGTAGCAGATACTCGTATCAATAAGCTGGGAGGGAGAGCGTGGCGAGTAAAATGTTGGGATGAAAAGAGCCACATTCTCTCTCGGAAAAGTCGTCGTTCTCACACACGTACACTTGCTCTACCCAGATCTGCCAGAAGGCTAGATTTTGCATGCACGTGCGAGATTCGCATCCGCCGCGCACATAGCCAGAGTCGAAATATTTGTACTCTCGGATTTGCCGCCATCTTGACGAGTGGCCGCTGCGAAACACCCGTGGAGCGCGAGTCGTACGCGCTCGCGGACGTGTCTGGCACGTGAAACGAAAAGATTTTTTTGGCGGGTAGTCGGCAAAAATTAAGTGACGGTCCCTTTAGTCCTTCGCCTGTAAGTAAGTTTGTATCCCTGGTGATGTTTGTGCCTGGAGAGCACTATAAAAAGTAGAATAATAAGTATGATATTGCACGGTTCCGAGGGGATTATCTTTCAAATCCCCTGTAGGCGCGCAGCGCCGCGGGGATTATGAAAAAATAATCCTCGCGGACACTGTGTCCTGACCACCCTTTTCAGGCGATCAGTGTGGTAGATCTACACGTTTTGTGTGCTGTTTTGTGTGCTGCTTGACTTGTACAAAGACCGGTGCTACCATGTTGTGTTTTCTATGTCATTTCATGCTGGTCAAGTTGTTGTTTCTGTCCTTGTGATCGTCGTCTCCCCGCTGTCTTTTGTTGCTCTGGCTGTGCATTCGACAGCCTGTATGTAATAATACTTAATAGTATTTTAGTAGCGTTTACAGTGCGATAACTTGCGTAGTCACAGTAGCTAGAATAGGTGTAGGTAACGTGCTGTTTGTGTTCTAGAACGACGAGTAGCTAAGCTTGTTTGACATGGACGAAGATCTGGTTTCATGGGAAGTGTCTGATGAGGAGTATTATGAGCTTTGCTGCTCACTTGTTCCGGATGCTCCGGAGAAAAACTGCGACACAGATACTACAAGTAATGAATTTGACGAGCTTTGCTGCTCGCTAGTTCAAGATGTGGAGGATGAAGAGTTTGATGAGCTTTGTTGTTCGCTTGTCCCTGATGCTGATGATAATGCTGATGCTGATGATGATGCTGATGGAGCAAAGGACGATAATAATCATAATAGTGTCCCGGATGAGTCTTCCAGTTCCACGAATGATAACGCCAGTACTCGCTTTGCCCTGGTTTCGGACGAACAGGTTAGCGCCATGGCAAAGTCAAGTGTGCCCAAGAACACCAGAAAAAAATGGCCTGGGCCGTTTCAATTTGGGACAAGTGGAGATCATCAAGGGATTCAGCACAGTATCCAAACGAAAAAATGAAAAATGCAGCCGCTCGTCCAATTGTGGAGTTAGACGACATTGAGCTGGTGTGGCTCCTGCAAAGGTTTGTCCTCGAAGTCCGTGACGGTGGCGGCCAGGAGTACTGTGCCAAAACCGTCCACGAGATAATGGTTGAGCTGCAGAGAGCTGTCAGGACAAAGCGGCCTGACTGCAGCTTCTTTTGCTCCTGGGAATTCAAGTCGTTCCAGGACGTAATGGATGGCCTCATGAAGCAATCTGCAAGATTTGGCCAACCAAAGACGAAGCAGGCCCTGGCAATATGGCCTAAAGATGAAGATGTTCTTTGGAAGTCGGGTGTGTTGGGCGGAAGAAACCCAAAGCAGCTTGTTGACACGATGTTTTATCTTGTTGGCAAGAATTTTGCACTGCGCAGCGGAGAAGAGCACCGTGCGTTGCGCTTTGGTTCCACCAGCCAGATCAAGCTGGTGGAGAAGGACGGGGAGCGCCCGTACCTTCTGTACACGGAGGAAGTTTCGAAGAGTTACCAGGGTGGTCTCAAGACCCGGAAACTGACCCCCAAAACGGTCAAAGCCTTCAATAATCCGCAGTGCCCCGAGCGGTGCATTGTCTCACTCTTCAAAACCTACACGGACAAGCGTCCAGATAGCAATGAGTTTTATCTCAAGCCGCTGAGAAAACCAACCGAGGAGAAATGGTTTTCAGTACAACCAGTTGGGAAGAATACCTTGCGCACCATGGTGTCGGACATGTGTGCCCGTGCTGGCCTGAAGGGCTACTACACCAATCACTCTCTCCGCCGAACGTGTGCCACCGTCCTCTACGATGAGGGCATGGACGAGCAGCTGATTAAAGAACACACCGGTCACCGCAGCGAGTCCGTCCGAGCCTACAAGACGACGTCGCATAAAAGCGAGATGTGTGCATCTGATGTGCTCAATGGTTGTAAGGAGAGCACTCCTCACACAAAGAAGTCAGAACCGGAAGCCGAAGAGAAGGCACAGCTCAACCCTGCATCAGCGGCGCACTCAGGAATGTCCAAGCCTGCTGAAGGTGCAGCTAGTGAGCCTGTTGAGCCAGATGCAAAGAGGTCTCCTCTCGCAAGCATCGGCAACATCTATGCACAGCAAGGAGCTACCATGATCATCAACATGAAGTAGCATATCCTCATTAACGCCACTCTATTACATGTACCGGTAGGACTGTAAATATACAGTAGTGATGGATCACCGACGTACCGGATGACTGACTGCCGTTTCGAATGGAAAAAGAGACCTGCAACAGTGTACATGCAACTGCACTGGATATCAGTGTTCGTGACAATGGTCAGTATTTTCAAAGATAATGGGAAGCAGGCGCACAGATGCGTAGCACGTCCAGCCTGCCCACACACCTAGCGTACATTGAAATACCATCACAGAGAGCGAACCTAGAAGAAAAAAAGGTCAACCATTAAAATTAGTAAATTACCCAAGATCAAAATTGAATATTAACGAGGTTAGTAAGAACAAGGATTTGAATTTTGGCTAGAAATATTTGCTTGCAATTTCAAAGATTCGAACTGAGTGGACATTTACAGTACCACTAGTGCAGATACGTGAAAATTCACCTCCAGCATTTGCGAATGCAATATACGGGATAACATTGATAAGTCAAATGTTCACTGACCGGCCACCATTGGCAGTGAGCAGCGGCCAGTTGTTGAGCGAGCTACTGAACATGCCTGCCGCCATCATGCACTTGCACGCTACGAGAATGATGAAAGTTAACCGCCGGAGAGCATGCAGCCGCTGATTGTTAATTCACGAGTTCATTTAGCTAAGGCGGCCGTGGAGCGCAGTGTGCCAACACGACATGGGTTACAGGATGGTGCAGCACTTGCAGCACTTCAGACAGCAGCAACATTGGGTCTTGCGCTGTAGTTCGCGCGCTTGCCGTAGCTTCTCCACTGCCTGGTGCGTGTATTCGGTAGTATTGTCAACATTAAACTCTATACGATCGATCATCTCCCCCTACGAGAACAGAAAATCAGACAAAGAGACAGTGTAGGGAATGAAATCATTTCTCGTTTGCCTACTACTGCACCCTGATCAATGGGGTACAAAGAAACTCAAACACCCACGGAGTCACCATAGACAGACTGCATTGGCTTCAGCGGGACTCCATGCCCACAAGGCCAACCACCCGGTGAAATAATCTGTCGGCACTTGGAGGATATAATCATTGAACCAAACAGGCCTGCGGGCCGACATTTGACAACATGTTCAGAGGCGTTATCAATGTATTGTGTACGCTCTCCCATTAGTATCCAGGCTGGCCAGATTTACCAAAACATTTGATCATACTTTGCACAGGCGGACTATAAAGGACGGCTACACTGAGTGATGATTTAGTGACAGCAAAAGTCATGTCCAAGAAGTCACAGTGTATAATGTGTGTCCGGGATAAGAACATCAACTGAAGTAAACAGTACTGGTGGTGTCCCTACCTCCCCCCCCCCCCCCCCTCCCCTAACACACATACACCACACCCTCCCTTTCCTCAAGCTCGCCCACTAAGGACCAGAAAAGATCCCTAGGAAAATCTGATCCGGACACACCAGCCCAGCAAACAAGACGGTCTAACCTCTTACGTGTGCATATTCCCATGGACACCCGGGGCCATGCTAGAGCGGCTAAACCCCAACCGTATGCAGGTAACAGCTGCAGAACCGTGCCGTCATTGCATCACCAGCACGGACGGCACTGCACAGCCAGAGCATCACTAATACATGTGGGAATGTGCAATCAGAACGCACATCGCTGCTCTAGCCATGATGACAGACAGCCTAGACGGTTCACCCATGCAGCCAGTATCAAATCCCTTGTGCTACTAGCCTGTCCCTGCGGGAATTTGCGGAAAAAGTCATCGAAAACTTGCGCAAGAAATTGCGGCAGAAAACAACAAAAGATGCGGCGAAAAGTGCGGAAAGATGCGGAACTTGCCAGGAACTCGCGGAATTATTGGCGGGAAATTGCGGATTTGGGCCAAATCACGTAATTTGTTGCATCATTAGAATCGCTATTTGCGTACTGTGCAAATAACCCACGTACAGAATCATAGAAAGCACTGTATACTGCGTGAAAAGTGCAGAAAAATGTAAAAAGAAGTGCAGAAAACAACAAAAAACGCGGGAAATCGGGGACTTTTCAGAAATTTGCGGGTTTTGGCCAAAATCGCGGAATTTGTTGCATCCGTGGAATCGCGATTTCCTGGAGGGACAGACTAGCTTGAAGTACTACCATAGTAGTAGTAGTCATACGCAAATACAGGAGATGCAAGGCTGCTTCCACCTTAACTGTATAAGTTTCACCTGTAGGACGATCATCAGACAGTAGTAGTCATGCCAATAAGAGGGGCTTAGTTTGAGGGGCTTCCCCACGGTCGAAGATCTGCTTACCTGTCTTTCAACTAGTATCGCCATGTCTTGGAACATGGAGTGAAGCTCCTGAGCAATACAACCAACATAAGAAGCACACACGCGGCACAGATATACATGTAGAAGCAATTAAATTCACAATTGACTGGATGCAACAGAAACCACTGTTCGGACAGTGTCTGTGTGCAGTAAACCCGGAAACCTTTGCAATCTGGAATGCTTCGCGGCTTTCGCAATGGGTGTGACATCGCAAAAGTAAGCCGGTGCAGCCGTAGAACTGTTGTGAATAGACTGAAGAAATTGACTCCAATCGCAAACACGTCAACTGGTGCAAATTGTCTGTGCTCGCAAATCGTAAACTAAAACCGGTATAAAAGTTTCCCGCTTTACCGAATAGTACTGTAAAGCGTGAAATTTTCGCAGCGTTTTTAGTTCGCGTTTTCAGAATCCGGACAGGTTTGCGAGGTTTTAATTTTGCGATTGCAGAATGGCATTCTTGCTAAACCTGTGGCATTCTTGCTAAACCTTTCATGGATCTCCTTTTCGCGCTGTCTAAATTTCACGATTTCCACGTGGTCGCGAACTTTGCAGAAATTAGACCATCGCAATAATTTCACGGTTTACAGAAACACATGTGCAGGTTTGTGTTCAGACCCCACAAGACCACATGACCAGCACTCCAGTACTCTGATGATGAGTAGCTTTTAAGGGGAAGTATGGTCCAGAATCATAATCTCACGACTCGTAGTCTTCAGGGTGCTAAGTCAAATGGTCTTGGTCCGAGGAAGCTGAGACACTCCCTTCCTCCTTTACTAAGCTCCCAATCAAACTCGCCACTAGCAACCCGAAACTGGGTGACTGTGCCCTACTAGATGGGGATTTGTAAGCAAAATGTCACTAAAAGCGCCGTTTCATTCTTGTAAAAGCACGGATGAACGTGATTGGCCCGTATGTTGTAGTCTTTTGGACCGTCTGAGTCAACTGGTTTTGGTCCGAGAAGGCGCGATGCAGCGTTCGGCCCTTATTCCCAATCGAACACAGTTGAGTACGCGGTCGCGTGCTCATGCATACACTAGTCACCGAGCCTGCACGCTACAACTTACAGCCTGTTTATAAGTCTGTCACTTGAGTTGACCCTTGGTATGAATGTTGTAGGAGCACCCAAAGAAGAGTCAACAATCGTTGCCCAGCAGGGAATATGGAGTCAAGGAATGCACATTAGTCTCCAGCCCTGGTACTCCACGATCAAGCGACTCGTCACAGCCTGAGAAGAAACCTAGCCAGGTCGCTTCTAGCAGCAGCAGCAGCAGCTCCATAATAAATATATACAGTCCGTATCGCCTATAAGGTTGGCGGCTATAGTAATATACCGGATATAGTGGTCAATTTCTCAAAATTCATTTTCATTTGCCATAACTAAGTATACACAGTTATCGCGTATAGTAATAATCGTCTGTAGTAATATATCGCCTATAGTGATCAAATTCACATTTCAAAAGACCTTTATTACATTATTTTTGCCTCGGTTATAGTGATTGATGTAGAATCAAGTGATGTCATAGGAGAACAGGGTGTTACTTCTTCGTGAAGAACTTGTCCAGTGTCTCAGTGAGTGTTGTTTGGTGAGTTTTGCTCGTACAAGTTGCCAAAGTATGCCTCCATCATGAGGAAATGCTAATTTTGTGTGTCAGGAGCTACAGCCAGCTACATGACATTGTACATGTATGTAGTGCGTATGTGCACGGTGCGCTGAGTCGTTTGACACCCTACTCGCATCCATTGCATGCAGTATCGGTCATAGTAATATATCGCTTATAGTGATAAAATGCTCAAAATCAAACACCAACGCTGTAGGCGATACTGACTGTAGTTAGTTATAGCCGTGAATCAAGCTACAGCTTGCACAATAGCGTTCAGGTTTTAGATTCGCTCAGTTATGGAGGGAATGTTACGTTTCTTACTCTTATTATTCGATAGTACCATGTATGTGTGATGTGTGATAGAATGCATGACTGCTGTACTGCTGGAGGGTGCACGCACCCTGCTCTTTTGTTGGCGCTGCCTCTCCACTAAATAGGGTGCAAGGTGACCGTCGTCGGACTACATGCAGTCCACTTACTACGCCGTGCATGCATGCACTGACTGTGCGGTACTGTGCATTCATAGGTGACCGTTTGCGGTAGCGCAACGTGACACGAGACGTTGATGTGTTGTTTTGTCCGCTGCTGTTTCGAAGCTCTCGGAGTTGGAAGCGTTACCTCCATTGGCACTTGTGCTTCACTACGTAGAGTCTGTAGTTCTGGCTTGCAATTGCTGTTGCATGCATTCTGGCAGTTGCTTGTGTTTTGGTTTTCATTTGTAGTTGTTCGTTGTTGTGTGTGGACGAGAGTTGCATGTTCTAGCTGTTGTTACGTTCCGTAGACTTTTAGTTACTGCTGTTTATGATTGAGAGTGTGAATTGTGTTCTGCCCCGGAGCCGTGGAGTAAACCATTCACTTGTGTGTGCGGAAAACCCTGTGTTGGTGATGTCTGTTGACCTGGGTGTAGAGGACAAGTAACATCCCCCCCCCCCCCCCCCCTGCATGATCCCCGTAGCACGTTTAATAGTCAAGTCTTGCATTGTGCCGCTAATAACACCTTCATTCTGCACTCTCATAGTATGTCAGCGCTAGGGACCGTGCAGTTTAGATGAGTTTGTTACACCATCAACATCGCCATTCCCCGTTGTATGATAGCCATCACTTCTAATGTTGCCAGTTGTAACTGCGCAATGCCATGTGCATGAAACTCGGAGTAAGAACACTATCGACCTGACGTGGTAATAGGACACGCATTGAGCCCACATTGAGCACACATTGAGTCCACGTTCAGCCCACACGTGCGCACGCAAACATGTCTTGGTTTTACTTACTATGATGCTCGTCTCCAGGGACAGAATGGCATTGTGTCGCTCCTGTATTTCATTGTACGCCATCTTGGCCTGCGCAGTCTCCATTAGAATCTGCACATCACGTGACGGAGGCAAAGCAGAGCATGGAACATAATATAGCAACAGTAATGTACCGGTAGTCATTATGGGTACGACAGGATTGGCAGACCTATACACACTTTCCAATGTAGCTGCAGATTGGCCGACACTGAGTATCCCATGGCTTGTCATCTCTCTATCATGTTTTCTCACCCCCCCCCCCCTCTATCTCTCTCTCTCTCTCTCTCTCTCTCTCTCTCTCTCTCTCTCTCTCTCGTGCATACATGCACACACATGTATAGATAATATTATTACGCAACCCCTCACCACCCCCCCCCCCCCCACACACATCAACTGTTGAGATACACTCATACCACAGCCATGCAGCAGAGTGCTGACAGCGCTACTTGCATTAAAGTTAATTGCGAGTACCTACTGATACCTGGTCCCATTCCCGGCTACTAGTATCCAACACCGCTATAGCAAGAGTGGACACTGCTCAACCAGCACGTACTTACACCTTCTATCACCTTCTATCACCTTCTATCACCTTCTATCACCTCTCTGCTGTATTTTAATTCATTGTGCATGTTCATTTGATTTTGCCCGTATTTCATCTATTGATAAGGCATGAAAGTACAGTCAAACCTCGTTAGAACGAACATTGATAAGGTGAACTATCCTTTGGTACGAACTAGGGCCAATCCTATGGTTGGCCAGGCATCATATCAAGTCAAATTTATTCGTTTACGACGAACTCTGTACGGCGAACTTTCGTGAAGACGAACTAATTTCAAGCGTGACTTGAACAAACTCAGCGTTATGTACGAACTTTCGGTCCCATGGGTACGCTGGCTGTATTTTTTTCCGATAGTCGAGGCCTCTTGTAACTAACGTTACCGGCAAAGCATGTTACAAGGCGGATGTAATGCTGTCATGAATTCATTGCACATTGCACTTACCTGTTGCTGGGTTATGTTATGAAAAAGAAAGTTTTATCGATAAAAGTTATGATTTGCCACAGCATGCACCTTCACATAAATACAATCCATATGATACGCAAATCAATTTTTTTGTCAGATCTCAGAGATCTGGATAAGAAGAACTCTGCATAAGACAAACAAACGTGCTCGGTCCCTTGAAGTTCGTCCTAACGAGGTTTGACTGTATACCAGTGAAAACTTTCAAAATGTTCAAGGACCTGAACCGTGTCCCCATTCTTCTCAGTAGCATTACTTACACCTTGTGTGAATATACCTGGATCACCGTTCTCCAGCATGTCTTCCACTTCTTCTGGTGACTTGTCGTTGCCTGTTATCTCCAACTGGCGCTGGATCCGATCTTTGCAGCGGTCCCGGTACTGGTTCTGTATCTGATGATACTCGGAGATTGTGTCCACGAATGTACGCGTCAGGGATGCATGCTACATACAGCAAAGGGAGTTGCATCATGCCATGTTAATGTCGGCAACAGTGGCACGTGAAGGAACGGCACAGAGAAGTTTCAACGGCTTGTCTTGGCTCATATACATGCACATGTATATGTACACATACACATGTACATGCGTATGTGTACATATATACATGTGCATGCGTATGTACATCAGCAAAGCAAGCGCCAGTGAAATAACATACCGGTACATGTACGCTAAGTTACATGATGATTGTACAGGTACGCTAGGACAGACACACACGTACACACACGTCCACATACATGTAGACACACGCACACATACACACACATGCATAGACACACACACACACACACACACACACACACACACACACACTACTACTACTACTACTATTGAGAGCTGCCAGGATTGGCCACGCCGCTCCCAGATGGGAGGTACTGTCAGAGAGGTTAGGGGGGAGGAAGGCAATGCTCCAAGTGGCGTTCCAGATCTTGCCGCCTCCGGAACCGTCGGTTGTGGCAAACTTGGCAGTGAAATTTGAATTGTTGGCGTTCAGACACACACACACAAACACACACACACACACACACACACACATACACACACATGCATGAAACCGTGGGTGCAATGTGTTGTATGATGACAACTCTTCTTTATTATACAACGTAATATCCACAGTCATACTACACAATCATACATGTCCATACCTGTGCCTTTTGAATCCGATAGTCGGCAGAGGACCGATTGACCCCATCCTTGTCTAGGCTCATTTCCATGGCTGCACACAGAAACAAAATAACATCTTTTTATGCACCATCAACAAAATCATTTAATGAATTTCAGTTGTCCATTGTTCCCACTGAAGTTCAAGGAAGAGGCTGGTGATGGGAAGGGCAGCAAGCAAGTCCATGTGTCACATTACGCCGATACATCAATCATTGCAGGGTATGACCCGTACCTTTTAGCTTGTTCTGAATGGTCTTTGACCGCTTCTTGATGCTATCCGTCAGTCTCTCCAACGACATCTTGTGTTCTAGAATAAGTCAGTGATTGCATACAACAATCAGGATGGTGACAAAAGCAACAGCAAGAAAAACAGCACCAGGAGCAGCAGCAGCGGGAACCTCTTTTTGGTCATGTACCACTGTGATGACAGGAACAACGACGAAGACAACGACAGCAACAACAACAACAACAACAACAACAACAGCAACAACAACAACAACAACAACAACAACAACAACAACAACAACAACAACAACAACAGCAGCAGCAGCAGCAACAACAACAACAACAGAAAAACAGCAAAAACAACAACAACAACAACAACAACAACAACAACAACAACAACAACAACAACAACAACAACAGCAACAACATCTCTTATTGGCCACTGGCTATCGTGAGAATAAAGATTTGAAACGGCAACAGCAGCAGCAGCAGGAACAGCAGCTGTTCAGCAAACACATCTTTCTCCGCCCGGCACTCGTCACTCTCACCTTGGTCTGGCTGTGCTGCGCTGAGTAGCGTGTTGTGTAGCTGGTGTGCCTGGTTAACTTCGGCACTTAGCTCAGTGATCTGTGAGCGGATACCTTCCACCTGAGTAGCAGTAAGAGGATAACAAGAAACTAACCTGGGTCCCAGGGTCTTAAAGATAGAGAGGTCACATTGAAAAGCAACAAGGAGAAACTTCGTGATTTTTTTAAACTGAGATTATGCACCAAATAACAGACAAGCCGAGGCACACAGAAAGGGCCATTGCAAAAGATCAGGAGATGGCATGGTCATAGAACGGGTCATGTGGGTCCTGTAATAATGCTAGTATGGCAGGTGGAGCAAGACTGAGCATACTGTGAAGTATGCACCAGTTACATGTGATGCTTGAGACACGCAGAGTGGAGATAATGGACCAGGTATGTTGTTGTGACTGCACGTTTCATGCAAAAAAAATAGATCATCAAAGAACAGGAAAATGTGTGTGTGTGTGTGTGTGTGTGTGTGTGTGTGTGTGTGTGTGTGTGTGTGTGTGTGTGTGTGTGTGTGTGTGTGTGTGTGTGTGTGCTAGAGATGGTTTTTGAGTGCTGGCGGGCTAGCTTCACATAAGTGTCTCTCTAACTCGGCTGCTGAAGTGGCGTCGGTCTCGTCTGTGGCATCGGCAGACTCGGTCCGGAAGCAGCGGGTTGCCCTGCTGCAGAGCGCATTGTCTCGGCTACGGTCGCTGCTGCAAGTCATCCCGTGGTTTCGACCTGCATAGCTGTGCTAATTTCCTGTCCAGGAAGTAGAGCGGCGTTTCTGGATCCAATGCTGAACTCAGTGCTGTCGACCCCTGCACAGGGGACACGTGACCATTTGATGGCAGTGTTACCAAGGACCAAGGTGTGTGTGTGTGTGTGTGTGTGCGTGCGTGCGTGCGTGCGTGTGTGTGTGTGTGTGTGTGTGTGAGAGAGAGAGAGAGAGAGAGAGAGAGAGAGAGAGAGAGAGAGAGAGAGAGAGAGAGAGAGAGAGAGAGAGAGAGAGAGAGAGAGAGAGAGAGAGAGAGAGAGAGGAGAGGAGAGAGAGATAGGTGATAGAGAGATACAAGATAACATCGTACCTCATCAAAGACGACAGAGAAATCACTGGGGTACTCCTCAAAGTATCCACCGCCATGGGGCCCAGCCTCTTCTGGCACTGCGCCCTTTACAAAAACAAAACAGGTTGACAATGGCAATGCAAGGATCGGCATGACAGAACACACAGCAGCAAACATAGACATCGTAGTGATCATCTGCCAGTATTGTCAAGACCTTCTCATTCCCTTGCGTACTGACACGTGCTGTTTGTGGATATTGTCATAGACTTTCGCACTTGCTTTGCCAGTCCAATTCTGTACTTGAAAGTGTTTTTTTCTGCAAACGCAAGTACAGTTCTACTCTGGTACTATCCTTGATCTTCAGTACCCTGGAGCATACATGTATCTAATCATATCTGACACGTAATATTTCACCTTGAGGCCTTGAGAGGACAGGAAGCTTCAGTTACACAAGTCCCGGCACTGTTTCAAATGCTTTTGGTCACAACTCCCGCAATGGACTGCACCACGGTATGCTGAAATCCCGCGCAGCAGCTTCCCCATTGGGTATAGGTCTACGCTCATTACTAGACAACCTCAGGGGTTTCAACACTCTTGCCTTATGTCGAGTTTTATCTACTATCAGGACTTGAACATTTTTTCTGCTGTTTTACATCATGCATATGTAGTATCCACTTCGGAAATGATGTATCCTTATTATAAGACAAAGCTTTCTCCCAGACCCTGTACAAGACAATTTTTTCCATCGTACCCCTATACAAGACAACATGAAACATCGATTGAGCTATCCATGGCCATTTGCTTTGGCTTGTAATGAGGGAATCGAACTTGTGGGACAGCTGAAGGCGGCGTTATAACAACATTTGTCTACAAACAAATCATCTCTTATCCCGGACGTGCATGGGACGACTGTCACATGCATTTCGTCCGGCGATTTTGAATGAGATTTGTCTTGTAACCTATGTGGTACTAACGAGGGTAGACGTGTATGACAGTAATCTCACCAAGGTGTGCGCCGCGGTGCCAGGATCAGACTAAATCAGTGTCTGCTCTAGGATTTCAAACCCGCCGGGCACATGTACACCTGGCGCGACCCGCGCAACCGGGTCAGAGCCGGGTACGTTCAAGTGCGGGCCGCAGAGTCGTGAAATATGTTACGACTCCCTGATGTACCGGTACACGTACTACTATGAACAGTGCGTACTGGGCACTCTGCCCGCATCTGGAGCCTGTAAGTGTGTGCTCCCGTCAAGTATAAAACAAGTTAAGTATTCGACGCGCACACTCCCAACCAGGTCGCAAGTGACCCGGAATTCGTTTTTCAAACGGGTCCAAGTACCCCAAGCGACACTGTGCCTCTCTATCTTGACGTGGGTTTGAACAATAACTCACATAACCGTGGATTCAAGCAGCTGGCGAGCAGATAGCCAGCCAGCATGTGCATAAATTCACTGATAGGCAGCGATCTGGCCTCTATACGCGGATTTACGGCAAAGTGGACTCGCATAGTATTCACCGTTTGCTATTTCAATTAGCCACCTAAGAAGTCATCTCTGTCAGTTGGCTATGGATGGAATGAACATTTCCTTTGCCCTTTTCACTCACTGTGCAGGGTGGCCTCACCACAACATATCAACATCATGCTGAATCAGGACCAGTGCTCTTTTTCTTTTTTAAGTTTTGTAATTCCCCTTCATTTTCTAGCATTTTGGAATGGAATTTTGTTGGCAAGGACTCAGGAGCGAAGTGTTTCTATGAGTATGAGCAGAACGCTGAGGTAAAGTAATAAGGCTGGTGTGAAACACGATCAGATGCATACTGAGTGTGCTCGGTCCCCTGATTCCCTGTTCTCGCCTGGCTAGGCTGCTGCATGCAGTGGCATTGCGATCTGCCTTACCGGAACCGCTCGTTGTAAGTCAGCAAGCCTGTCACGCATCTTGATCTGCCAGCAACACTGCCGCACCAGAGAACATTCGCAGAGGCCCCAATCCCCCAATCGGCCCAACTGTTACTTGTAGTACTCGAGCAGCAGCTACTTAGCAGGGACTGCGTTACATACAGCAGGTAGCAGATGCTGCTGTCTGACGATGTCCTGCTAGTGCTAGTGCTACCGCTACGCTAGCCAGCTGACTGACGACGTGCGTGTCGGCGACCAGAACACCATGAAACACTAGAACGTCTTGCTTGCAACGCTCTTCGCACACTGATTATCAACAGCGACCGATTCCAAACAGAGTAGATGTATGACAGTTCTGTTGCTCCTCGCTCGCACCGGTACGATTGGTGGGTGCTCGCAGCCGTACTGACTCAGTGACTACTGTGCTTCCTCGGTAGAGGTTTCGTAGTCAGACAGCCTGGCCTGTGCAAATTTAGAGCACAAACTGGATTTGCAATACCGGGGCCTGGGCCAGTTCGCCAAGACTGGCAAGAGTCAAGACCACCAAGAAAATTAACAAAATGGTACAATCTTGACATTGTATTGACTATTTTTAAATAAAATACTGCACTTGGAAGCTTCTTCTGCGGCGCCTGTAGTGTAGGCTGTACCTACAGTACAGCTGCATGAGCGGCACGCAACGGATACATTGTATTATGAATGATTGCGTTTCCGTGCGCTAAAAATATCCAGTTCCTGACCTCTTCATACAAGTCATGACAGACCTGTGTCTGTAATCTTGGTAATCACTGACTCTGTATATCTGCACCAGGTCAGTATCCAAATAGTTGATAAATATGGTGGTAAAGACACCAGGATAGCATCATAGCGGCTCAACGGAAAAAAACTGTGAAAGATTGGGTGTCGCTGAAGTCTTTCACGATAACCTTTACTTGTCTTTACCACCATATTTATCAACCATAAGTACAGCTGCAGTGGTGTCTTCAACTAAAAAAGTTACTTCATTCTCCCAGGTCAGTATCCAGCCTGTAAAATGTTCACCGGTGGGACGGGCGCAAGACACCAGCTCTCATGACCCCTGCGTACCGGTGCTACAGACCGGTGCGGTCGACCATGTAGCTGGCAGTCGGTCAACCCCAAAGAAAGGAACTTCGTCCGGTTTGAAAATTTCGTCCGGGGACCAAATGAGTGTACATTGTATTGAAAAGCCAAAAGCATTGGACGAAAAAGACCGACTATTTCTGCTTCTGCAGTAGCTAGGCCTATAGGTAGGGCAGGAAAGAAAATCACTGTGGAAACATTATTATACAATTTTTGGGGGTTTTAGGCTTCGAAGAAAGTAGCTACTATTCGCTTGATCGTAGCTGGACAGCCTGACCTCGTCAAGTTGAGCATCTATCCGTTTTGGTTTCGCTCTGTAAAGAGCACTTAGGGTTCCCTGGAACAAGACGGCAACGTCTGTAGGACCTTCCTTATCAAAATACTAAATTCTACTAATTGGCGTTTACATGAAGCAGCTACATGTAGCTACTAGTATGCTGTACAAGATGTAATAAACTGATTGCAAAGTTAGTTACCGGTACTAGTATTTAGATCAGCTGGTTCAGCGGTTCGTCATTTTGGAGATCCCCGCTGGGGTGGAGATGATCCAAAATAATACTGAACCCCGAGCAGCTCTATTATACTCACGGTGAAGAGCATGATAACCCTGGACCCGTAACCGTTACTGGACTTGCAACCGTTGCTGGACCTGCAACCGTTGCTGGACCTGCAACCGTTGCTGGACCTGCAACCGTTGCTGGACCTGCAACCGTTGCTGGACCTGCAACCGTTGCTGGACCTGCAACCGTTGCTGGACCTGCAACTTAACCGTTGCTGGACCTGCAACCGTTGCTGGACCTGCAACCGTTGCTGGACCTGCAACCGTTGCTGGACCTGCAACCGTTGCTGGACCTGCAACTTAACCGTTGCTGGACCTGCAACCGTTGCTGGACCTGCAACCGTTGCTGGACCTGCAACCGTTGCTGGACCTGCAACCGTTGCTGGACCTGCAACCGTTGCTGGACCTGCAACCGTTGCTGGACCTGCAACTTAACCGTTGCTGGACCTGCAACCGTTGCTGGACCTGCAACCGTTGCTGGACCTGCAACCGTTGCTGGACCTGCAACCGTTGCTGGACCTGCAACTTAACCGTTGCTGGACCTGCAACCGTTGCTGGACCTGCAACCGTTGCTGGACCTGCAACCGTTGCTGGACCTGCAACCGTTGCTGGACCTGCAACCGTTGCTGGACCTGCAACTTAACCGTTGCTGGACCTGCAACCGTTGCTGGACCTGCAACCGTTGCTGGACCTGCAACCGTTGCTGGACCTGCAACCGTTGCTGGACCTGCAACCGTTGCTGGACCTGCAACCGTTGCTGGACCTGCAACCGTTGCTGGACCTGCAACCGTTGCTGGACCTGCAACTTAACCGTTGCTGGACCTGCAACCGCTGGACCTACGTCACCTGTAACCAGGGAGTAGTAAAAATAATGTATTTTACTACTCCCTGCCTGTAACCGTTACTGGATGGTCTACAGTTGTTGCTGTATATACAACAAGAATACAAAAACCTATCCCACTTGTCTTACATTGTTGCAAGTGGAAGTGCTATCCTTCATGCCCGTTGTGTCCAAAAATGGGAATGATCCCACTTTGGAAAGTGTCTTGAATCATGTCCTACTTTCATAGTATTCTCAGGATTCAAATAATTGGTGTGTCATTTTTTAACAAATTTGTAAAATGGCATCACAAACTGGGATATTCGGTCATCAATGTTCTGAAGTTGATAGATATCACTTCAAGGATTGCTAGTGGATGAAAATTAATCTGTCAACAGAGGAGTGAACTGCATTGTATGCTGCGAAAGCCGTGTTTTTGTATTTGTAACTAGTGGCTGTGTTATACGGTGGAATTGGATAGATAGCATAGCATCGCAGCGATGTTTTCGTTCTCACAGAGTGCATTCCGTGACCTACTGTTCTTCATTACTGTCTCTAGTGATGGCAAGAGGGCCTGACGTCGTCCAAAGGCCCTGCGGAAGCAATTCACTGCCCTCCTCGTCCATTCAGGGGCTCATTTTACACATTTTACACAAAATGGCAAAGCACCCACCACTAGTTATACCAATGTGGCAGGGAGAATTAAATTATATGCACCAAATTTTCTGGTCAATGTTGATCTACGATAAACTGGCTCCCATTTGCCACCACCCATGTTTCGATACAGCCATCCGGAGCAGAGAAACAGCCAGAAGAAAAGCAAATTTTACACAATAAATGCCAAATGTTAAAAAAAGCCAAATCACCTCGTACAAAATCAGCCGTAGACTTCTTCTTTCTGTCTACGGCCATACCACGTTGAAAATACCGGTTCTCGTCCGATCACCGAAGTCAAGCAACGTCAGGGCTGGTATTTGGGATCACAAACGGGAAACACGTCAGAGGCCATCTTGAACCACCCAACGTCATCAGATACCCGCTTGTGATGCAGGGCCGCGAGATCGCGACTGCGCAAAAGTGTACTTGCCAGTGCAGTCTTTTGTAGCTGCAAGAGCAAGTGCTAGTTTATAATCATAGTTTTATTTTTTGATGGTGCTGGAACTAGTTCGAACTGCTTCCCTTCGACTTTCTTTGACAGAGCGGGTGCTGTTAGGGTTTCCTGTTGTCAGTTTGTATCCACCACCGGTCTTGTATGTCAGTGCTTGTACAAGGAGGTGTTCAGTAGTTATTTTCAGTCCGCACCATGGATCGCATCCAGGGTAGGAAATCGCACTCTGACCGGCTTGATTATCCCGAGTCGAGAAAGAAGCGAACTACAGTCCATTCAGAAAAAAATGAACTTCTAGCTTTTGGCCATAAATGGGTCAAACGTTGAGTTTTTTTAGAATTTTTTTCTGCAATCCCATATGGAATCCTCTTCCAATTATGTTTCTGAAGTTTTTTGTCCAAAAAGCAAGCCATAGCAAGAATAGGATTTCGGCCAGGTTTTGCCCCAAAAGCACTGAATTGGGAAAAACCATCAAAATCCAGGCCGTTTGACCCCGCCTGCAACAGTGCATTCTGCGGTTCGAACCCCAGTTCAGGCACCCTTTTTGGACCCTTTTTCAAATTTCAAAGTTCGCAGCACTGCACTGTGTACGATGAAATCACGAAAAATCGCCAAATACGGGAGCTCGCCAGAGCCAGGACCCATTTTTTTATGAATGGACTGTAGTGGCCAGTTCGGCTCAGTATCATGGCCAGCTGGACGTAGATCAGATCACCCCGAGGTCGAACAAACCGACAGTAGTCCTGAAATCCTTACCTCGCAGAACATTGACGATGTGGAGCGCGGTGTTCAAGAACAAGGAACCATGGTAATAATTGGATTCGCTCCAGAAAAATTATTCTCGTGGTTCCCGGTTCCTTTCCCAATAATTATTTCCTATGGTCTGGATACGTGCATCACGCTGAAGCCTAGATGAATCAGATCGTGTAAGTCAGTCTTCTCTCTAGCTCAAGATTTTGCGAACACGTTATCAGTGAACAATAAAAGCAAAGGACACAGTGCAACAAATGGAAAATGCACGTCTCCTTCTTTTCCTTGCCGTGCGCACTGCACTGTCACAGTCTGCAGTTCTGACTGGAAGGTGTCTTCCGTTTGTGAAAGAACCAGCGCAAGTCGCGCGTGGCGCGGCGTTCTTCAAAACGACACAAGTGAGCTCCACATGAGCCGATTTTGACAATCGATGGCTCAAAATTTTCAGTAGGAGATGCTCCATACTTTCACCGAAGCGAATTTCGCCAAAACGATCCTAGAGGTGGGACACGTTTACCGAGTTTGAGGGTGTTATTTGAGGTCTAAATTGCGAAAATCAAAAAATCCTTCGGTGAATCCCTTTGCCCACATCTGAACTCGGTGCCTGCAAAATCCCAGCCTGCTAGAGAGAACTGTGGCTCACTTGCGTGGATTTGAACAGGCCAGAGTCGACGCGAAGTACGGCAAGATGCCCTGTACACAGCATGGTCTGACACATGTCACGTGAACCAAGATGGCGCCCACGTGTTTCTTGTAAGCGAATGACTGTTGGGACATTCTTCCAAAACATGACGTCACAGAATTCGTAAAAAAAAGACAACTTTTGTCGCAAGCGGCTAGCCTGTCGCGAGCGCGAGACTCATCATGGGCGCGCTCGAGCTGCGAAGCGCGACACACGAGCGCGCGCGCGACCCAAACTGTGTCACGTGTGTGTCGAATCTGACCGGCCGTCATTGCATTATGATCGCCTTCGATTATTTATTTTCGTTCTACTCGACAATTCCAAAAATCAGTGCCATTGGCTTTAGCTTTGCCCTTGAACTTGAAATCTCGTGCCTTATTCTTTCTTGGGGACTGGTGTTGGATATTGAACGGGCGGAGTGACCGCCGGGATGATGGATGAAGGAGATGATGGCCTAATCTTGGCTGCACGCATTCTCATTTTCGCGTGGCCTGCCACTAGTGTTTGATTCACAAAGGGTGTCACAAGCATAGCTGGAGGAAGAAAGGTGATGTGAACTTCAGAAGTTCTGCCATCGCAGCACTGTATAGAGGGCCATTAGAGGCTGTGTAGGCTGTATGTTTGATTTAGCTCAGTGCTGAGCTTGCACCACACCACAGGTAGCATATTGAGTATTATTTACATTATCCACATAACTTGAACCGCTCTGTGAGCGGTTCTGAAAAACCTTTACTGGCGCCGCCCCGTCGTAAAAGTAAGAAATTAAAACTGGCTCATTGTACCCCCAAATGTGAACTGATCCACCTAAATCGCAAATGACGTGACCCGAACGCAGCAGTAGCACGAGGGTGCACTTGTGGTGTGCCGCAGGGCTCTGTACTAGGACCCATGCTGTTCTCCATATACACCAGAGATATCCCCTCGGAATCTGCGCCGGCATCATCACTGCAGTTTGCGGATGACATCGCCCTGACATGTGCAAGACGGACAGCGCAAGGGGTGTCTGATGTGCTCAGCTTGGCGGTTACCTCCCTCTCAAGTTGGCTGGACGCTCGTGGTCTTGTATTAAATGCAAAGAAGAGTAATGTATTGGTTTTTGCCAGCAGCAGTGGGCAGCAGCCGGGCGTGGGTGTACGCTGTCGAAATGATGTGCTTCCGCACACCACCAGCGCGAAATACCTCGGCGTCTTAATCGATGAACGAATGACCTGGCAACCGCAAGTTGACCGGTGCATCTCACGCACTGCTAGGAAGATCGGTAGCCTGTGGCGGGCGCGACACTGCCTCACTCTAGCTAGTCGAAGCAAGTACTTCCTATCTGTCATCATGCCGGATTTGATATATGGATCGTCAGCATATGGCTCCGGCTTGACCCACAACTAGCTAAACCGCTTGCAGGTGGCCCGAAACCGCGCAGCAAGGGCGGTGTTCGGACGACCACGATTTACCAGGGCCAGTGATCTCTTGGAGAGGCTCTCTGTTTGTCGCATGGACGAGGTATATCGCCAGAAACTGCTCGTGCTGGTATGGCGGTGCGTTCATAACCGTGCCAGTCCTGCTCTGCAGGCACTGTTTGTTCGCAACTGCGGAGCAACTCGCCTTCAGCGCAGTCTGGGCCTACAACAACCAATAGCAAGAAGCCGAGCAGGCCAATGCCGACCGGCATCTCGCGGTTGCCTGTTATGGAACCATATACCTGACACGGTGCGAGCTATGGGCAACATCCCAGCATTCCGCCAAGCTGCCATTCCCTACACGTAAGTCGTTGTAGACTGCTACACAGTTGGCCATACCATGGTATTCAGTACCCACGAACTTTGCAAAGCCGATAATGTGATAATGTACCGTGGTGCATGCACCGGTGGTACCACCACTTCGTAGACTGCCTCCCGTTCATTTCTGTGCTCCTGTCTTTATTCTCGTCAGCTGTGTACTTCAGCAGTTCAATTCTGTGCTCCAGTCCTCTTTATTCTCGTGAGTTGTGTACTCGTTTTGCTGTTTGTCTGGTTTATTTGAATTCGCACAGTAAATGTGTACTTCAGTTATTCTCTCCTCCCTCTTCTGAGTTTGACTCTCCGCTGGCCTTCTCTCCTCCCATCCCCTTACATCGTATTGGGCCTCCGCACACACTACATTGTCACATAGCACAACTCAACCATTCGCTACCCTGTTATTGAGCACTCCTGCTCGTTTGGTCTCGCAAATCCAAATAAAATCAATCAATCAAACAGGTTCCTACCTGTGGATGCAGCTGGGGACGCTGGTCCACAGGCCATGGTCGTCGATGAACTCCCATGTTGGATATCCGATGGAAGTAACTATGTGTACTAGCAAAGTTACACTGCCACTGATACCATGTACTAGTGATGGTGTTACCCTATGATGTGCTGTGATCCTGTGCCCTCCCGACCTCGTGCTAGTACTGGTGCGTTCGGGTCCCGTCATTCCCGATTTAGGTGGATCAGTTCACATTTGGGGGGGACAATGGGCCAGTTTTAATTTCTTACTTTTACGACGGGGCAGCGCCAGTAAAGGTTTTTCAGAACCGCTCACAGAGCGATTTTTATATTATGGATAATTTCAGTTCTTTTTCCGTTCCCTCCCCACCCCAACCCCGAAGGTAAACATGATGAACACGCGCGCGATGTACTGTATGTAGGCATGAGACTGCGATAACACACTGATACATACCAGCCCTCCCCACCTCGCTTACCCCGCACACAGATACACAAACACGCGGATGCACACGGTACACGCACACATACGCACATGCACACGACACAAACAGGAAATTCTTCATGTAAAATGCCATGCAAAGCAGTGGCCACTGTACTTTTAAAAGGAAGTCAGTTGTGGAACAAAATAATTCAACTACAACGTGTAGACAAGCTGACGGCCAAAGCACAACATAGCAAACATGACATTTGCCCAAGGATTGCAGTTTGCAGACCACGCCATGGAAGCAGCGAATACAGAATGTAATATCATACAAAGTGACAAGCAAAGAAGTGGCCACCATACACCAGAGACTTGCAGAAAGTCACATATCCAACAGATGGAAAAGTGAACAGCAATCTGGTACAGCCCACACAAGACAAAGCTGACCTGATACTTGTCCCAGGATCGCAAGTGGCAGATCCTTTTCAATGCATAACACGCAGGTGTACGTTACACGCATGGACAAAATCTGACCGTGTCGCCAGCATACAATGTCATCACATATATACCCCACAAGTTACACACATGCACAGTAGAAGCACAATGAGCAATGGAAAAGTACGATGTGGTTGCTGAAGCATCTTCGCACTTCAAATTCAGACTTCAATGTGGTCGTCACGAGATGATATACCTGCAAGATACAAGTGATGCAGAAAGAAAGCAGAAGGTCGTGAGGTAGGCTATGAGACACCACAAACGGGTCACCTACATGTATGTTCAGGGCTAGTGCACTCGCACGCAGAATTATCATAATCGAGCATTTCCCAAACTGAGAAGTGCAAGGAAATCCACTTGCATGCACAGGAGCAATTTTGCCGCTGATGTGATGCGCAATTCGAGACGATCTGCGATGATGCGTGCTCACCTCTGATGCCGATTACTTCCTTGCTTAGACCGGCCCGGTCTGCTCTCCCTTCACTCTCTTCTAAATCCTACTTAGAGCAGTAAGGCTGTGTTACTGCTCCTACTGATAACCCAGTTAGGTTGTGGTCATTGTTGTGAAAGCAATATCATCGTCATTGTGGTAATAACATACGTTTTTGCACAGCGGCTGGCGCTAGAACGTGCAGCAAGCAGCACGCTTGTACTTCGGATTTTGCGATTTTTTCGAGGGCAATGGCTTCCTTTTTGCTTTGGCTACCTACGAAGTATGACCAAAAAATCCATGAGAAGTATTTTTTGGAGCTGGAGTACGAGTGGGGTTGTCTGATAAGTGCTAGGAGAACCCTCCTTTGTGGCTGTAGAGGGTATACTTCCCCTTTAAAAAATCACGGGTCTGCGTGAAACTCAGATTGAGCTATCAGATTTTCCCCCGAGACAGAATAATGATTTCACTTAGCACCATAGGAGAGAGCAATGAAAACAAACACGATGACCAGTAAGAGCAAAAATCTGGAACATGACTTCTATTATGTTCTAATTTAGTTCTAAACGAAGCATAACGTCAGAACGGGACATTTTCATGTCTGTTGTCGGCAGGAAAAGGTCAATTGTCGGCGGGTCGTGAAATGCCTCCAAAATCAGCAGGCTACTGACATGTCGGCAGGTGTGGCAACACAGACACACACACACACACACACAACCACACACACACATATACACGCACGTACACATGCACACACGTACACACACACAAACACACACACACATACATGCACACACACACACACACACACACACACGCATTACACCTTCAAGCAGCCGAGCCCGTTAGCAACAGACCCAACACAATCAGGCATAAGTGCACCCACCAACCGAACTAGCTGGCACATACATACACACACTTACACACACACACACACACACACACACACACACACACACACACACACACACACACACACACACACACACATACATACATACATACATACACACTTACACAATCTCACTCACCAGTAGGAATGACAAAAGTCCAGCCTGGTTTCAATTCGACGCGGGCACACTTCTCGACCATGTCACCCAGGAATATATCCTGCTGTTTACCCGACAACACCCACTGCTCATAGATCTGAAGATTGATTGGGGTCGGAGGAATCAGCCAGAAAACCTGCAGTGCACAACAAACATACGCACACACACACACGGCCGCATTGTAAACAGTACAGTTAGTCACACCTTTTAACACTGAACCTCAACGGTAAAGAAGGGTTAGAGCACCGCTGCCCTCAAGTGAAGGCGCCTGGCTCGAGTCCTGGTGGCGCCAGTCAATTTTTTCTTCAGACGTTTTCCCGTTTGCATCTTTCCCTCAACCAATGAACAGGTAAGGAGTCGTCCGTATTTTTCGAAAAATTAAAAAATCCGTCCTCGGGCAAAAAGGGGTAGGGTTGTCAAGAGTGCTGGCTGAATTAATTTTTTTGATTATTCGTACTTTTTTTTCTTTCTTTTTTTTGCTCCAGGCCGGGACTTTCACACACTTGTTGCACTGACTGTGTAGTGTACTGTAGACCAGGGAGTCGTAAAATACCTGTATTTACGACTCCCTGCTGTAGACGTAGTGTAGGATCGATTGTCGCAAACACCAGTATCTACTATACATGACTTTTCAGACTTTTCATGTACAGTCGTCCCTCTCTAATCCAGCACTTTATAAACCAGCACCCTCGATAAACCAGCACAATTTTCAGTAGCCAAAATGTCCTCTTCATGCACATTGCAGCAGTAAATCAGATTTGTTAATCCAGCACCCTCCCTTATCCAGCAGATTTTCAGTGGCACAAATGGTGCCGGATTATAGAGGGGCCACTGTAGTTGTAGGACGTGTATGGCCGTTGGTAGACCTACTACTCACTGTACTTAGAGTGTACTACATATAACGTTACATGCATAGGATTGATTGATTGCAGCTTATATCAATCATATCTTCTGAAAATTGTAGTCCAAGTTGCTGTCTGATGATCGGTTAAAACCGTGAAACTCACGAGTTACAGCAGAAACGCTTTTGATTCTCTCAAATGTATGTAGGATTGCTGACGTACCAGACTGGGTGACTCCACTTGAGGCTCCAACTTAGTCTTGGTGAACTCCAGGCTAATGACGTTGTAGAGTTTGTCGCGTTTCGCATTCGTGTAGTACCTGCACAAGAGAGTACATGGCGTGTGCCAAACACACACACACACACATGCACACACACACACACATGCACACACACACACACACACACGCGTACACACACACACAAACACACACACACACACACACACAAACACACACACACAATGTAGCTCCGCGTCTCTTGGAACCTAAGAAAACACCCAAAAGACACCATGCCACCAAGACTTGCACTGAAAGGCTTACTTTGTAAAGTTTGCCATGCTCGTGGCGGAGCCTTGTTGTGAGGACACATCCATGATGTCAATAGTATGCCCACGCCTGCCCATCACCCAAAGACCCCCTAGCGATCTCACTGGCCCATTGCCCGCCATCCTCCTGGCACCTCCACCCATCTGCTGTACACTGCCTCCCCATCGCCTCTTTCTGCGCTTTCATGCTCACACCTGCCTGTTGCCTGCCACCCTCCTGGCACTTCTACTGTCGCGCCGTGGCCCGCACCAGCTGTTCTTCCCATACCTTACACCAGATTTAGCGCTAAATTTGTTTATGCTTCTGGCCCTATGTATTTATAAGCATACTGACTCACTGTTGGGTAGACCCGAGTATCAGTTGCCTGATGTTTGCCTAACGGCATGAAACTCAAGAGTTACAACCAACCTGAACGTCCTCTGCTGAGTCTGCTATGATTTGAAAACTCCGTATGGCGGAACCCAGATGCGCATGCAGTTTACGTAAGGGGCCGTCCGTAAATATCGATGTTTTTTTAGAGACGATATTGGTGCGTCTGGGGGGGAGGGGGTTTGAGCCATGTGCGTCTTTTCGAGCATCAGAAAAATATCGATGTAAATATCTGAAGTTTCGCCGATCCCTGCACGCGGACGTCTAAATGGCTATACAAGAAATGTGAAACCAGCTTCCGTTCGCGGAGCTAAAACTCGCGACACAAGAACAAAATCAAAAATTGGAAGCTGTACGCCCATGGCGAATTTCAAGAGCAAAAGAATGAGCTATTGATTGTGGAAATCGGCCGAACGATGCCTGCAGGACCTTTTTCAAGACGTAGAGGCAGTGCGAACAAACACGGACGAACTCCACAAGAGTTTGCAGTCTTCACTGTCTGAACAAGGATTTGAAAAAATTCAAGCCCGAGCGTAGCCGCTTTGGCTACACCAGTACACGATGGCTGTGAGCACTGCAGCGCCAACCCGGTTCGCTCCCCCCAGGCGATGCAGCTATTGCGTGAGTGCGGCGGGATTTTCACGCCTACACCGGACCCTCAACATCCTGGGCACTTCATGAGCATCCAAAAATATTGATTCCATGATCTAGATGTACATGTGCGTCTTCTGGGGGGAGGGAGGGGGGTCAAGGGAGAGAAGCACCAATATCGTCTCTAAAAAAACATCGATATTTACGGACGGCCCCTAAGACTTTCCGTAGATCGACTACATTTTTTAAGTAACGTAATTACGTTATGCGGAACATCTCTAACAAAGTACAGTGAGTGCAGGGAAATACTTCGACAACTGCAGACAGTCAGTTATAGGCGATTCACACGACAGCCACTTGCACGTTTTACGGCGAGTGATTTACGAGAAAATTGACTGTGTGGATTCACATGGCTGCACTCAACAGCGGGCACGTTTGCATTTTTGAATGATTCACCCACCAGTTGCCATGAGTATTTCAAATTTTCAAAACACGTGTACAATAATTATCATGGTGAAAAGAGCCGCGTAAAAAATCAAGTCTTGTTTTGCGCTTTTTGGTGTAAATATAGTTTACTGCTTGCCGCAGAGGGGCTGAGGGCTAGACCCACAGGACACTTCTCAGTTTCGGCGGGGACCGTGAATACCCCCGACACACGACCAACAAAATCTCTAACTGTCTTTGACGCCATCAGAATATCTATGCAAACACAGCCTAACGGACAAAGTCAAACAAGCCGTGACCTGATGTTGACACAGCCTGGTCAGTATGGAGCTTGCATGTCGAGTCTGCAGTTAAGGAATTCATACCTCAAAAGTTGAAGTGAAATAACCTGAACAATAATAAACTGTGGTATAATGCGGGAAAATCAATAAATTACAAAAATGTCACGTTCGGAAATTTTATTGGGTGGTCATCCCGTTTGACTGTGCGAAGTAAAATTAAAACAACCAAATGGTTGGGTTGATCTGCACTGTGCAACCGATTCTCTCACCTTTCTTCCTCCAGCTATGCTTGTGACACCCTTTGTGAATCTGCGAAACACTAGTGGCAGGCCACGCGAAAATGAGAATGCGCGCAGCCAAGTTTAGGCCATCATCTCCTTCATCCATCACCTCCTTCATCCATCATCCCGGCGATAACTCCGCCCGTTCAATATCCAACACCAGTCCCCAGGCCGGAAAGAATAAGGCACGAGATTTCAAGTTCAAGGGCAAAGCTAAAGCCAATGGCACTGATTTTTGGAATTGTCGAGTAGAACGAAAATAAATAATCGAAGGCGATCAGTCAGATTCGACACACACGTGACACAGTTTGGGTCGCGCTCGTGTGTCGCGCTTCGCAGCTCGAGCGCGCCCAAGATGAGTCTCGCGAGCGCGACAGGCTAGCCGCTTGCGACAAAAGTTGTCTTTTTTTTACGAATTCTGTGACGTCATGTTTTGGAAGAATGTCCCAACAGTCATTCGCGTACAAGTACTAGCCCTGAACGTCGGGCGAGGTTAGTACTTGGATGGGTGACCATGGTGACCGCCTGGGAATACCTCGTGCTGTAGACTTCTCTTTTTCTTTTTTTCTTCTTCGCTGCACCGCACTGCGCCATGCCAGTGGCACTGCACTGACGTATCACTCAAGTCAGAACAGGGAGTTTCCCTCGTAGATCTACCGAGAAGTTTTCGAGCGAAATTTGCTTTTTGCGACTGCATTAAAATTTTGCATGTGGCGATGATGTGCATGCATGTCAACTATTTTTGTTGTATTTAAACCAAACACAAAAGGAGCTGCTGGAGGGTGATGGAAAGCGATTGGGAATTGTGCGATATCCTATCCTGGCCCTCCGTTGTTGATAAAGCGCTCTGTAGCTGTAGACATTCTTATTGTTTGCACTGAACATTATTCTGGCTGGCTGAAATTGGATGTTCGAATATATCTAGCTCTACTGAGAAAACAATCATCATGGCTGGGATTGCAAGTCGAGTTGCAGTTATTACTGGTAAGCTGGAGTAAGCTGGAGTAAGCTGGAGTAAGTTGGAGTAAGCTGGAGTACACAGGGCGAAATAATTATGAAGCAGGGCTGTGAATACAGGCTGTGAATACAGGCCGTGAAGCAAGGCAATGAAACAGGGGGGTAAAGCAGAGCTGGGAAAGCAGGACTGTGTGAGCAGGGCCATGAAGCAGGACTATAAAACAGGACTGCGAAGCACAAGGTATTTACTGTGAGATACACACGTCTATTGAGTCCTTGGGGTTGGCGGCACCCTTACTTGCTTAGCGCGTACACTCACTGTAACGCTGTAAAAATGGACCAGCATGCATCCAGCAGTGCTCACGGCCAGCGTCCCGTGGCCGCTTGACTTTCCAATGTAGTTCAATGTCGACAACAGTAGATTAGAGTCATGTACACATACTAATCACGATATGGCATTGTAGTGGATCACTGGTACTTCGCACGAGCAGTCACCACTACCAAGTCTGCGGGACGGATCATCTGTTGCCACGGACCATCACTGAAGCACCGCCGTGTGCAGGACAGCATCCAGTTTGGCGGCGGAGCTGTCCCATGATGCGGCTAGTAGCATCCCCAGACGTCGCAGACAGCATGCAGATGAGATGCATGGTGCACTGCATCGCTTTAACGCTCTTAGTGCCGACCAAACACGAAAAATAAAGGCGAGAAAGTGGCACGCTCGGCTTCGCGAATTCTCTCGTCATGTCCTGCTCATGAAGCTTGTGGGTGGCAGACAGGTTTGGGGGTTAGTAAGAGGTACAGCACGATGATATGCCTGATGTCAAAAAATGCCTTGACTGTCTGCACGCCATTCAAACGTCCACTTAGCGTGACAGCAGCGTAGGCTAGAGCAGGCCTCTGAGACTTTTCGTGCCGTGTCGCCAAACCTATAAAGTATGAAACCATACTTTCTGCACACGGAAAATATAGTGCTGGGCGCTGCACCGCTCTGCTGGGTGAAAGGTAGCAATCCTCCGATCCTGGCTGTGTGCGATTGTATGCAAAGTGCACTGTATAGCTGTATATTATATATACATAGGTAGCAACAATGGCTGCCAGGCATACACTGCTCTGTGCGTAGCTTTTCCCTGGTCCCTGGTTAGTCCCTGGTCTGTTACCATTATTGGTAGACGACCTGTGCACATATGAATCTTGCAAAGCAGTCATGGCGTGCACAATGACTCAAGCAGAGTTTTTGTTTGATGTGAATGATTTCTCCAGGTGCAGCCAGTGGTATTGGGAAAGCCACGCTGAATATCCTGCTGGATGAGGGCATGCACATTGCTGCCGTGGATCGGATCGGTGGCTCTCTGCTCGAGATGAACATGCCCAAAGACCGCTGCCTGGCAGTGGAGTGTGACGTCAGCAAGGCTGGTGAAGTAAAGAAGTTGGTGGAAGAGATTTCACAATGGCGTCCAGACTCCAGT
Source organism: Sycon ciliatum (assembly GCF_964019385.1). Lineage (NCBI taxonomy): Eukaryota > Metazoa > Porifera > Calcarea > Leucosolenida > Sycettidae > Sycon > Sycon ciliatum. The sequence continues at coordinate 76,104,816 of NC_088643.1, read as the reverse complement.
GTATCAGCTCTAATTAACGCCGCCGGCATTACACGTGATAACTGGCTGCTGAAGATGACTGAGGCGGAGTTTGATGAAGTGATCAACGTCAACTTGAAGGTCTGTTGTTGTTGGAATGTATTTTGTGTATTTTTTTGTATAGGGGTGTGCGTGAATATGGTTCTTGATAATTTGGTGTGTGTGTGTGTGTGTGTGTGTGTGTGTGTGTGAGAGAGAGAGAGAGAGAGAGAGAGAGAGAGAGAGAGAGAGAGAGAGAGAGAGAGAGAGAGAGAGAGAGGAGGGAGGGAGGGAGGGAGGGAGGGAGGGAGGGAGGGAGGGAGGGAGAGAGAGAGAGAGAGAGAGAGTGAAGCCAGTGCATGCCGGAGTATGTGGTGTGGTGTGTGTGTGTCGAAAAATGAAGAAAGAATGTAAAAATGAAAAATAGGGATTCACTGGCCAGAAAAAGCCGCTTCAATCGGCTCTGTGGTGTAGACCAGGCTAAAATTAGTGGCGGTCAATTCATCAGCCTTGCAAGCTGTTGAATGGTGTAATCCCAGCACAAGTTACTATGTCTAACATAGCTGTTCGCTATCATCGCTTCTGCAATGGGCAGGTCTGAGGTGTGTGTGTGTGTGTGTGTGTGTGTGTGTGCGCGCGCGTGTGTGTGTGGGCTTACCTAGCCAAGAAACTTGGATTGTATGGTTTTTCTTTGTCTACTAGGGAACCTTCCTAATGTCGCAGGCGTTTGCGGATGTCATGCAGAAAGGCGGTGCAGGTGGCAGCATCGTTAACTTATCCAGCATATCTGGCAAGGTTAGTTCAATGGTATGGTACCGTCTGTTCATGCCATGTGGCAGCTGTGCGGAATATGCGCTCAACAACATGCGAATGCCTGTCTGAACACTTGCTTTCAGCTCTAGTGTGCACGCCCTCGAGGATTGGATTCTTTTGGCAGAGATTTTGTATGTGTGTTTGCTTGCAGGTGGGCAATTTGGGACAATCAAACTATGCCGCAAGTAAGGCTGGTGTTGTTGGCGTGACAAAGACTGCAGCAAAAGAACTTGCGAGGTGAGCATAACTGTGGTGCTGTTATTAAAGATGGCCAGATAAATGGCCGAAGGCATGTTCATTGTTCTAAAATTCCTTTTGTTTGATAGCGTAATGAAGAAGCTGGGCAACGTGATTCCAAAGTGTGGAAACCCCATACTGGTGTACATGTAGCTTATAAGCTGACAACCTTTGTGAACCTCTCTTCGAGTCTCTCATTTCCATGTGATTGATCACTTTTTGCTGATTACCAAGCATAGGAGATACCGTATTTCAACTATTATAAGTTGTCTCTTTATGGGTTGGTTCACATAAGCCAAATCGAGGCCGCAACAAGACATCGGCGGTGAGCCAGCTCCCGATCCGTTGCGCATACGGTTCGAGTACCGAATCTACTACAAAGTAGTACAGAATGCGCCCAAATGCTACGATACGTTTGCCAATTGAAGCTTGAATTCTTTGTTTTTTCAGTATTTCAAGGTCTTTCGGTTATGGCCACTCGGTGCTACCTTTTACTGGAGATCATGATACTACTTCTACACCTTTTATTGCAGTCTAGTAAGCGGTGGTGTCGAAATTATGCGTGCAAACATTGATGAAGTCACACGAACTTGTCTATGTATCCTTCGTATTTTTCATTTATTATTTCAATTGTATTTGTCAAGTTGCACAACAGTCAAGAAGATCATCCGAGAAGGACAGGTTGGTATGCTGACTTAATTTGCCACCTTGAAACGACTACAAGAATGGCGAACGGACCTCATCTTTAGCTTCAATTTAGGAAAATTTAGGATGAGTCTTGGTTTGAAATTTTCACAAAGTCTAGCTCCCGGCACCGGCGATCACCGGTGCGAACAGTTCACAAACCACTTTTGGTCAAAATTCTATGGGATCGGCGCCGGGGCAGATCGCAAGAGTTGGGCACTGTCCAACTTTGCCGGCGGTCCCTTGCGACATTTTACCGTATGATTTTGTTACGACTGCACTGGTTCACATAATCGCAATGCGCCGGGAGAGGTTGCAAGAGGCCCACTCCCGGTGACTCCCGGCACGTACCGGCGATATGTGAACCAACCCTATGACCTAACAACCGAAGTAAATAAGGGGCAGTCGACTTACAACCGGGTTTACCCCAGAAAATTGAGGCCCTAAGTACAGGAGGTTCGACTATAACAGGTAAAATATGGTATTACTGCAAATGTCGTCTGCAAACATGTATGCGTTCGTGTTCAATGAAGTATTATCTTCTTTCACTGTTTGCTCCAAAGGCATGGTATTCGGTGCAACGCAGTCATGCCGGGATTCATTGAAACGCCGATGACGAAGGGTGTACCTGACCAAGTCCTTGCCAAGGTAGGGAAAGCTGCAGTGACATCAGCACTGTGGCCCAGGTACTAGGTGGCCTTCAAAGCAGCCAGCTCCCGTCCACACCACCGCTCTACACGCCGATTAACAACCCACACTAGTGTACAATACCGGGTTTTGATGACAGAATTAGCAGGATTATCTGATTCCCCGTAACGCCATGAACCAGTCCACCTATACCGCTGGACATTGACTGCTAGCCGGCTGCGTGTTTTGGCTTCAATGATCACTTTACAGCCTAGTCTTGCGATCCAGCAGAATGGACCACGCAAAGCAGTGTAGTGAAGGCAGAACATTGCAAGTCCAATGTAGGCTTTCCTTGGTTTCTTTTTCTGACTGTGCCTGTTTTTGGGCGAGTTGTATTTGTGTTACTTACTCTTGCGCTTCTCACAGATCGTACCGCAAATTCCAATGAAGCGCATGGGATTGGCTGAGGGTATGTCCACCATCCAGCTTAATAACTTACTAGTACTTCAAGTAATTTACCGGTATATGCAGTGTCCCGTAGCGGCAAGGGAAATGCTGCTGCTGCTGCAGACCAGCAAATCTGGCCATTCACTCGAGAACTGCCCACAGTGTTGTAATTTAAATCAATTTCAATTTCACCGCCCCCTTTCAAAATCGATTGTGGTGGTACAATGCCTGGTTGGACCTACAGTTATGGTCATTGGAATCCGACCCAAAGTGCAAAACTGGCGGCTTGAACCAGTTCCGTTTACATCACTGTACTTCATGTGTACGTCCAGCCGCATTCGTGCTACTTCGTCAAGGGTCGTGCAAGTTGAGGGCGCCAAATATGCACTTTGGGTGGACTTCGCCGACCACAACTGTAGCACAGCCGCCTAATTTCCCTCTACAAGTCTACACGATGGAATGCATGCATGTAGCGGCTGAAGGGTAACCCAATGCATTGGTTCAGTGCAGTAGTTGAGCAAATAATGAAAATAGATCCGCATTTGTACCGGCATGCAATACTCCATCTTCATGTTTGAAACGTGCACATCTAGCAACTACCGTATAGGCGCGAATAGAAGCCCCTGGGGCTCTATTTTCCAGAAGACACATTGAGGGGGGGGGGGGGGGTATATTTGAGAGAGGGCTTTATTCGAGAGGGGGCTTTATTTTTTTAAAATAGAAACATCAATTGCTTCACCCTATTCCTGCTGATTAGTACAGTCATGCAGTGACTGCACTCGATTTGTTGTGCGGTAGGTACCCTTGCATGCCTGTAGTGTGTGTGCAGTAAGTACACCCTATTGCACGTGCATACTGTACACGGTTCATGTACTGCATAGTACAGACTTTGCGTGCCCCGGGCTTTTATACGAGACAGGGCTTTATTATTTCGATTCCCTCTGACACACGGGCTCTATTTGGGAGGGGGCTTTATTCGAAGGGGGGCTTGTATTCGAACGCGTACGGTATCTAGAAGCTGACCAGCCCCCCCCCCCCCCCCCCCCCCTCTTTGTGTCAGACTGGCTACAATCCTGGTACCAGTGGCATGGTGGAAGTTTGAACTACCGGTAAGCTTGCACAGCTTCACTGTATCAAGGACTGCTTCACTCGGGGTGCTAAACGTGTGCCAGGCGTCGGGGTTTACTGGCCAGTATTGCAGTACCGAGTCATAAACCGTCTCCATACGTAAATATTGGTGTTGACTTTAGGTGTAGATGGATAAGCTCCCTTCTACTTTGGTAGGCTACATCTAATCTAGGACTGGTTATAGTATACAGATCCTGTTGTAGTTAATTATTTACTTGCAATGCAGGGCCTGGTTTCCTGAGAACCGAAGAAGTTACATGCTATGCCCGGCTCTGATTTAAACTAGCCGTAGCTTTAAGAGCTAAGCAACTAATGTGCGTGTGTTTTGCTGTGTGTACTCTCTTCTCTGTGTGCCTGTTTTGCCCTACCAACTTGTCCACTGTCGGGGATGAGTAGAAGTGGCTCACTGCATAGCGTTCCTGGCGTCTGAAAGAAGCTCCTACATTACAGGAACCTGCATTGAAGTGACTGGTATGTTTCAGATCCAGATGTCTGTGCACGTGTGCGCGCAGATGTGTGTGTGTGTGTGTGTGTGAGTGTAAAAAGTAGGGATTCACTGGCCAGAAAAAGCCACTTCATAGCTGTGTGGTGTAGACCAGGCTGAATAGTGGCGGCCAATTCTTCAGCTTTGCAAGCTGTTGAATGGTGCAATCCCAGCACAAGCTGCTATGGCTTCTGCTGTAGCATCGCTATCATCGCCTCCGGCGATGGGCGTCCAATGGTGTGTGTGTGTGTACATGTTATGTTGCCAATGTGTGTACATGCACTGTAAACCCTGTGTTTACCAGACCCTGCATGAAGTGGAATCCTGTCCGCACCTGACAAAATTTTCATGCACAGACGGCATGTCATAGAAAACTCCCCGCAACAAGCGGAAAGTTAACAGAGTTCGAATTATCCAGCGGGCGCACTTTGTACTTCGAATCACTCATTTGAATTTGACTTGCGGGGACCTGCAGAAGATGGGTACGACGAACCGTTTACCAACTGTGCCATATTTGAATGAGATGGGGTCTACGAGTACATGCACTTCATTCACAGGTACTAGGTTGTTGTATTTCCACATTTGCTACCCCGAGCACCAATTGTCCGACTCATGGTGATCGGGATGCCGGGGCTGTAGTGTGTGTATGTGTGTATGTGATAGCTGACTATGGGCTCCTGTCCGTTTGTCATCTTTTCCTGCTAGGTGGGCTGTACATGTGAAAATGCGGGAGCTGCACTTGAGGAGAAGCATATAATTGCAAGCTACACTGACATCACTTGGTGCGCACAGCTTTGCTATGTGCCTGGCATCCTGCTCGATAACCACAGGATGTGCATGATAATCCCTTCTTACAACAACAAAATACTCTTTGACTTGCTTGTTCATAAAACAGCTCACTGGTTGGGCTTGTCTAGATCTTTTACAGTAACCGTATTTGAAATTTGTAACCCCTAGCATTGTTTTCACCGTTATCTTTCTTTCTTGGTTCCCTTGAGAAATCTGCCCATTTATCTCCGCAATAAATTATCAATGATTTATAACAATGTTGACAAGAGAACCCTTTGTTTTTCCTCTTCTCTTCTTTCATGTACTTCAAAATAGTGCCAGAACCTGTGTTGCTACAGTACACTCGTAGGCTTAGTTCTTCTCAACTGTCCTTGATCTTAGTTGGCTGTCTCCGCAATAATTCTAATGTAACAGACACACTGTCTGCTCCAGGCAGAATGAGATCAGTCTGGGTCTGTGTCGGTGTGACCCAAGATATCATAATACCAACAGTTGAACCCAGGAGAGGACATGCACAGTATGCGTAAGCTAGGGCGATGATTGCTTCACAACTCCTGGAAAAACTTCCGAGTGGAAATCCCGGCAACCCCAGTATGTGCCAACTTGTTCAATTTTCTTGAAGATGCCTTTAAAGGACCACACCAGGTAGCATAATAATTTATGTGTAGGGCTCCCTGGGCACCACCTATTCCATCATCGGATCGGCAAGCTCTTCAAACAGAACACATATCGAACTTGCAGATGTGCAGAATGCCGGTACATTGATGGTGCCAGATGGCGGGGTAAAATGGAAGGCTGGGTGGACCCAAACTCGAAATTAAACATAGCCAATAAGAACCTGCACGGCAAAGATCAGAGCATTCATACCGGCCCAATTCTAAAGATACCTATACAACTGGGCTGAGCCAGGCTTTCACTTGCTCCTGGATATCGGATTTCATGTTGCGATACGGTCGCCACAAGGGAACAGAAGCTAAGCCAGCACACACACACACACACACACACACACACACACTGTGACACACACATGATGGGCACAAACAATGCCAACACACACGACAGACAATCATGTACAATGCTGCTCAATGCAATCCAGTCGCGTTACTCAGGTACGCGCCAGGCGTTGCGCAGCTCTAGATCTGCGAACACTGGGCTGCGACATGGTGCAAGGCGCAAACTTGAGTGACTGGACTGGATTTCAATGAGCAGTACATGCACACATTTCGCTCCCCATCCACCCCCATCTCGACACTGGTGTACACCTGCACACAGTATGTCTGTCCGTCTATGGTATCTGCCAGCACGCCTGTTGCTCATGGATGAGATGTTTAAAAAGCAAGAGAGCATGAGAAAGTGTCTACTGCATGGACTTCAGTACAAGCAGTTTGGAGAGATTTGAGCTGGCAACATCCTTCAGCTGCTTTCCATACGAGCTAAGCTGTTGACTGATAATCAGACCATCGAGACGCTGCGGTGCTTGCATGGGCTTGAAGATCTTGTCAAGGTCTTCATCTGGCAGAGGTGCCTCGCCACGCTGTTGGCGTGCGGCGTTCTCCTGTTGCCGGCGCATCTTGTACGCTGAGATCTGTTGCTGCTGGCGCTGCTGCTGCTTGAGGAATTGGCTGTAGCGGTTGATATCCTGTGAAGCGTCATCGACTGTGTCCATCATTAGACGCATGCAAGTTTCCAGTTGCGAGCCGCCACCAACTGTGAGGAACTCATGTGGAGGCTCAACTGCGCCAGATGACGACAGCTCCAAGAGAAGGGAGTTGGCAAGAGTGGAACGATGTAGCTCCAGTGGTACCTGTTCGAACATTGATGACCAAGACAGCTTGTGGTCGTGAAGGCTCTTCTCAGTGAAGGTACCCTCATTCATCACCTCCATAGCCTTACTGCTAAGACGGTAAGCCTCCAAGCTCAAACGGCCCTGCAATGTCTCCATTGGGTTGTACAACAGCAGGATAGAGTGCTCGTGCGAGAGACTGCGCTGATACTGATACTGACTTTCCATGATCATACGGCTGAACGGCGAGCGTTCCAGTGAGGAGATATACCAGCCGACCTGAACGTGATCTGAGTTGACTTCGCGGACGAGCCGAAGCATCTGCTCGGAGTACTCCATCGTCTCATCTGATTCGTCTTCCTCTGATTCCATCGGTGCGGCGAAACAATCAGTAACTTCCAAAACTGATCCATTGATCATGCCTTGCAAAACACCGCTGCAAATGTCCATGGGAGCTTCGTTGGAGTATCCATGGCAGTGTCTAAGGATTCTAAGCAACACCAGGCCGTCCACTCGAACAGAAGTAGTGGCCGACGCCATGGCTAAACTTTAAAAAATACTCTGCCGAAAGCAGAACAACACAAAGAAAGTTTTGCCTCTCTTGCTTTTTTACCAACCTACAAGCACATTATGCGAAAAATGGCAAAAAACCAGCCGTCGCCATTTTGTCGAAAGTTGCCATGGTAGTATGATGGTACTCAATCGTGCACGCGTGGAGTGCGTGCATGATGAGCTCATTCCCATTAATCCCAAGTCACGTTACGTCACGTGTCAATGCGGCGTCGCGTCATTGTGCAGTCCATGGAGTCGTAAAATACCGGTATTTTACGACTCCATGGTGCAGTCCAAAAAAAAGTGTGAGTGGTTGGTTGCGGTTCACATGCCATGGACCGGTTCAGTCAAAAAGCAAAAGATCAGATCGATCGCGTACACCAGGTAGAGGGGACGGTTTCAAATTAGACAAATAGGACACCGGTTGCAAACCGGAACGGACTCAATATTCACTTTCTCTCTTGTATTTTTGATTAGAAAACATATGTCACAGTGAGACTACGATGTGTTATACTCCGAGCCAAAATTTCATGGCTCTGCGATGACCAGAAGCGCCATATCAAGCAGGTGAGTTTTTGACGTGTTGCTTCGCACTGCGACTTGAGTTTTACGACTTTCGAAAAATCAACTTCTTGTCGCAGGTAAACAGCGGCTCGCCTCTCGCCAATAAAGCACCGCATACCAATCAAAACTAATGGAAGCACACACACGGCTTATTGTTACTCTGTACTGGCCGTCGTGGAGCGATAGCAATTACCTAATTTCAGACTCAGAGTGAATTTGACGGGCACTCTAAAACGTGTCCGGTTTGGAGCCACCTCTGATTTGAACTTTTTTGAAGCGAAAAATTGGGCAACTTGGAGGCAATGGGTCAACACAAAGGAGTGGCTCAGTTCGATTGACTCTGGCCCCAGAGCAAACTTCAACATGCCAGTTTCCTTCCACAAACATATTTCGAGTGAAAAATCAACGCTGATGATCGGTTTGGGTCTATACAAATTTGGCTGTCAAAACGTCCCGGTATCGAGCCGTCTCCTCTACAGCTAGCTGTATACTCGTAGTCGTACACGGTCGGCACAGTACAGTACAGACTACTATGACTAGTACAGTTCAGCCTGCATGGATTGCATTATTGGCGCAATGAGTGCACGTGCGTACCTGGTCGAGCTTTCATCAGCTATGCCATGCCATGACCCATGTGAACGTGTTTTGGAGAGAGACTTGAGTCTGAAATGACTATGTTCCCGAGCTGAGACCATTGGAGCTCCGGAGACAGAGTGTGCTCCAGGATCAGTTCACGTTCACGTCAGTGTCGTCTGAACAGCCTCCTGCAAGAACGCGTCATTTCCAACTCCATCTAATTATTGTTATCTGACCAGAGACGTGGACGTACATTAGTCACTTTTGTTAACTACTGGAAGCAGTTTGTCAACCTCATGCTCATCCCCTCTTCTGTCAGAGATTGGTCAATGCAAGTACAGTAATTATTGATTGCGAAATCAGATTACTCAGGTAAAACCGAGTGCAAGTGATCATCAGGTTTTAGTCTGGGCGTGCGTCCCAACTGTACCGGCCGTATACTTCGCATGATCACTTCTTCTCCGGCCTGGCACTTTAATGTACTTGTCAAGAAGTAGTTGTTAGCTGCAGAATACCACTATTTTGGATCGTCAGCTGCCTGCTAGAATGTATGTTGTTTCGTTCTGTTTCCTGCTGGCAGTGGACTGCCTAGCTGTAGTATGCACGTGGATTACAGCAGACAAGCTAGACTCCGATTATTTCGTTGACCACATCACACATTTTAAGTTCCGCACTGGGATCTTGGATGCAGTTGTGTTGGCCCTGGTGCGGATGGCGGTATGCTGCGCATGTGCCATCAGCATTGAGAAGCTCGTGAAGCTATCCGGACGTGATATGCACAACAAGGAACACCAAGACAACATAACCGTTCGCCGCCGCGTGACGGGGCTCGTGCTGGGAGCGTGCGCGCTGTTCTTCGTCGTCAAGCTAGTGATGGTGATACTGAACCAGGTGGATCGGCACGTTCCAGAGCACGACAAAATGGACTTGTTCTATCTGATCGGACTCAGTGTCACTGCTGGTCTCTGCTTTCTGGAAATTGCAGTCTTTGCCTACGGCTGGCGAGCAATGCACAGATTGCGCAATCGAGTGATCCTGGAAGCCAGCGAAGATGAGTCTCGTGAAGGCAATGATGCTGAAGGTAGCGATGGTAAGGACAGTAAGAAGAAGAAAGTCGATTGGAAGCGAATGGGATCACTTATGCGCCGGGTAAGTCCTCAGATCATGGGTTGTCCTGAGATGTCCTGGACATAGTATGCAGTGTTCTGTGTGTGTGTGTGTGTGTGTGTGTGTGTGTGTGTGTGTGTGTGTGTGTGTGTGTGTGTGTGTGTGTGTGTGTGTGTGTGTGTGTGTGTGTGTGTGCGTATGGTGTGCAGTCCTAACTTAAACAAGAGGTACAAGCTTCAGTCTGCACTAAGCAATGTGAATAGACTCGGCTGGTAGTTGAGCTGCAAATCACTAGCTTGCACATTATAACTGAAAATGTTAGGGCTGATTGCTGCTTCATCCGCTTCACATCTACCACTACCTACCACTATCTCTGTGCCTCTGTTTCATGGTCTCAACTTGCTACAACTGCATACCTTGTGTTTGCTGGGTGACTGCAGGAACTCGAACTACTCCTTCCAGGCTGTTTCTTTCTTCTACTCTCCACGGCCAGCACAACACTGGCACCGCGTTTCTTCGGCGAGGTCGTTGATGCTACTAGTGCTACCAATCATGCGCAAGGTATAATACGCTGCACACACACGCACGCGCACACACAAACACACACACACAAACACGCACACAGCACACACGCACACAGCACACACACACACACACAGCACACACACACAGCACACACACACACACACACACATACACACACACACACACACATATAGTAGCTTTCCTAGGTGCTGTTGCCTTGCTAGTTTTTGAGAAGATTCGGTGGTGTCCTAAAATAACCTTTTGCTGATGAGTTCATACAGCACTCTGTGGTGTGTCTCTATGATGGCCACAGACTAACATGCTTCATTGGCCATGCAATGAGATGGCGTACATCAGTGGAGGATGACAGTAGAGAGTGATCACAACAATGACATGAAAGAGTCTTGCAAGTACTTCGAAATACTTCGAAGTGAATTGTGACTATTGTCTTTGAACCGACAAGCTCTTTCTTGTTACGTTCCTCCATCGACATCAGGCGTGCTGCAACTGGTGTGCACGCTACAGTAGTGTGATTGCACTTTCCACTGAGTCTGTTACACTAGAATATTGCTCCATGGACCATAGACAGGTCCATGTATGTACGCCTCACATTTGCCTGTCTAACCGCCTGCCCGCGCTGCAGTATACCAGGAGAACATATTATGCTTACACAAGTATTTCCACTGTTTTGCAGCACATGTGAACAAGAAGATCTTGAGTTTGACCGTAGTCTTCATGGTGGGTGCAGTTGCTGCAATGTTCCGTAGCTACTTGTTTACTTTGGCTGGCCAGAGGTTGGTGGCTCGAATTCGCGTCGATGTAAGTGCGGCACCATGTTGTGTCTGCTTCTCTTTCTTTCTGTCTATCTGTCTGTCTGCTTCTGTGTGTGTGTGTGTGTGTGTGTGTGTGTGTGTGTCTCTCTCTCTCTCTCTCTCTCTCTCTCTCTCTCTCTCTCTCTCTCTCTCTCTCTCTCTCTCTCTCTCTCTCTCTCTCTCTCTCTCTCTTTCCGTCTCTCTCTCTCTCTCTCTCTCCGTCTCTCTCTCTCTCTCTCTCTCTCTCTCTCTCTCTCTCTCTTTCCGTCTCTCTCTCTCTCTCTCTCCGTCTCTCTCTCTCTCTCTCTCTCTCTCTCTCTCTTTCGTCAGTATGATTTTGGCTCGTGGATGTGATCTGGCTGCCCTATCGATCCTTTTCAACTGTTTAATGATAGCATGATTGTACACATCGGACATCATGTCATGTACATTATCATGTGATGAACCTGGGTTTTGTTTGTGTGATGCTTGCTGTTGTATTCATGGCTGTGCTGCATAGCTGTACAAGGCAATCATTGACCAGGAAGTGGCTTACTTTGATCTGAACCGGTAAGTGTGCGTTTGCTCAGGCATGTTCAGTTTTTTAACCGACAGTTTGACAAAGAGGAAGCGCTCACTCCGAATCGTAGGGTTAAGGTTGTGCTTGATAATGCCATGGTATGAGGTGGAATCATGATCAGTTGTGTGGACTTTATCTGTGCGGTTTCATGATCAGTTGTGTGGACTGTATCTGTGTGGTGTCATGATCAGTTGTGTGGACTGTATCTGTGTATGTTGGTATGCAGAACTGGAGATCTTACTAATCGTTTGTCATCCGACACGCAAGTGTTGCAGAACGCCCTTACAGTAAGTGTTGCCTTCTTTCCTGGAGTTGCTGAGCAATGTAAGGCGTAATGTACGTTTAGGGAGATCGTATGAGTAGCTGCTTCTGAGTGTTCCTTTTGCAGCACTGTTGCTAGTGAGAAACACAATCCCTGATTTTTCATGTCTGGTTGCTGCATTTGCACCTTGGACAGTACCGGTGACGGTGTGTTGTGTTGTGCATGTGTGTGTGTGACTTCGCACTTTAGTTTTCCTCATACACAGCATCAGGAGATGATCCTAGTTCGTAAGCTGGTTGGGGGAGGCATGAGGGAATCAAGCCCTACCAAAGTGTATAATTGCTTTGAGTGCTGCATTGTTTTAATAGGTTTTTCAATCTGTAGCAAGTAAACAATGCACCTGCTGTACCCTCGGATGGTACTAGCTGGGGGATTTCCCTTTGCTGTGATCACTCAATCACTCCTTGCCCAGCCTGGTGTTTATGTGCGCGTTGGACAATGGCTCAGTGAGTGGCTGAGTGGTCGGACCGGAAGACAAGTGCCGAAATCGGAATTACTCATAGACGACTTCTTTCATTCTTGCTTCCTGTCCAGGTCAACATCTCCATGTTGATACGCAACTGCCTTAACGTCATGGCCTCCATGGGCTTCATGATGGCGCTCAGTTGGAAGCTGACACTGGTGCTGTTGTCGATTGTGCCTGTTATCGCTATTGGTGCTGTTCAGTATGGTAAGCCTGCAGATACCGGTCCACCACATCTTGTACGTTTGTCCTGCAGCGTTTGTGTGTAAGAGTACGTAGTCGTGAGTGATGGTGGAGAGACAGAGAGAGTCAGACAGACAGACAGAGAGACAGACAGACAGACAGACAGACAGACAGACAGACAGACAGAGGCAGACTTAGGCAGACAGAGAGAGGAGAGGGAGCGAGAGGCTTCTAAAGGTTAACCCTGTCGTGTAAATATAATTGGGTGCTTCAGCTTCACATTGTATTTAGCTGTTAACGTGTTGAATTTGATTGTCTTCATGTGCAGGTATTGTCTTGAAATCTGTACGCAAGAGTTTCCAGGAAGAGCTGGGCAATGCGTCAACGGCCGCTGAAGAAACAATCAGCAGCATCCGCACAGTGCGATCGTTTTCCAACGAAGACAGATCCAAAGACGATTATGCCAAGCATATTGATAAGAGCTATATGTATGGCAAGAAACTAGCAAGAGCCATTGGTATGTCCTTGTCCAAGTTAGTCCTAAATCCTTACCCGCATCTCTCCCGTTGCCTGGAATATACTAGTACTGATGACAGCTCGCTCTATCGTTTTACTGTCACCTTCCTGTGCTTTGTGAGCCGCTGTGACTTTCTGCATTCCACACTGTACATACAGACTTGTCCAGGTCTCTTCTTCTCTTCTAATGGCTGAGTGGTTGAACTGCTTGTACCTGTTTCTGTCTCATTGGGTCATTTTTGTCTGTGTGTATGCTGGACAGCTTCTTTCACTGGAGTCGTGGCAGTCATATCTCAGGTGAGCTGAATACTGTAAAACTCAGGCTAAAAAATCTTGTAGGACGCATCACGCAGCTTCATAAGTAAAGTTTGGCTTGTGAGCAACACTGGCTCACACTCAATCACTGCTTTTCACAAATTCATTTCAGAAAACAATTCAATTCAACGTTTCGGTCATAAAAATAACCATCATCAGGGATTGTAAAAGCCCGTATTAATACCCACCCAGTATAACGCCCGCTGCCCATGTGCACGCCCAGATGTCAACACTCTTGTCCCATTTTTCTAGCCCACCTCCGTGTAAACGCCCGCCGGCGACATCACGGGCCCAGTACACACAGTGCAGTGCATGCACAGCTCGACGTGTATGTACGGTACCGTAGTAAAACTTAGTGTACAGTACACCATGGTACACTGTGCTTACCTTATAACTGTTATGTACATACGGCAGTACGGCATGATGTGAAAATATTAAATCTTACTTCACTTATCCGAAATAACGCCCGGGCTCACTTTTAGCGCCCGGGTCCGAATTGACGCCCACGTCCTGGCCCTTCACTAATGTTTCCGCCCACGGCCTTATTACGGGCCTTTACAGTAGGTACATGTAGTCGTCTGCTTTGAATGCTACTCCTGTAGCCGGGCTTTGCAAGCATGTACCAATGCTGGGGAGTTCTGGGTAGTGTGATGTAGAACCAGTAGTACGGTTCTATCCAGTGTCCTTCCTAAGCTGGCTGTGTTTCTAACGCACACCTGTATAGGGGATGTATGCTCCCTTTCATTTGTCTTGGTAGCGGGGAATACGCAAGTATGGTCTTAAGAGGTTGCTGCTCTTTTCGTCAATTTTAGGATGCGAAGAAAAGAAACTGTCTGACACCTATCAAAACGCGTTGCTCAGTATCAAGCTATAAGTTATTTCTCTCAACGAATCTTCATCTTCAGTGGTGCAAGTCTTTTCTGTTTTCCCTGATCATGATTTGCTTGTTGTCATGTTTTGTATGTGTACAGGGAGCCATTGCCCTGGTTCTGTGGTATGGTGCCAAGCTGGTGGTTGATGGACACATCACCAAGGGAATTCTGTTCTGTAAGCGCAACGGGATTTCTCCTTGTGTGTGTGTGTGTGCGTGTGCGTGCATGCATGCTCATGTGTGCAAGCATGTGTGTTCGTGTGCGTGTATGCGTCTGTGACATCAGTATTTTGCACTGTTCGGCGAGACCAAAAAATAGAGATTCCCAGGCCCTCCCGCACCAAAATCGAGCCGGAGACAATTTACAATGTACCAGCTCTTTGTCTCTGTGGTCCAGTGTCCTTGGAGAGCAAGAGCTCATTTTGTGATTGGATTTGCACTGAAGAGGATCAGTCCTGTGTCTTTTTTTCACCTGCAGCATTCATGCTGTATACGATCACCATTGCCGCCGCGTTTGCAACTATCACCAGCTTGTACGGCGACTTTATGCAGGTTAGTTTCGGATTGTTGTGTTTGTGTCCTCTGCCGTTGGGGGCGGGTTGCTTTGTTAGTGTATGTAGTGGTTTCCATGTTTGTCTGAATGATTGTGCTTGACTGGGCACTGGGTACTTCCTAAGCCAAAGCTCTGTGTTGCGAAAGCACACCTCGGCCAGGGCAGAGCTGTTTACATGCTGGACGATGTGTCCTTTGCAGACTGCATCTCCCAACACCATTATTCAAGCAGAGCATGTAACAGGGACATTGTCACATCACTATCTCAGTGACTGTGCAGTCTTTGTGCTTTTATCTTCATAGTATGCTGGTCTACCTGCTGGTATTATGGTTGTCTGTTTTCAGGCTGTTGGCGCCTCTACCCGCATTTTCGAGCTCATGGACCGGCAGCCGGAAATGAACTGCAAGGGTGGTGTCTCCAAGGATACCCTGCAGGGCCGTAAGTTGAACATTTTTGGCAGAGTTGGCGATTGTACTCTTGGCTTGATGAATGCTGGTCACTGTGTAGACCGGTGGCTGTTTCGGACTCACCATTGCCGAGGGTCTCACGTGTGAAGCGTTCCTTTGCTGTGTCGATGTGGAAGCGCAGCACATAGTTTAGCCAGAGCTGCAGAGTTGTGTGGTTTACATTAGTACGTGATTGACACGCTGCTGATGCTGATTTCTCCGTGCTCTGTGTTTGCGTTTGCGATGCTGCGTTGTCAGGTATTGTCTTTGAGGATGTTCACTTCACGTACCCGTCGCGCCCAGAGACGGAGGTGCTGAAGGTAAGTACTCATGCTGGTGCACACTGCGCAGCGAGGTGTTCCTTCTTCGCCGCGCGCTGGCAAGGAGAAGCAGGGATGTTTGCTAAGGCGGCTAGAGGCGCTGCCTGTCACGGCGTTGTCACATTCCAGTGTGGCGTGTGTCACCGGTATGGGCATTCAACTTAAATTGTTTAGTGCATCGCGCTAAGCCGCTTTTAAAGACAAGCGTTACTAGAAAGCATGTCATCGAAGGTTGTGAGTGTTTTGGAGACTTTATAATTTTCATGTTGAATTGCCTTTTGTAAGATGCTCTTCTGCTTTGCTGGTGTGCGTTTGTGCATGCTATGTGTGTATGTGCATTGTGTGTATATGATGTGTCTTTTCTTTGACAGGGTCTCTCATTCTCGGTAAAGCCTGGCACTGTGGTGGCCATGGTTGGCCCATCTGGCGGTGGAAAGTCCACCGTCGTCAGCCTAATTGAACGGTTCTATGATCCTAACTCTGGAACTATCCTGCTAGGTATGTTGTTGGGAGAGGGATGGGATGGGGGTAGGATGTCGTAGACTTGGCTTGGCAGGGTCTGCCCACACCTGCTATACCCAGACCAGCAGTGTTATACAGCATGTACTAGTCATGTGACTGTGCCACTACTTCAAGTTCATTTCTTGTTAGTGCAGTCCCAGATATAGTTCTGTTGTTACCATAGTGATGTAAACAATGCCCATAAACGTTGATCAGCACCTGCTGTCACACAGCTATCTGCGTGTTGTCATGCCTTTTCGTGTACTCTCCGGGCACGTGTACGTATGTGTGTGTGTGTCTGTGTCTGTATGTCTGTGTCTGTGTGTATGTGTGTGTGGTACATGAATGATGTTTGTAGGGGACACAAAGCTGGACCAGCTGGACCCATCCTGGTTCCGGCAGCACGTGGCCCTAGTCGGTCAAGAGCCAGTTCTCTTTGCATACACCATTGCGGAGAACATTGCCTATGGGCGAGCGGCCACACGTGAAGAGGTACTGCCTGCCAGCACAATACCTACTGTGCATGCATTCTGATTCATGCTGATTCGTGCTGTATCATGCTGATTCATGCTTATGTACAGTATAGTGCTGCATGTGAGGTGACAGTGGCTTCACAGCATGCAATCCAGTGGTTTCAAGAAGTCTTCTAGTATATGTACTATCAAATTTTGTTCTTTTTTCCTTTTCTTTTTTGCATCACTGAAAAGTAGAGTTCATGCTGGGTACAATGGACACACACGGCAATGCGAATAAGAAGTATCGGTATTGATTCATTGCTGGTTACACTAAGAGACGCACACAGCACTGAGCATTCTACGTGGTATAACTCTTGCTTGTTCCTTGTATTACTTGTGATTCTGATTTAGATTGAATCAGCAGCTCGCAAAGCCAATGCTCATGACTTCATCACGGCATTTGAGGTCAGTTTTCACTGTATCCGTTCGTACCCAAGATGGCTAAGTTCTTTGTGTTGCTGTTGTTGCTGCTGCTGCTGCTGCTGCTGCTGTTGCTGTTGTTGCTGCTGCTCCTGCTTTTGCGGTTGCTGTTGCGGTTGCTGTTGCGGTTGTTGTTTCAAATCTTTATTCTCACGATGGCGTTGTTTCAAATCTTTATTCTCATTGTTGTTGTTGTTGCTGCTGCTGCTGCTGCTGCTGCTTTTGCTGCTGCTTCTGCTGCTGCTTCTGCTGTTGCTGCTGCTGCTGTTGGTTCAATGGGTGTTTTTGTTATGTGTGATTGCTGTTCTGGGATATACCACGGGAGCACTGGATGCATTTAGCTATAAATTGTTTGCGTTGTGTGTGTGTGTGTGTGTTTGTGCGTGCGTGTGTGTGTGTGCGTGCGTGTGTGTGTGTGTTGGTTGGCTTGTTGCTCTTGCGTTGTTGCAGGACGGATATGACACGCTTGTCGGTGAGCGCGGTGTTCGTTTGTCCGGCGGCCAGAAGCAACGCGTTGCCATCGCCCGTGCCCTGCTCATGGATCCGTCTATTCTTCTTCTTGATGAGGTGCGTCTGCTCACATTTAAACAGTAGTGCATGCGTACAGGGCTATTTTCGAGTGCTTTGACAAAGTAGGTGATTTGCACTCTCAGTCCAGTGAGAGTGCGCAAGAGAAAACCTTCATTTGGCCCTTTTGTGTTGGTACGTGTAACAGTGGCACGCTGACGTGATGCCAGTGAAAAACCCGTTGTTGATACCAGTATGTACACACGTACTGTCTGTGTTGGTCCTGTGTGCTGTGTGCTGTGTGCTGTGTGGCTCTCTCTCTCTGCCTCTCTCTCACTCTCTCTCTCCCTCTCTCTCTGTCTCTCTCTCTCTCTCTCTCTCTCTCTCACTTACTCTCTTTCTCTCTCTGTCTCACTCACTCACTCTCTCTCCACCAGGCTACCAGTGCACTGGACGCTGAGAGTGAGTTTCTGGTTCAGGATGCCATTGATCGTGCAATGGAGAACCGCACCGTGCTCGTCATTGCCCACCGCTTGTCCACCGTTCGAAACGCATCCAAGGTGAGCCGTCGCACAGCCCTCATTTCCATGCATCCTGTTCTCGTGGGTAGTCTACATGTTTCGTTTTACTGTCACACAGCACATACTAAGTTAATGGGCATATTACGGTCTGTGCATGGGAAATATCCTTTCACTAGTGAAGTATATTTAAAAGATCTCGAACTCGCAATGTGAAGTGGTTCCATGAAAAATGTAACGTTGTCGTGAATGCATGTTTTTGACATTGTTGCTCATGTGTGCACTGCAATTTCCCTCAGGTTCTGGTAATGAAGGGTGGGTGTATTGTGGAGGAGGGTACGCACGATGAGTTGATCGCCATCAATGGTGTTTACAAGCGCCTTGTCCTGAGGCAGTTGGCAGGTAAGGGTGATCAAGACCTGTTGATTTCTGGCACTGGCAATGCCCTTCTTGGAACAAAGCCAATCAACGCCGAAGATGACAGCAGTAGTGAGGCGGATGTCAACGCCACCGAAGATGACATCAGCCGTCGGACAGAGGTTACTACTAGTACTAGTGCAGCCTTGTACACAAGTACTAAGGTTTAGCTGAGACAATTGCTAGACATGCGTGAGTACATGCTTGCAGCGTGTTTTAGTGAATACCTGCGCAGCTGCTGCTGCAGTGCCTAGCTGCGAGCTCACCTCTCTGTGAGTTATCGGTCTCCTTACCAGCTCTCTCTCTCTCTCTCTCTCTCTCTCTCTCTCTCTCCTTCTCCGTCCCTGCCCCTTCACCTGTACCCATCTTCCGTCCTTGGCCTCTGGGCCTGAAGAGTAATGAAATTGCCCCAATTGGAAAATCCCAACTTTTGCACTATTTATCCTCTCAAAGTCTATTCATGCTATTGTGTGTGCTCTGTTACATAATCTACGTTGACTCTAAAACAATATTTATAGTCTATGCATGTGCTGGCAATTCAGTACGCACATTCACATCATCCTCTAGTCATAAGATTAGTACTCCTGGTGGTGTGTGACCGAGTTGCCACTGCTGTCCCTGCTCTCCATATATGCATAGTGTTACGACAGTAGTGGCCGGTCTGGCCTTCGTACCGACTCGAGTATTTCACAGTAACCGGTTAGCCATATTACAATATTTAGTATTATATTAAGTATTATATTAGCAGCTGTTTTCTACCTTTTCTTACCACTTGTATGTTTTGAACGGATTTTGACACCTAGGTTGTCTGGCAAGTTTAATTGTCAGTGTTACTCTGCACGTCTGAGTGCATTTTTTTCGAGTTGTTTACTTTCAATATTTTTTTCGTTTTCTCCGTGTGGGTCTAGAGCTTTCTGGTTTAGATGCTGTTACAAGATAGTAAAGATTATAATGATTATAAAAATCTGTTTCAAGATCTTTCGTTCTTGTGGATGAGTGTGTGCTACTGAGTTTTAATTTTAATTTTCAGACTGAAATGCACAGTCCAGCAGAGAACGTGAAGTGAAGACAGAGCCAAGGGGAAGACATGACAACACAGCAAGTGTGGTGCAGCTATACTCGACAATGCAGGTGTGCACATGCAAAACAATGTGATGTGTGCATATTGCCGCACCGCACCACAGTCCACTACAGTAGACTGGAACGCCCCCGGCCTGCATGTACAGACACAGTGCATTCATGCTTGCAGGTGCACCGGGCAGTGGGCACGCTGATCAGCTGACCAGCAGAGCTACACTTACCTACAGTATGTTCACCACACCCAGTTACTGTTAACTGCATTGGGAACTCGAGTCGTGGCCTGGCACGGGGGAAACATGGATGCAGTGAATGGGATTTTTTCGGTCTTTGACCCCTTTGCTGGTGGGCTGATCTACTCCCCTCCCACCGCTTTAGGAGCTGCATCTGCGCTTAGATCTTCAAGTTGCAGGGTGCCCCGGGTGGTGTTCCTACGGATGCTGAAAACTCAGTCTAACTTACTGGGTCTCAAGTTACTGAGTCTCAAGCGAACAGTGATTTTAATACCACGATAACAAGGTCCAGTGGAGTCGCGCGCCCAAGACCGTTGTTTCCAAGGGGTTAGCCTGGGACGTTCTTATTTTCAGCAATCTGGCTGCGTTCATATAACACGTTCTTAGAAACAAAACCGTACTGAATCATATGTACCCACAAGCTGCCAGAAAACCAACAGTGTAACACCGCCGTTCTTAGCTTTAGGCTGTGGCGTTCTTAGAATTTCAGGCTGGATGTTCTTGGGCTCCACGTTCTTCAGCGCGCGACTCTGCTGTATGTGCGATAGACTCACTCACAGCAACGTAGATCTCGCTTTGAAAGCACTTCATAATAATAATTTTCTTTTTCATATTTTTATGTAAGCAAAGGCTGTAACTGGCAGCATTGTAAAACACTTCCCACCATACATTGTATAAATAAGATGATCACAAGCTAACCTAACAGGGTCAGAACAGCAAGCTGTCCGGAGATGGAGTAAAAATAAGATGACACATGTAGTTGCCAGACATCCTCAGAATTGGTTCAGGTCGGCATGGTTACAGGGAGTAGCATCCATACACAGCAGTACAGGTTTACGCTGGGTTGAAGATCACTAGTTTCTGTCAGACACCTCCTTCCTAGGTGAAGTGTTGCTTGTGGTGTAGACAACTTTGCCTATAATCAGTGGCAGAGCCGGAATGGACAAACACACACACACACACACACACACACACACACACACACACACACACACACACACACACACACACAATGCTTTGTTAGGCCATACCAAACTGTACATTGGTAAAGAAAATACACTGGACATGATTCATCCGGTAGAGTTGTGCGTGGAAGAATGTGGAAACCAAGAATGTCCAACCTGAAGTACTCCACATACATACACACACACACACACACACACACACACACATGTGCGCACGCGCACGCACACACACCAAGGGCGTCGGAAGCGGTACGACTGGTACGGCTCGAGCCGTACCACTTTTGGCTCCAGGTGGTCCACGCGGAACGTCCAAATCCGGTGTAAAAAAAATGGAGGTATCGAGTTTGTACATGACCACGCGTGATCGTGAGCTGCGATCCGTCACCGGTGCACCAGTCAGGTCACTGGGACTCACTGCACCGTGTAACGCGTAGACTGTCGACTACGGAACTTTGTACCTTTGGAGACCCTCTGAGAGGGGTATTTTGAGTGTTTTTTGAAAAAAATCCTGCGGGAAGTCTCCCCCGGACCCCCTCTGAATGTCGAGCCGTACCACTTCCTACCGACGCCCCTGCACACACACGGATGTGCGCACACACACACGCACACATACCGAAGTTTTCCACAGTTACACTTGGTATTGTATAGTATGGTATGTATGGGCTTCAAATAGAAAGTATAAGAATTCTGAAACAAAGGTGGCAGGTACAACGTTACACCTTCAAGCAGCCGAGCCAGGTGGCAACAGACCCAACACTATCTGGCATACGTGCACCCACCATCCGAACTAACTCACATGCACGTATACGCATACACACGTACACACACACACACAAACACAAGCACACATACATAGAAGCCTTACCGGTGTAGTCATAGAAGGTAACAGTGGCTTTTGACGCAGTTAGCTCAAAGCTGGTGAAGCCACCTTTGCTTGAGAGGTGATCCGATGGACCGTAGTGAAAAAGAACAGAGTCTTTTGGCACAGAATCCTGCATGTAATGAGTAATGCATATGAAGATAGACCATAGAGATACCGGTAAGTCATTATGACAGTTCCTATCCAAATAGTGTTGAAATGTCATAAGAAGATTTAGAAGAAAACAGCAGCGGTATAACTAATGCAATCATCGATACGCTTTGTATCGTTGTGCAGGCAATGGTCTGAACACACGCACGCACACACACACACACACACTGACCTTGTGTGCCGTGGAATCATCGATGAGATGTCCAGCACCCGTTACAAAGTAGTCAACGTCCTGGCTATGTGGGTGGATGTGTTGCATGTTATGATCGTGTCCATTGACATAACTGAACAGTTTGAAAAGGGTCACAGCAGAGTTCGGCCATACACGTAAGATCAGATTTCAATCATAACACTAATGACAGTAACAACTACTTTGTGTTTGGACCGACTGAGTGTCGCTCCCCCTTCTTGCGGCAGCCGGGCTTCACGGCCTGTTTTACTACTACTGTGGTAGGTTATGAGTTTGACTGTGATGGGTGAATGTGGCTTGAAATGTCACTGCACTACATGACCTTGTATAGAGACCTGATGAGATGGTATACATAGTGGATAGAGACCCGATGAGATGGTATACATAGTGGATAGAGACCTGGTGAGATGGTATACATAGTGGATAGAGACCTGGTGAGATGGTATACATAGTGGATAGAGACCTGGTGAGATGGTATACATAGTGGATAGAGACCTGGTGAGATGGTATACATAGTGGATAGAGACCTGGTGAGATGGTATACATAGTGGATAGAGACCTGGTGAGATGGTATACATAGTGGATAGAGACCTGGTGAGATGGTATACATAGTGGATAGAGACCTGGTGAGATGGTATACATAGTGGATAGAGACCTGGTGAGATGGTATACATAGTGGATAGAGACCTGGTGAGATGGTATACATAGTGGATAGAGACCTGATGAGATGGTAAACATAGTGGATAGAGACCTGGTGAGATGGTATACATAGTGGATAGAGACCTGGTGAGATGGTATACATAGTGGATAGAGACCTGGTGAGATGGTATACATAGTGGATAGAGACCTGGTGAGATGGTATAGTGGCTAGAGACCTGGTGAGATGGTATACATAGTGGATAGAGACCTGGTGAGATGGTATACATAGTGGATAGAGACCTGGTGAGATGGTATACATAGTGGATAGAGACCTGGTGAGATGGTATACATAGTGGCTAGAGACCTGGTGAGATGGTATACATAGTGGACGCATCCAGTACAAACAAACAGCAGCGGTACTGCGGTATTTATTTATCGTGCGTCCTTCCCTTCCCTTGGCACATATCCCGTGGGCATTAAAAAGCAAAAAGCAAGCTTAACTCCTTGCACAGAGACAGCAAGGTGACTCCTCCAAACAGAGGCACAGCACTGAGTCCATGCGCTACCAATCCCCACTGAGTGTCTACAGTATTCTCCGGAGTATAAGCCACATTGGAGTATACCCTCCACTGGAGTATAAGCCACACTGGAGTATGCGCTCCACCGGAGTATAAGCCACACTGGAGTATGCGCTCCACTGGAGTATAAGCCACACTGGAGTATCTGCTCCACTGGAGTATAAGCCACACTGGAGTATACGCTCCACTGGAGTATAAGCCACCCTGGAGTATGCGCTCCACTGGAGTATAAGCCACACTGGAGTATACGCTCCACTGGAGTATAAGCCACACTGGAGTATACGTTCCACTGGAGTATACGCTCCACTGGAGTATACGCTTCACTGGAGTATAAACCACACCCGGATTTTTGTCACGAAATACAGACATCTACCCATTTAGGGTTACCAATGTTAATTTGGTGACAGCACATCTAGTATCACTGCTAGAGTCGCATCATGCAATACGGTGGTGTTCCTCTTCTTTATAACACAAGCATCAACAAAGCACAGATACACAACGGTGACGTACGCTGTGACTTTGTACTTCTCCAGGAGTGGACGCACATTGTCTACAAGGTACTGCGTAGGGCCGTGCTCTGCAATAGACCAGACTGCACACCGACATTGGTGCAAGAAAGTAGCACAGTGAACCAGCCGTGGCCAGTACAGTGAAGTACACACATCATTTCCAACACGGCAATAGATGTTGCATGCATGAGGGCGGGAATTGAAATGGGAATTCAGTGGCAGTGGAATGTACACTGAGTCCCACGTCCACAGAAAGCCAGCGCACAGGCATTGTATGCATACAAGCTGTAGATTTTGAATCCACTGTTCACTATAACAGTTAGTGTGTGTAGATCCGCAGCGGTGAAGAGTCGGCCATGACTCAACACCTACCAGGATACACGATGTGATGTCACGGTTCTCCTGTTTTACAAGCCACTTCGTCACCCCCTGTACTGTAGTGTTGCTAGCATCCACCCGTCCTGCATGTACGGTATGTATGCCAGAATGTATGGAATATAGCCCGGGCCGGCCCCGGCCGAAGGGGATGGACCTACATGTAGAATGTAAGCACATGTATGCCACCAACCGTGGATGCGTTCAGTTCTGTAATTTCACAAATTTTCAGTGCACTCCTATATTCAGTGCTTTCGGTGCATCTGTTTCATACCTAAAATGATTTCAATAACCGAACAAACACTAACACACATAATCCAATAGGGAACTGCTTCTCTGTACCTAGAATTTCTGTTCACCGAACCTGGACTTTGGCTCTCATACCTAAAGTTTTGAGCACCTAAAATTTCTGAAATTAGGGATCACACACCAACATTTGAACTCTGAGCTGGGTATGCAACTACTTGACTAAGTTTTGGCTTGCTCACTTGTGCTCCGTGGCCTACAAGGTAGAAAGGGGTTATGCCCTACACGGTAGTGTCTGTGTGTGTGGGGGGGGGGGTCTATGCCCTACAAGGCATGGCTTGTGGCCTGTCTACATGGCTGCTGTTCTGTGACATGAGGCCGCACAGCCTGAGTGGCTGGTCAGCAGCACAGCACCACCCTACCTGGATAATGACTGTACATCACCACCCTACCTGGATAATAACCTCAGAACACCACCCTACCTGGACAATGACTGCACAACAACACCCTACCTGGATAATGACCGCACACGTACAGCCAGGTGGCCTGCGATTGTGAGAGCGTCTGCTCCAACCACTGCAGCTGCTGATCGGCCAGACTTTGGTCCTCCAATGGCACGGGTGGCAGTGAGCGATGGACGGGATGCGATAGGCCAGCCAGCAAGACAGTATCGATCATCACAATCTGCACCGTGGCTCCTCCAGGAATGGCCAAAGTCTTGTAGGTACCATGGCGATTCAGAATACACAATGTGTCATTAGAAAGAAGTAATGCAGATTGGGAGAGATTATTATTATTATCATCAAACATGACTGTGTTCAGTACATAGCACCACCCCCCATCCCCCCGGTACATGCCCCACTCCCCTCCCCCCCTCTCCCCCGCTACGTGTACGGATCCTGACGTCTTATAGGGCACACATACAATGTAACTGCTGCATGGTACATGCGTAGCATCACTGCCTGTGACCAGTGACAGCTGCACTAGTAGTAGTACGAGTACAGTGCTGCACACACTAGTAGTAGTAGTAGTACGAGTACAGTGTACAGTGCTGCACACACTAGTAGTAGTAGTAGTACGAGTACAGTGTACAGTGCTGCACACTGTGATCTTACCTCACTGTAGTACAGTTCCGGGAAATACCAACGCTTGCTACGCTTTGTGTAGGCCACCTGGGCCGTGGCGTTGCCGTAGTGATCATGGTTGCCGGCCAGAACGTACCATCTGCTCATCAGGCTGCTGGCGGTGTATACATCCTGCACAAACACAGTTGCAATCGGTGAGCATGATGATGCAATGTGAGCATGATGATGCAATGTGAGCATGATGATGCAATGTGAGCATGATGATGCAATGTGAGCATGATGAATCGTTGGACACAATCATTCACAATGTACACACACCAGGGTATTTTACGACTCCCTGACACACACTGTGCGCGGCATGTGTGATGCTGACAGATGATATCCGAATTCAGCCTGGACCTGTGACTTGGCACAGCCTAGAAGTGTCCCATCCTCATAGACTTGGTCAACAGGCTTTGTGTGGGCCATCAATGAGTAGTACAATACCTTCTCCCTGCTTTTCATGCTCAGGGTTCTAGCCAAATGGTGTGTATGTGTGTGTGTGGGGGGGGGGGGGAGAGCCCCCCCCCCCCCCCCCGGCCCCCCTACCCTGATAGCATGCCACCATACTCATTTTTCGATTTTGTCCTTTTTCAGCTCACACAGCGAAAATGTGGCCACAGATCAATCGTTCTGGGCGTTTGGTGCAACCGTGCGTTGCACTTTTTGTGACAAGGCAATAGTGGAGCATGGAGAAACGGGTGAACTGTTTGTTTCCCCTAACCCTCCCCCTCCCCCAGCCCCTACAATTGTTTCCTTGTTAGAATCCTGATGCTATTGAAATAGATAATAGTTATTCTTCAGCGTCATTTCTGGCATTGAAAGAAGCAAAGTGGTCACATGGTGTAAAGTGGTCACATGGTGTCGGAAGATACTTAGTAGTAGTAGTAGTATTTATTTTATTTACCATCGGATGCCTCAACAGTGATACACACAACTCTTAAGAGGGCCGATAACGGGATAAGTGGAAAGGAAAGGAAAAGAAAGAAAAATAGAAAAAAAATTGGAATTCAGACATCAAGCAGTACAGTAATCAAACACCAACTTTACGCCAACTTTACGGTGGTACGGTCAACCACCGGAAGTAGAATTTACTTGTGGGGTCGGAGTGGCTCCACTGAAATATTTTTCGAAATTTAAAGCCCAAATGGGTGCATTTTATTGATCCATGGGGTGTCGAGGCCCGAGGGCAAAGAGTGGTACAGTCAATACCGTAGTGACCGTAGTGTGTCCGACGCCGCTGGGTCAATACGTGTACGTGTAGGTATGCAATCTCCCAGCACGCTGATGCAGTCATTCTTTTCATCTCGTCATGTATTGTATTATTATGTTTGGTATGATGGCATTCATGTCTGCAAAACCCAGTGCTCAGACTTCACCTGCAACCAAGTGCTGCTGCAGACAGTACAGTCACCGAGTGAGCAGAGCACGATCACGATTATCGCTAGCTCACCTCAAAAGTCTCCTTAAACCTGGGGTCATCCACATTTTTCACTCCCTCGGTGTAGAAGTTGTCGCCTAGGGCGAGCGTGAAATTGGAGTTGATTGCAGAGGCAAGTTTGCCCATCTGATTGGCCACGCTCTTTTCAGCCGGTGTCGTGTATGGTTCATGACCCGATCCGCCCCAATCACCGATCGCCAGGAACGTCAATGAATCAACGACTTCAACCGAAGCTGCGGATACTTGCAGTCCTCCGGCTGTGGCTAGCAAAGCGACCACAACACTGAACGACGCGCTAGCCGAGAGCATGATTCTTCTTGTTTGACGACGACTGCCAAGTGATAATAATGATAAATCCACGCAACAAACCCACTGAAGTGAAGGCACTGTTTTCTTATTTCGAGGCCTGGCTTCTGAAAACTGAACACTTATACTAGTAATAGTATGTCTTTGGCCTGTGCTGCAAATCATTGAAAATGCCCCACAGCTTCACTTCAGCCTGTTCAGGTTCAGTATCGCCGCGTGACCTCTTTGTGATCTACGCCCCCAACCGTAGCCATGGTAGCTGATCTACTAGAGTCTCGGAGTATGCAGGTAGAGTCTGCTGGTCTACATGTCTACATCTACCATTGTACTATTAATAATAAAGAAGCCTCAACCAAAGACATAGACTGATAGAGCACTAGCCAGGACGAGGACCTTAGACAACTGTCTAGGGAAACTTCTACTTCAACTATGTTACTTTCAAACTACAATGCATAGTATTTCAAGTACATGTACATGTACATCTTCCTGTTGTGCACTCAATCTCTGGACAGCTGCATAATGTCACTGTAGGTCTACATCATCACAGTCATGTAGCTATTTCCACCTTGTTAGGTCTCCTCAGCGGAGTTGAGAGTGACTGGCCCAACCGGTCGCAATGAGGTCGTCTATACGATGTATAAAATATATATGTTGGACCGACTATGTAGTGAATGATGTCTACCTAAAAGTCTTTACAGTTGATTCCAAGTTTGAACTGAGTACGGTCACCATACCGGTACCGGTACTACCAGTATGGATTTTGGACAAGTGAACTTTATTTACTGTGAAGCCAATTGGCTGGACTCTATACAGGGAGTGATGTACGTCTAAACTTTGCAGTTGATGTCCTTACAGTTGATTGCAAGTTTGAACTGTATATAGTGGTTTCTTTGGACCAATGGACTCTGTAGAGGGTGCGGACCTCATATAGGGGCTGAACTGCCTACTGAGTCCAACATATGTGTTGCAAAAGAAGGATCCACGAGCATCTTATTATCCATTAGCACTCGGCTGAAGGCCGGAGATAGGCACCCACCGGGCTGGCATCCAGCAGCCAAAGGTGGGGCCATGCATCATATGGATATTAAATATGATGGTAGCTACGTAGGTAAACAACGCTGAATGGCCACCGATCCCAAGTAATAGTTGCTCGTGCTGTTCCAAAGGTCAACCTTCCACTGAGCCATGCTAACAGTCATAAGTCTGCGTACGGATTCGTGTATGCCAAACAGCTCCAAACAGCGCTCAATCCAATCGTGGGGAACCATGTCGTAGGCCTTCTTGTAGTCGACCCACGCCATGGCCAAATTGGTTCTGCGACGCTTACTGTCCGCCATAGCGGCCAGGTCAATGACGAGTTGATCTTTAGTGCCATAAGTTCCGCATTTGCAACCTTTCTGCTCATCAGGCAGCAGAGATGACGCCTCAAGATGGGGTGTGGTCTTATTGCTCAGAATGCTGGAGAATAACTTCCACATGACTGGAAGGCAGGTAATTGGTCGGTAATTGGTGACATCAGCTGCACTCTTGCCAGGGTCTTTCATGATCAGAACTGTGCGACCATGATTCATCCAAGCTGGCACTTCGGCATCCTGCAGACATGCGTTAAGCATTCGGGCCATTGCAGTATACAAAGAAGTAAACTTCTTCATCCAGTACCACTGAACACCGTATGATCTGGGCCTGGCGCCTTCCAGTACGGCATGCCAGCTAAAAACTCTTGCACATCCGTAATGAAAATGCACACCTCATCTTGTCCTTGAACATGTACATGTAGTCTTCTGAAGTTAGTTCTGTGCAGTTCACATTGTAAAATTTGATCAAACATATACATATACTGTAACATGATAATAATACCACATAATTATTTCAATGACAGAAGAGATACTAGTAGTAGGACACTCCCATGATTTTGAAAAATGCTACGCAAAATAGTACGCAAAGATTTAAGTACGATGTTTCACGTGATTCAGAGGTCTGTAGTGTAGAAAAATGATCAGGAGCATCACATTTGCAGAAAAGAAGAAGAAATGTGATGTGAATGTGAGGAAAATGGGCTGTTGAAACTTACTTGTGAGGAAAGTAATACCGGTAGTTGTTTGTCAGGTAGAGGTTGTGGTATCCTATAAGGACGTCACATGGCGACCGAGGGAACTACTCATCGGCTGGTGGAGTACGGGGCCAGAGTTACCTACGAAGGAGAACTGTCGAATTCGAATGGCCGGAAGAAAGGTGTTGGCACACTCACCCTGGCGGATGGAAAAGTATACTCTGGTAGATTCGACAATGGCTACTGTGATGGTGTGGGAGTTCTGACGTATGATGATAACTCTTCATACCGAGGGGAGTTCAGAGAGGGGAAATTCCACGGATTTGGTGAGCTGCGTCAGGGCTCGTCCACTTTCCAAGGAAAATTCGTCACTGGCCAGGTCACCTCGGGCAGATTGCAGACGACTGTTGGCAAACGGCTGATGTCCGTCAGTGGGTCTTTTGCTAATGGCTCCGTGTCGCGTATGTCGGAATCCAGTGTGAACGAGCTTGTTAGCAAGGCAGTGGCGTGTGCCGAGCAAGCTGACAAGGAGGCAGCCAGGTGCAAGTAATCTCTCCAGTCTCATAACAGTCATGTTCACAGCTATCCCCTTGAGGATCATGGCAGCAAGTCAGCAGTCTTCTTCTGTTCAACAGCTCTGCACTGGGTTAGATAAGATGATCGCCGATCAGAATACAATCATGTAGTGCGTTTGGACAGTAACTGGTACATGTACTGTGTAACTGTTGCAGAATGTAGCGAAGAGACCATGCACCTGTAGTGAGACCGTGGACCTGCTGATGAGACCGTGGACCTGCTGATGAGACCGTGGACCTGCTGATGATACCATGGACCTCTTCACCACTGAAAGTCTGAGCAGTGCTTGTTTTGTTGCTGGTAACACCTGCTCATGCATTCTACACATGGCGAGAAAACACATGCACCACACATAGAGACCGAGTGGAGCAAAACTCTACAATTTAACAAGGTAGCTCCACCGCAGTTGAGTATGGACATCGTAATGTGTGTGTGTGTGTGTGTGTGTGTGTGTGTGTGTGCATATTCGTCAGAACATGGGTGTGGCATAATTGTTTGCTTCTATCAATACCATTCCCGCAAAGAAGGTTCCCAGGAGGCACCTGGTGTCGCCAGCTCACTTCCTTTTACCATGGCAGCTGTACTAACTTTAAGCAGCTGGCAGTCTACCGGAGTGAGAGAAGTTCACTGTAGATGACCATGTAGATCCATGCTGGATCACAAGTACTCTTATAATATCTACAAGTAGACTAACTGAAGCTGTAGAGATGCAATCCAAAGTTTGCGACGTTTTTGACACTATTAAATCGATATCAATTATTTCGATGGCGACGGCCTACCATTTTTAAAGCCCTGTCCTGATTAATTTACGAGTATGTAGAACTTCAAAGTAAGATTAATTTAAAACTGTTTTGGTGCTTTCTTGCCCAAAGTCTTCCCTGCCGTGTTATAATCTGTTAATTTTTGTTGTCCGTGACTTTGCTAACATTCATTGAGCCAGCACACTATACGATAAAGTTAATGTACATTTATAGTGTGAGGCGTGTGTGAGGCCAATATGCATTCTCAGTGATCATTCTTATTTTTACCTTAGTTTACAACATACAAACAGTGCAGCTTTGAGGTAAAATTGGCAATTATTTAAAAAAAATGGGTTCGCACAGGGCAGAGAACCAAGTGATATACTTGTAATAATATTATAATATATATATGTGTGTGTGTGTGTGTGTGTCACTGTGTGTGTATGTGTGTGTGTGTGTGTTCCTGTGTGTTTATGTGTACATGTGTGTGTCGTGATCAGTGGCAAGTTGGTGTGGCTCTCTAAGTTCGCTATGATGTCATAATAATTATGAGGAAGCACAGGTGATCGTACCCGTTATACAACATGCGTTGGCATGTCTTTTCCTGCTCGATCACATCATTCCACAACAGTGCCGCACATTATTCTGCATCTGAACTGCTACACGTAGTACCGAGGTTGGTGCATAAAATTGGCTTGAAAGTTTGAAGCTGAGACATACCCTGTGGTGGCGGTGGTGAACTTCCTAATTTACAACTGTCTCTAACTATGTCTATCACGGACAGTACATACAGACTCGCATGCTGCTCTGTGCAACTGAAGCAGCTCTGCAGACCATGGAAAGACTGCGAGTGTGTAAGTTTGTTTTAGAACCTAGATCTGTACGTATTAATTAACTGCATGGCAGTCTTCAAAGTACTAGTGCGTTTGAGATTGGCTAACGCGTTGTGTCACTCCCTCATCTTCCCGCTCACATTTCTACGGAACTGTGGAGCTCCGCTCGGCGTGCTCAAGCGGCGGGTACGTCGTGGAATGGCCACCCGAGACTGCTCTGCAATGACTCCTCCGCCGTTGGCCAGTAGTTCTTCAGTGTCGGACGAGGGTGAGAGGGGCCCAACGGGCAACTGCGGCTGGCCGCTGTGGACGTGGACCATGTCGAGATAGTTGTCGTCCTCGTTCAGCTCTCCGCCGTCGTTCATTATGACATACTCCTGCGGCTGAGGCGATGGATATTGCTTACTCCACGCCGCTGACTCACTAATGGTCATCGGTAGCAGATAATCACTAACAGTGCTCTCCAGTCCCGACGCATTGGAATGCGATGAGGCCAGTAAAGTTGACTCGTGAGATGCGGGTCCGCTCGCCGCGGGAGTATGTTGATTCTCTTTCCTCGACGTGTTGAAAAGGACTTGGCCCGTCCCCGGGTCCTGGGTTAGGTCGGTGGCAGAGCGCGTTGGTCGGGGCAGAGTGGGACGTTGTGTTGTTGGTATCGCGGGTGGTGCGCGCACATCTTGATTCGACGCCAGGCGCTGTAGTGCTACCTGGGGCAGTTGTCCCTGCAGTTGGGCAGAGCCAGGATGAGTGGGGCTGGTGATAGGCCTGCTGTTATCGGCTGACATTGATCTCGGAAGGGTGGTCGGCAGTTCGGCTTTGGCATTATGTGGCAAAGGCGCGGGTGGACGTAGATCAATCGACATAGGTCTTGAGGCATGTGCAGATGTTGACTGTGGCTGCTGCTCTTGCTGGTGCTGCGGCTGTTGATGGTGATGCTGCTGATGATGGTGCTGCTGCTGTTGATGGTGTTGAGGTAGGTGTTGCTTAGTGAGCGAGTGGTCTGCCCCGGGTTCGTGCATCTCAGACGGTAGGGGCAACGGTCTGCGTGCCGCCGCCGTGCTTTTCTGCTGAGTGTACTGCACACGGCGAGCTAGCGACTCCGATTCGAAGAGCGGGTTGGTGAAAAGTGTCGTGTCCTCCTCTCTGTCGCTGGCGTGCATGAGCTGATGCGCGGAGATGCTGAGGCGTACCTCGCCGGCCTCCCGCTGCCGACGCTGCTCTTCGCGTCTCGTCCGCTCTGGCACACCGCGCTGATTGTTCTGCGCCGGACCCCTGTGGTTATCCCTCTTGCCACTGTCCTTACCCTTGCGCTTGGCAGAGGAGCACGAGATGGCGGTGACTGTCAGGGCTACCAGCCAGCCCAGTCCTCCTCCGCCCACCACCGCCCAGAAGAGTGTTGTATGCCCAATCAGTGGCACCACGCAGTCACTCTGGCCTGGATCAGGGCTTGCCGAGGCCGCAGCACGTTGTGCTGATGTTGCACGATCCATGGCGGAAGCGGCGGTCGGACAAGTCAGGGGTTGACCTACACATAGCAAAAAGAAAAACCAATATTCACAAGTCTGAGGGACTGAAAAGGGGAAGATTTCGAATTTTGA
This sequence comes from Sycon ciliatum, assembly GCF_964019385.1. Classification (NCBI taxonomy): domain Eukaryota; kingdom Metazoa; phylum Porifera; class Calcarea; order Leucosolenida; family Sycettidae; genus Sycon; species Sycon ciliatum. The sequence continues at coordinate 76,071,755 of NC_088643.1, read as the reverse complement.
AATTTCCAGGGGAGAGACGGCTTAAGAATGGTACCAGTATGATGGCTGATTGGACCATACTGAAAACACTGAAAAGTGAAAATTTTGCGATGCGACTATCACATGAAGCCTCATATTTCAAAAATTGCAAGTAGCAACTTGGGCAGTGATAGCAGACAAAGCGGATTGCTTCTAACGTTACGTGGACCACACGCTTCATGCCCTGCTATCTGGAGTCGCACACAAGAAGCATATTGGCAGTCTCCTCGTGTGCTCATGACGGCGATCGTGAGTTGGCCAAAAGTCAAATTCGGCAGAAGGAGTGCTGCCGCCCACGTAGGAGTAACCAGCGCCTCTCATATTTCCCTTCATATACGCATGCTGCAGAATACTGTACCAGAAAGCTGTTTGTGTTCAAGAATGGCATGTGAAATGACTGGTCAGAAAACCCTGGATAGCCACAGTGCAAGCTGAAAGTGCTCTCACAATGATGTCCATACCTGCCAGTTTCAGCTCGGTTCTTGATGATAGGTTGCCATTGTCAGCCCTGCAGCGGACGTGTGCGATTTTGCGCCGCAGTAGGTCGGTCATGTTTAGTGATATGGTGCTGATGGTTAGCGAGTCGCCTTGGTCTTCTGTCACATTCTGTGAACTAATGCCGGGTCCGACACGGTGGTCAGTCTGTGATCCAACCTGCCCACTTGTCCCGGCATCGATCATCACCCCTGACCAAGAAATTCTCGTCGAGCTGGAGTTGCCCCTGATGGCGCAGGTTAGAAGCACTAGCGAGGCAGATGCAATACTGTGCTCATCATAGTAAGTCGTGGCCGGTAAGCTCACGATGAATTTGTCTGCAGGTGGTAGTTTTAGTGAATCAACCAACAACAAATCACATACATAATGTTCATACCTTACAGTGATCAACTCAGAAACATAGCAATGTGATACACATACAAACTAGCAATGCAATGAACACTCAATTACTTATTGAAACGCTATTTGAGCTAAGATCAGTTCTAGGAATTATTTCGAAAGGAATTCTCAAATTTGCAAGTTTGAAATGATAGGTTAGAATATCTGGTTAGGCCTGGTGTTTATGTGTCTTAAAAATGACAACAAAGATTCCGGTACTAACAGTGGTGGAATTTGCTGTTCGTTGTGCCACTAGTACAGAGGTAGATATAAGACAGGTGGGTGGATGCATGGATACATATTGGGGGGGGGGGGTGTATGGAGAGATTGCTGGATACAGTCAAATGGATGGATGAGTGGATGGTGTTCAGATGATAGGATAGATAGACGAGTGCTGGGTTGATGATTGGGCGGCTGGATAGGTTTATCGCCAGACAGATAGATGGATGGATAGATGGGTGGATACTGGATAGATAATTGTTCATGAGTGGACAGCAGGATAGATGGGCTGATGGATGGATGGATGCATGGATGGATGCATGGATGGATGGATGCATGGATGGATGGATGCAGGGATGGATGGATGGATGGATGGCCAGATGGGTGGATCACTAGACAGATTGAAGTATGGTTGGGGGTGGGGGATAGATGGACAGGACGGGTTGAGCGGATGGGTGGGTTGACGGATGGATGGCCAGAAAAATTGAAGGATGGCAGGATAGATGGATATGAAGAGGGAGGAATAGATGGAAGGACTGCCGGATGTATGGACGCAGTTGCGGGTAGATGGGTGGGCGGATGCGCGGACAGTCATGGTATGTATGTATAGACAAGAAGAGAAAGGTACAGATGGACACACAGACAAACCAGTAGGCAGACAGACAGACAGACAGGCAGACACACCGACAGACATACAGACAGACATACCGACAGACATACCCCAGAAAAAAACCCGGAATGCTGGAGTTACTACAGTACAGATGTGTAAACAGTGTTAGCGTGTTACGGTGCAACGTCCCTCGTTGATGTGCTCACCTTCAGCTAAACTGGCCCCTTGCTGCAAGATCACGACCAGCATTATCAGTGTGCTGATCAGTGGCATACTCAGCCAAGTGATAATCATGCGTCTACAGACAGGGCTAGGGCTGCACTGTATATGTCCAGTCCATTGGCGCTGCATGCTGTGATCTTAGCCGCATCCACGGTGCACGCACAGCTATTTGTCTACAGATGACGCGATGCTGACTACGAGTATGCACATGCACACACGTAGGTGGGGACCATGCACACACACACACGCACACGCATACACACACACACACAAACTCGCGCCCGCGCGCAAGCACACACCACAACGTACTACCCCGTGCCACTAGTGCAGCGATTCCCGGGAGCGCTACTTCGCCGTCGCCTGCACACCCACTGCGGAGGGAGGTGAACAGCTGGTCAGATGGTTTCTTGTCGCTCTTATTGGTAGCACGCACGGTGGCGAGAGATCCAGCTTGCCTCAAACAGAGGAATACGTAGATAGCCGATAATATTATTATAAGATCTCCAGTTCCCGACTGCTCTCAGGAAAGTGCCATTGGTGGATTGCGACCAGTCAAAGGAGCGCTAATACCGAAAAGGAAAGTCCTCTCACGACATCAACCATGAACTTTCTCTGTCCTCAGATTCTATCTTTGATCATATAATGGGTTTCACAAGCAAGCTGATGCTCCGGAGGAATCAAACAGCCCATTGATTGGAGCGGACGAGCACGAGAAAAGATGTTGTCCTTGTCAACGGTGTGCTAATAATATTGGGCGAAGAAAAGATTTTGTCCTTGTCAAAGCTCTGGTAAAACACTGCTAATGTTCGCGAATGAGTGTGATTCGATGCGCATTCATATGACAGGGGATCCATCGATGACACCTTCGAAATCCGCACGTAGTCGTTCAGAGGGAGAGAGACACCATTTAGACTACTATTCATATCTCTATCTCTGAATCACGTAGATCTACGCTTTGATGGGGAAGTGCCAGAGATCTGGTATGTTATGAAAACACTATTGCCACAGAAATTGGCAAAAGAGTGCTGTAGTAATATTTTCAGTCTTCCACTAAAACTTGCCCACGGTGTAGATCTACCCGGTAGACTGAGGTAGTGAGGGGCCCGTAACGTCGAGGTCGGGATAAGAGGGATATGGGTGTATAATACTATAACAGTATTACAGTCAGTAGTACAGTCAGTAGTACAGTCATTTAGACCTACGTGTAGATCTACATGATTGTAGAGATGTGTGTGTGGGGGGGGGGGGGGGGGGGGGTGGTGCACGCAGCACGCCTTTTGATCTGCGCCTGTGGACTTCAATAACTGGAGACAGGTCTGCGGGCACGAAGTGACACATTCTGCAGAAAGATGCAGACTGCTGAGTGATATCCACTCGGTGGTCCTTGGGATAAGGCCTGCGCATGGCCCAAATAAAGCAACGTTGCAGATCCTTGACTCTCTACTACAGTTAGTCTCTACTAGACTCCGCAAGACGACATCGCGTTCATCGGTACTGGATTCCATAGTTTGTGGTGCTGGTCGTCCGGTACATTAGAATTATTATGCTTGTACATGACTGTACTTTTGGGAGCTAGCCTTTGCTTAGCCCTACAGTGGATTATGCCCGGTAAATTGCTGAATTATGCTTTCCATTATGCCCAAACTATAAGTTATGCCAGTGATTATGCTACATGTACATTATGCTGGAATAATGCCAACGATGGTGCTATACTATGCTGCGTTCCAATCTAATGGTATGGTGAACTCAGTACAAACAGCCCTTGGCAGATTATGCTCGGTAAAATGCTGAATTATACTTTCCAGTATGCCCAAATTATGCCAGTGATTATGCTACATTTTGCTGGAATTATGGCAATGATGGTGCTATCCTGTCTGGCCTTGTACCTGCTCAGTATAGGTACATATTATTATACTTACTATCACCATTGCAAAATTAATAATTATTGTTGTTGGCAGTCGTGTCGTCGGCTTACGACGTGGACTCTAGGCCCCTCTGACACTCACTTCGGGCCTTGTATTGTGCCAGTGCGGGGATCATGTGTGGAGGTCCTTACTGTAGACACCGGTACACTACACATGTAGCTGGGGCCTTTGATTAGGTCTCACACACCGGCGTGCTACACAAATCGTGCACCATTGGCGTCCAGGGTCCTCTTCTAGCCTCGCCTACCTCACAGACCGCTCACTGCAAGTGGCCATCTGTGGCCAGAGCTCCAACCGGTTTCCCATCTCTGCAGTGGTGCCACAAGGCAGTATACTCGGCCCATTTAACTATCCATTCGATGATGCTGGCGGTTGCCTGGCACCAGAAACTGACCGATGGGAACATTCGCAGACAACACCACTCCGTGCGCTTGTGCACAAGCACGTCCAGACGCCGTGAACAAAGCGGAGAACCTGCAAGTAAAGTTACTTGAGGTAGTTTCAGTCAATGCCCTGGCAGGGCCTGCATGCCTGGGGAACGAAGTAGCCAGTGAAGTTTGAGCCTTCCAAAATCTCAGCGTCTCCACATCTCCAGCCGTCGGCAGCATTGGCATATGCCGGCTCCCACGTTTGGTGGTGAGGTCATCCCCCAGCAGCAGCAACTGAAGAACCTGGATGTCACGCTTGACTCCAAGCTCAGGTTTGGCGCCCACATCCGGACAGTTGCGGCCCGGGCGAACTGACGCATTGGACTGCTGTACAAGGCAGCTCGAGTCCTGGACGGTCCTGGCAAGTTGTCGTGCACCGTGGCTTCGTAAGGCCACTTCTTGAGTATGCTTCCCTTGCCTGGATGGGAGCTGCTCCCACCAACCCGGAGCACCATCGGCGCGCTCAGCGACAGACCCTGCACATCCTGCTGGGGCCCAACGTGCTGCTGTAGAGCCTCGAGGGTTCAGGCAAGGCGGACAGTGGCAGCATGGTCATTCCTGTACACGCTGCTGTGCCTGCCAGGTCCCCCTCTACCCACAACAATGATTCCTCCTCGCCTCAATGCCCCTGTTGAGCCTGTAACTTGCAGGCAATGTCGGCAAACCGCCGGCCATCCATACCAATTTGCTAACACTCTCCCCTCAGCGTACATTTCCGTTCAACATCATTGACACCTGGAACACGCTCCCGGCTTCCCTATTCACCAAACCACCATCCCTCAAGAGCCTCCAAGCTTTCAAGGCAAATGCGCACCACTATCTTCGCCGTAGCCATTGGCTTTGGGCCACTAACTCTCTCTAGGAACACTTTAAATATCAGGATGCATGCTCCCCTTATACATTCCTGTACTCTACTCTCTAGACTCACAGGACTGCTGTTGCGGTGTTGGGCAACCTTTTCATCATAGCCTGTTCACTTTCTTTCTTCACTTCAGATTAGCGGTTATCATTGCCAATAGTCAATACACTGCTGTCGTCTCTCTGCAATCCGTTGCGCCTACCCGACCAATGACATGTATTACTCTTCATCAGGAAGCCGTATTATACTACTCCCTGCTCTTCTTTACAGACAGTATTATTATTAGTTTTGCATAGAGAGGTACGAGGTTCCGGAGTACGATTTTCCGTGCCAAAATCTGTAGTCTGTGTAGAGCTACATTGTAGGCGCTACGGATTTTTTATACGTCGTTTTCGGGTAGTGAAATGTTCCGGAGTACGGCTCGTACGATCGTATGTATATCGGGCTCTCCGCCTTCTCCGTGAAAATAAGAAAAAAGCGCTCGTTCGCGCTCTCCGCCTTCTCTGTGAAATAATAATACAGTTGTGATCGAATCCATGTGGTCAATGCATTCTAATCTAGGTTGCTAACATAACAAACCAGACCAGACACGGACCGTCGGTATGGACTCATGATTGTATGTAGGTGTGAACAAGTTAGTTTCTGGAAATGTTGTGATGTTTGGTTTCCGCACAACATTGTCGATCTGTATGTTTGCACTAGCGTGCAGCTGAACCAACGCAGCCGAACCAACGTGGCTTGCAATGCTTTGCTAGGTTTTTCTTTCACTATCTTTTTGGTCACATATAATACCGTATACTTTTCTTACTCAACAGAATCTTAGAACGAAGAAGGAGCGGTCGGTTGTTGTCTTTGGCGGTGTGTCGGATCATAGTGCATGCTACTAGGCGCCATTCGGTTACACAGTCATAACAAAATGGATACATGAAGTGAACCAAGAACAGTTAGCGAATGGCAGCATCACTGACTGCCTGGAGCACAGACGAATCCACACTACGTGTAGGCTGCAGCTGGTACATGCATGTGAACGATTGTGGATTGTGGGGACCATCTCCCTGCGGGCTCCGAACTATGTTACTTGCCACCTATGCGGATACGACCCTCTACCAGTGCCTGTCTGCCACATCCGACATCGCCGACTCCACAGTGCAGCTCCAAGCCGCCATGGACAGTGTCGCTGAGTGGGGCGCAGACTGGAGAGTGACATTTGAGCCATCCAAGTCTCAGGCGATGACCATTGACCACCGTAAGCCACCCCCACTGGCCAGCCATGCCACCAGTACTGTTTGCAGGAGTTGCCATCCCGGAGGAGCGGGCTGCTCAGTGTCACGTTTGATACTCAGCTGTCCTTCTCAACCCACCTCCACTCCATTGCAACCAAGGCTGCGCAGCGGCTCCATTTCCTTGCCAAGGTTGCCCCCGCCCTCCTCTGAGTCCTAGACGCCGGAGGTCGCACAACTGTGTACAAGGGGGTTGTCCGCCCTCTGTCTCTGATGGAGTACTGCTCCTTGGCGTGGATGGGCTCCAGTACCTCCCGCCTGGACAAGATGCAACACAGGCCGCTAAAGATCATCGGCCCCGGAGTTTGGCTTCCCAGCCTGGAGCACCGCAGAATGGTTGCATCCCTGTCGCTCCTCTTCAAGCTATCGTATCTTCCCCCGGCGAATCCGCTTTAAACGGCCATGCTACCAGCCCCAGCCGACCCACGCCCTCCGTGCAGACCATCGACCAGGCTGGCTACTAAGACTGCTCAGCAACACTCCCGGCACAAACCCGAAGTAGCCTCCGCAATGGGTTCCCCGATTGCGCCATCCCAACGTGGAACAGCCTGTCAGGACACGTCTTGCAATCTGCACCGCACCCACAACAGCTGCAGTCCTTCAAGGAAATGTGGCAGAGAGCAACTTGCGCTCTTTAAGTTCTGATTGACCCCCATTTCCCTATCCAACATATCTTTTAATCGTTATCCTTCTGCAGTGGATGTGTGGGCGCTAATACTGGGCGCTGCACTTCCGTATACATGTCTTGCTCTCGTCTTGTTTTTCCCCCTCTCTTATGTCTTTCTCTATTTTTCTTGGCGCGCTTTGTCTGTGCAGACGCCGGGACCACCAAGGTCGGCTGAGCAGCAGGGCCCCGTGCCGCCACCACTTTCCGCATTCATTCCGGAGCATAGTGGACTTAGTACTAAAAAATCGACCTCCCCAAACACCACTCGCAGTTACTTCGAGCCTGGCATGGTCTGCTGTCGACTCTGAGGAAGTCCTGTTTCGTTCGTCAGTGCCGCGGATACGTGTGTGGTCACTGGCCTCAGTGGTCTGGGTGTAGGTACCAGTACCGGTGTGGGTGCGCAGTATCCTGCGGAAAGCTGGTCAGTTCGAACTTGTAAGGCGGCGTCTTTGGCGGTGCTGGGATTGACTGGTCGAACGGACGGCAATGACCTGTAGTAATAACCATTGTCAAATGAACAGCAAAGCCTCGCCAATCGGCCCAAGCACTAAAGCCACAGTTCTAGAAGCAAGCACAGTGCAATGGGATGGTGTATGCTAACTAGCAGTGCAATGGGATGGTGTATGCTAACTAGCGTACATTTTATGGACTTTTTAAACTTAAGTTGAAGTCAACCTCGTGGATACGAACCTCGGGTGTAATAACAACTCGCCGACGACGACATCATCTTCAGACGCAGTGACCATTTCGACTGCTTACTTTCGACCTCTGGAATACCACAGCCCACGAACAACGACATTTTTTATCACATCTGACGGCTCCGCTGACCTCAGGTCTCAGCATCACGGCCAAAATAGCGCACTGAATACAAAAGCGAGAAGTGTAAAGGTCAAGAAACTGAAAAATAAAGAAAATGTGTGTGTGTGTGTGTGTGTGTGTGCATGCGTGCATGCGCGCATGTGTGTGTGTGTGTGTGTTTGTGTGTGTGTGTGAGTGTGTGTGTGTGTGTGTGTGTGTGTGTGTGTGTGTGTGTGTGTGTGGCTGCAACACAGAGAACAACACTATCAACTAAATACACTTAAACTGCTGTGTAGAACCGGTAGCACCTCGAAAATGCAGCAAGCAACTGCTGTTTGCTGAAAGATGCTGTACATTGTGTTCATGACCTCTAACCTCGTGTATAGTCAGAATGTACTGATGCTGCGGCCGTAGAACATATTTCCGTCTACCTGTGTTCTTCACTGTACACATGATGCCACAGTGTGGCTCTGGCTTCCGTTTGCCCCTCGCTATCCATGGCCAGTGCCTATCTGACTCTGTCACACTCTCCGCGGGAAGGCAAGACTGCATATCAATTCCCCACGAGCCAAATGTTAAAGCGCTGGCATGCTTAAAAGAGCGAAAGTAGTTCAGGGGACTGGAAAAATCCGACGGGATGCTCAACACCTCATCGAAATCTTGGAACATAACCCACTCAGTCTGTATGTGTCGGTTCAAAGTCAGACAGTCGCATATGGCATAATTCTGAGCATAGTAATACGGTCGGAAAAGGACTTGTGATGCGATGTCTAAGAGACTTGCATGTGTGTTGGCATACTGGACACCCTGGTCAGCAAGCTGTGCAAGTGTCAACGACGGTGTCATGGTGCTGTAGATGAAGGCGTGCTGCACACCAAGTTTTTCCACATAATGACTCATCCACTGTGCCAACCACTTGTAGCGCAGATCGCCGTGTAGTGCTGGAAGGCATACTGTCCATCCAAACACCTTGGTCAGCTGTGGACGAAAGTCAAACACAGGGATGGCCTGTGCCTCATGCCAGTCGTCCACAAGGCCGTGGATTTGAAGTTTGGTTTGTGCCGGGATACTTGCAAAGCTGCTCGGAAATCCTGGACCAAAAGTACAGACTATGGCCATCGGACCAACGTACGCATGATGAATATCCTTGGCTGCATTCTTGAATGTGACGTGTGTAGAATTATATTTGCCAAAGGAACACTGGGATGGGTTTGGTGCTGGTATAGGCCGCTGGACAATTGCCACTATTGTGTCGTTGCTCATGCGGTATGCTTTAGCAACAAGTATCCCATCAGGGGCCTGAAAATTGAACAGACCACCATGCATTGATCCATTGTTTTGAGCAGTTTTACTTTTAGACTTGATCAGCTGCGCTGCGTCCGCCCTTGAAGGACGTGCTGTATGTGTCTGACCGGCGTTAGTCGTTGATCTATGTTCCAATGGCACTTTAACTCGCCTAGCCGGCCTAACGTCAGCGGCTGCAGCAGGACTGGGAGAAGGAGGCTGCACTGACAATTCCCTGAATAGGGGCCGAAGAATCCTGCCGGCTCGAAGTTGCTTCTCTCTGACTGGCACCACGACCAACGAGTATAGCAGTGCCACAATTAGAAACAAGCAGCTCAGAATCACGGCCAGTCGAGCCTGGCAAAATCGGTGACAATGAAACAGAATTGTCCTGAGCATCATGCCTGTACAGGATCCGCGTGGAGACCGTCCGGTCTGTCCTCGCCGTTCAGAGCCACCGACAGCAGTCCGGGGGACTCCCACTGTCCCAGTAGCAGCTTCAAATCCTCCTGAGTCTGAAAAACCATAATGATTACATAGCCGTAGATCTACGTACGTACTGTGTTTGAATAAGACTCGGGAGCTGCTTTTGTGCTTCAAACAAGACGCCAGTCCCGAGTCGGCCAAGTCTTGTTCAATGTTGTGTTGGTTGCTCAACACGGTTATGACTCCAAACCAACCAAGATTCACTTGGACTGGAGGGCACTCCGCAGGAGCACTGCGGACCACAGCCAGGCCAGGAGAGTAGATCTACAGGGATTCAGCTTCTCAAAACGACCAAGGTCTCATAACTAGGTAAACTGCGATGTGTTCTCTGCCAGGTGTTTAGCAGCTCTCACTGGGCAGTGTACTCTAGCCTACATACTCATTGTAAAGCTCTCTCGTGTGTTCACACATTTTTCTCAGTTTACTTGTACTGAGTATGTCAGTTTGCCAGATGATTGTACGCGTGGCAGCAAAGCACTCCGATAAATTACATGACACATGTACCGGTAAAATTAATGACGATTATGCACCTGTCAAGAACATAATCTATCAGTGTACGACATTTTACGGTAGCCTTGCTACAACTAAGTTACTTCACCAAGTACAAGTAGATAGTTATCATAGTGAAACTGTAGTCTGATGAATTAGGCTCCGGCGGATTATGCGGGCATACCCCAATAAGGTATGTAATCAAGCACGCTCAGGAGGTCATGATGGCTGAATCTTGCCCGAGCCTGCAGCCCAAGGGCCGTAGGCCCGAGGGCTGCAGGCAAGGGCAAGATTCAGCCATCATGCATGACAGACAGAGCGTGCTTGATTTGATTTCTTACATCGCGAAGCAACATATTAGGGAAGGTCAAAGGTCGAAAGGTCAAAAAATTATTCCCGAAATGACGTCAAACGGTCCGAACATTCCCGAAATGACGTCAAACGGTCCTGAAACTCCCGAAATGACGTCAAACGGTCCTGATGGCCTGATTATGCCCGCGGCGGGAAGATCGCCTATTGGCCATGGCCCCGGCAACGATCACGTGTCATGTAAGAAATGTAAACCAGTGCTGGTTGTGAAAGAGCAGTGCATGGAGCCTTGGAGGAGGCCCAGTCTCTCTTCCAGGGTAGATCTACGGATATCCCGGATATAATCATATTAAACCTGTGAAGGATCACGTTACTTAGGGGCTGCGATAGGGACCTCCCAATTCTGCCAGGAGTATATTAATTAACAACAAATTCCGGAAGTCACTAGTGGACCGATGAAGTTTGCCCCTGGCCGAGATAGCTCAGAGTCAGCCCCAGGCAGCATATTCCGCTTTGTGCCAGGCCATACGAAGTAAATGGTCTTTTGTACCGGTATGCCGGACGATGAAGGTTTCCGAGCAGGCATTGGAGCCACTGGAAAGGGCCATCCACCACAAGCTGATACCGGCCATTACTGGCCGTTCCTCCCCAAATGACTCTATGAGGCGCCTTTTTGCATTGCCTTGTCCCATTGTGCAACGAATCAAGAAAGAACCAATCAAGATGTTGAACTGGTAGGGAGCATGCACGTGGAGGGTGTTGTGTCTCATTGGGGAGTTTCGAAAAGCAATGCATGAAGTTTGGGATGAGCGTATGGCCGCCATTGTTTTGGAAGTGCCTGTAGACGATTTGAAAAAAACTTGCCGTGACCTAAATGAGAGAGAGTCGAGTCACTGGAGCACCACAATCGCAAGCTCAGCACTACAGTTGAGTCGTTCACCAGAACTGCGGCTCCGAAAACGCACCCAACACTGGCTGCCGAATCCCACATAAAGCAACGCAGTACGGGAACTTGTTTTGGAAGAGACATCCATGTCCAGAACAACGTCATTTCGGGACTCCCAGAGTCCGATGCTGAGAATATCCCCCAACCGTTATCAGCACTTTAGTTCGAAATGTCGACCCAAAAGGTATTGAGGCGAAGCGCATTGGGAGGCTTTCAGGACCCAAACCAAGGCTTGTGCATGTCAAAGCCAATGCTGCGACAAAGTCCACGCTACTACGAGGTAAATTGCTATTTCTGGACATTGTACATTTCTGGACATTTCGAGTGAAATAATTTTTCGTCGCGTGTAGAGTCAAGTCAGTCAGGTTGATGAAGTTTTTTCTTGTTGTAGTTGACAGCTGGGGTGTCGTAGTTTCTCCTCGTGTCGGTGCCTTGTTGATAGCCTTTTCTTGGGAGGCATTTCGACGAGTTTTGTGGTACTATGTCGCATGAGAATTTTGAGTAAAATAAGAAGTAATGGACGAATCGTTGGCTTCCCCATGTGCACTCCACTTCAGACGCTGTATAGTCTTGGACCTGGTGGCTGGAAGTGTGAAGAGGCCAACTGTAGTCCACCAATAGAAAAAATAACAAAAATGGTGCAGTGTAGGATGCCTATTGACGCTATTTTACTTTCATGTCCAGAATTCCATACACTGAAATTTAGGCCAAAAAATTGGCCTGTCGAAAACATCCTGCTATAAAGTTCTGGGATCACAGCATGAGCATTTGTCACATATTTGGAAAGATGAAGGATTAGGCCATACAATAGATATGAAAAGATATGAAAAATGTAAAACACACAGCCAGTGGGCCTCTATTTTATTTTCATGTCCAGAAATTGCTATTCACCTCGTACAGAACCGATTTGGCCTCGAGCATGGTACACACACCATATACGTGAACCATGACTTGACCAAGCAGCAACAGGAAAACCGTCGTCGAGCCTTACCCACATTTAAAGCGCTACTCAGTTCCATTTGCCTACATTTTCACCAGGTCAAGTCCACTATGACTTCACACACCTTTCGTCTCGAAAATCCACTCCAAGTAACTTCAGTCAAATTGTTCCGATTCTTCGTTCCATGACCGATCTATTATGTGAGTCCTTGTCTTACTTGTTCAACTCTAGTCTATCCACATCACAATTTCTCACTGCATGGAAATCATCAACGGTCATTCCTCTCTTTAAGGGCAAAGGCTCTCTGCCCACGAACTATCGACCAATTTCACTGCTTCATCCCATCAGCCTCCTCTTCGAATCCCGCATAGCCCATCATCTGAACAGCTATCTTCATCGGCATTGCATAATCTCGCCCAGTCAATTCACCTATGGATCAACTCATTCTTTTGACCCATCACATTGCCCGTCTCTCTGATAGAGGGCAGAAGTTTGACTGTGCATTTCTTGACTTCCAGAAAGCTTTTGATAAAGTGCACCATCCCACGCTCCTGAGCCACATGAATACCTTCATGGCGCCAGAGGCACATGTCTGAGTTAGATCCTATTTGCTTGGCCATAGTCTAAGTGCGAAGCTCGATGCAACTCAGTCATCCCAGTATATGCTAAACTGTGGTGTCCCCCAGGGTTCACACCTTGCACCTCCACTTTTTCTTTTGTATATCAATTCCCTTCCTGATATAGTTAACCATAGCTCACCCTTTCTTTTTGCTGATTATTATTAGTATTATTATTATTATTATTATTATCAAATTTTGATAGATGATGTCACTCTTCTAAATGCTCATGATGTATCCAACTCCTTAGATGAGAACCTATCCCACCTCCAGCAGGATCTCGCCACCTGCCAATATTGGGCACAGAAAATACATGGCAAATTCTCTCCTGAAAAAAACTTCATTTTGTCCAATTACAACATTCCTGAATCCTCCTCTGTGTCCATGGACAACGTTTTAATCGGATTTGGGCGCTCTGCTAATCACCTTGGTGTAGAGCTCAGTGATGGTTTGAAGTTCCACGACCACTTCCACACCATCTTCAGGAAGTCCCTAGCAACGCGTTAATCTGTTATGCTTCATGGGCCGACATTTTACCATCATCACACATTGCTCTCTTGTATAAGTCTTACGCACGTCCGGCAATTGAGTATGCCATTCCTGTATGGCCCCTTACTTAGGATCACATCCGCTCGGTTAGAGTCCCTTGATGTACTCCAGGCTAAGGTTTACCGGCGACTCCTGAGGTCTGCGAAAATAGACCAAAATCGAATTTGAATAGATTGTGTCACTTGGAATCCCTGCAATTTCGTCGTATCTTCATTTCTCTGGATGTTTTCATCAATTTCCACCCAGACTATCTCTCTCGCTTTGCGATTACCATCTCACGTAGTGCGCGTAGGCCCAAAAAGCTCATGTTTAACTCACATGGCCGCATTTTCTCATGCCTCTCTTCCTACAGAAAACTGGTGCACTTTGGAATTGTCTCCCACCCCGATTGACAACTTTAGGTTCCCTAACAGAATTCAAGCGTCATTTACGTATTTACATTGCAAAGTATCAGTTCGACTGCACTGGTACATGGTATCCCTTTGATGTGCAATCATTGATTTACACTGCTTGTTCTTTCACTGTATCTTTTGTACAGCATCTATCTTTTTTCCGAACTTATTTTGCACATTTTCTCTTTTCCAACTCCAATCAGTTCTTTGTATATACACAAATAGGAGATCCCCCCGATAGGCGTCAGCCTTTGGGTAATCCTGAAATAAAGATTATATTACATGTATATTACGGATAACCGCAATCAATAATCTGAATCGACATTTGTGTACACTTTATTCATGCAATGTAAAACGGTGGAGACAATGTACAATAAAACGATGAAAATATGAAGAAATAGTGTAGAGAAAAATTAATAAGGATTCAAACAAGTTTTGGAAGCTATCTATCAGCGTCTGTACAAGCCTAATTTGTGTGTACAGAAAGATAGTATAATTGGGTTGAAATTGTTCAAGCAACGTGTCGTGTTTGGTGCGGCCAAGCTTGGCCGTTAATGTTCTAGGTGAAATGTACTGCTGTTATGTGTTATCACTTTGTCCTGCCTTCTTTCTTTCTCTTGTTTGTTCATTTTTTCATTTGCAAGTAACATTTGTTTATGAAGTGCAAGCCTCTTTTACGGGCAAAAATTAACACAATGTATTTTTTATTTTTTTTTATTTTTTTTAATGTTTATTTGAATTCGGATAGCTCAACAGTACAGAAGTACAACTACAAAGAGTACCGAATAGAAGGCCCCGAGAACGGGAAACCAAAAAAACAAAAAAAAACAAAAACAGCAACATCAAGTTACTGATTATGCACATTGCTTGAAAGCAAATCACAACAATGATTAAGAGTTAAGCTGTCTTTTAGCCAAATAGCCAATTTGACGCGGAAATCTGCGATAGTAGTGCAGGACTTCAGGTCGTCTGGTAAATAATTCCAAGCAAGAGCCGATTTACTTGAAAAGGACAGAAAGCCAGACATAGATCTATAGCGATTGATACTCATGTTATGAGTTGTAGAGCCGCGAGTAGTTCGGGTAGACGTACAGATGGGAAAGAGGGACTGCAAGCAAACAGCCGGCTTAATACAGTAACAGTGGAAAATGAATACAAGGAACAAAAATACTGATCGATATTGGAAAGAGGAAACATTGAGGTGGTGAAGAAGTGGCGTGATATTAGCTTGGGGTGATGCGCCACAAGCAACTCGTACAGCGCGCCGGTGGAGTGAGGCTAGCTTGTTTCTATTTTTAGCGGATAGAAACGAAAGGTATACAGGGAGAGCATATTCTAGATCAGGCTGAATAACACCGACAACGAAAGTACGGCGGGCAAACAGGCTCATCTGGCGGAAAGATCGACGCAGTACACCGATCTTCCGTGAGGCTTTCCGGACGACATTGTTAATGTGTTGGTCAAAGGACAGCTTATTGTCAACAACGACTCCTAAGCATCTGGTGCTTTCCACTTCCCCTAGCGTAACATTTGACAAGGTGATTTGCAGTTGTTGCCTTTGTTGTTGTTGCTGACTCCCTGTGGCACGTTTGGGATGGATTTGCATGACAACGGTTTTGTCGGTATTTATCTGCATACCAATGGAGTCAAGGTGGTTGTTTAGTATCTCCAGTGCCGATGACAACTTGGCTTCGGAACGCGCCTTCGACGGATCACTAGAGTAGACTGTCTTGTCATCTGCGAACATCAGTAATTTTGAACCCGCTGTCTCCGCAAGCCGGGGAAGGTCCCTCAGGTAGACATTAAAGAGGGTAGGGCCTAAAATACTTCCCTGAGGAACTCCTCGAGACACTGCAAGACTTGAGGACTGGCTGGCTGGCGTGACGACACGCTGAGATCTCCCGGCGAGGTACGACGCAAACCAACGCAGGGCGCTTGCATGAACACCCATGCCATGGAGCGCAATGAGTAACTGTTGATGCTGGACGCGATCAAACGCCTTGCTGAGGTCGACAAAGGCTACACTGGTAGTCTCTCCGCGGTCCTGGGCCAGTTTCCAATCATTTACAGCAAGTGTGAGCAGTTGTGTCGTGGAACGAGCTGGTCGGAACCCAAATTGGTGATCGTGGAGGTGATTTTCGATGGTCAAACTGTCACATACCTGATTTAGAACCAGGCGTTCCAGAGTCTTAGCCAGAATCGACGTGAGTGACACAGGACGATAGTTCGAAGGAGAAGTAGGATCGCCCATACGGGATTTCAATATCGGCGTGACATTAGCCAACTTGAATTGTGTCGGGAACACAGCAGTGCACAAAGATGTATTAAATATTAGGGTGAGGGAGAAGGCGATAACTGGTGCAACGGCCTTCAGGATGCTCGGGAGAAGACCATCTGGCCCAGGCGCTTTCGTACCGTCGAGTTTCTGAAGGTGCCGAAGTACCTCATCCTCAGAAATAGGGCGAAACTCGTGCAAGTCACACGGTCTTGAGGTACCACTTGGAACAACATAAGCCGGGTTCGGATCTGACACAATACTATGGAAATACCTGTTCAAGGTATCTGCCTGGAGGAGAGGCTCAGTTCTAGGGTTTGTGCGCCGGGTGACTGAGTTGATGGTGCTCCAAAGACGCCTAGGATCTCGCCGGTAATCGTCACAGATGGAGCGGAAGTGGGCATTTCGGAGTTGGCGATAAAGGTTATTTAGAAAAGCGATCCTGTCAGCTTTTCTATTATTGTGTTCACATGGCAGAAAAAACGACATCGCTATGCTACGTAAGTTTCTACGTAAGGTGCTCGGTATTTCAGTTAGGCTACGTAAGTCTCTACGTAAGGTGCTCGGTATTAGATCTACCAACGCGTGGTAGCCGTGTGCTGTGCACGTGCACGGCAGACAGTTGTGCATGCAGTCCGCGGATCCGTGTTCGGATGTGCATGCGCGAGGAACTTCCTTCTTTGGAACTGCTTCTTGCATGAGCTGTTTCGGATATTTCGTCTCATGGCCTGGCTTATTTCGTTTCGGCGCTGCTGAGACCTCCTTTCGCGGAATATTACTCAATGACAGGTGAGTTGACCAGTTGCCTTTGATTCATTTGCTTGTGTTGACTCTTTCATTCAGAAAAAGTGTGCTGATTTTGGGGCGGAATGCAATAAATAATGGAAAAGTTGACAGGATCTCTTCTCTAAATTTTGCTTTTCTGCTGCCGAGCTGCGAGGCCTCCTTTTACGGAATACTCGATGACAGGTGATCTCTAAGTTGACCGGTTTCCTTCGATTCATTTGCTTATGTTCACCTTTCATTTACGGAAACGTGTGCTGATTTTATTCGGATTTAGATCCATTTTTATCCCTTTGCCCTTGTCTACAGTGTGCGAAGAACGCGAGTTCAACTTCTTGACGGTAAGGCTTATGTTAGATGTGTTGTCGAAATACTCATATTCATTGTACATTGGTACGTTACAAGTAAGGCCCTGGTCAGTGGCATACTATCGTTGGCAGTTCCCAATCTGGAGGGAAAGGTTCAAAGACCCATTGACCGAGTTTGCAGAATAAATTCGCATATCAGGGGAAATCTCTATTGTGGAGAGGTTCAGTAACTTGTTTGTTTCATACGAAACAAGCCAATGGGTGCAGTCTCGTCTCGTGAAAATCTCGTACTTGTATGATTGGATTTGTTTACTCAAGTCTGGGCTGTTTGATTTGTGAGTACCACCGAGATTGCACTGCCCCAAATAAAGTTTCGTGCCACCAAAGCAAGAATTACGATCTGCAATCTGTTTGTAGTACCTGTAAGGATGTGGAGTACATGTATCGTACTTTCTCTGTTGCTGTTTCAGTTGCCGTCATGTTGCTAAAGAAAGGTTTAGTAGAGAGGTTCTGCAAAACCAAAATTCGAACGAAGTTCCGCGACAGTCCTTGCGAAAGTGTGTGCGAATTTTGCACGAACTTTGCGTTCTGCACATTTTCGTAGTTTGCGCGGGCCAAGTGCACGTACGCCATGACCCGATCTCACGAAAGTTCCTACGACAGTTCATTTCGCGTTCCCTGCAAGTTTCGCGTCCAAAGGTGCGAAGTTTCGCACTTCATGATGTAGAGCGAAAGTTTGTACGCATTTTCGTTTTGCAGAATCTCTCTAGTGACTCAATTGTTTCATACGAGACGAGTCAATGAGTTGGTGTGGCTTAGAATCTTTCGCTGTAGAAGAAATCCATTCGTATGTCTATTGGAGATATAATTGTATTCTCTGGTTATAAAATAGGTTAAGCTCACAGAATAAATACCATCGGTCCTTTGGTGTTCGTCATAAAGAGGTTCGACTGGATATCATTCATACTCACCAAAAGATGTGTAAGATTTTATGTGGAGTGCCTTGTTTATCTCTCAGTACCTCCAACCATAGCCTTGCCCCTTTTCTCCTCAGGATCAGTGTAGTTGTTGGAACGAGGTTTTGGACTCAGCAATGTATTCGTTTACATTCTAATACATGTTTATTGTTCCTCCTTTGCTGTGTTGTTTTAGAAAATCGTGGATTAACAGTTTGAAGTCATTGAACTACTTCCAAAAGTTGTATCGGCATCAACAGGATTACCATTTCAGTGCAATATGATGCAGGATGACCTTGTCACGATAACCCATGATTATAAACCATTATGAACACAGAATCAACAAAAACATCTGGCTACATTTCTCAAATAAATCTGATCAAGGGTGGGGAAAACTGAAATATCTGAAAGGCAAGACAATTTTATGATAATGACAGAGTCATGAAATTCTGCAACAGCAAGTTGCAACATGCCCAGAATGACCTCCGTATAAAAAAAGTATCACCACCACCAGACCACGACTCACATGTTTCCCCGCCGAAGAACATGCATTACAGTAAAGTCGCGCGCCCAAGAACGTTGTTTCCGAGGGGTTAGCCTGGGACGTTCTTATTTTTCAGTAATCTGGGCTGGCTGCGTTCTTATAACACGTTCTTAGAACCAATCCATACTGAATCATATGTGTCCCACAAGCCGCCAGAAAACCAACACCGACGTTCTTAGCTTCAGGCTGTGGCGTTCTTAGTATTTCAGGCTGGACGTTCTTGGGCTCCACGTTCTTCAGCGCGCGACTCTACTGTATGCTAGTGCCATTTTCTGCAAGAAAAGGCTTGCACAACATGCGTATAATACGGTATTGATGTGAAGGCCATCATTTCCATTATTCATTTTATGATATAGGGCATTCCATTAATTGGTGACAGAAAAAAACAAAAGAAATTATAGCAATAAAAACTGCTTTATGGCAGTTTTCTAAAAAACGTTATTGTGTTCTAGTCCATGGACCTCGTCTAAAAAGTAAGAAATTAACGAAATGTGATAGCCGAAAATTAAAATTTCACACAAAACCTCACAATAATCACACACAGAATGAAAAGCTACATGTACCGTAGAAGACCTTTTCTCCTCGTGATCCTCTTTCCTATACATGCATGTTGCCAATTGTTGGTGCAGTACAAGTTTAGTGTTGAAAGCAGCATTTCAAGTGTTGTGATTATTGTGAGGTTTTGTGTGAAATTTTAATTTTCGGCTATCACATTTCGTTAATTTCTTACTTTTTAGACGAGGTCCATGGACTAGAACACAATAACGTTTTTTAGAAAACTGCCATAAAGCAGTTTTTATTGCTATAATTGCATTTGCTGCGCAAAACTTTGAACTCCTTCTGTAGAACCGTACTACTGCAGTCAGACGAGCGGTACTTTCTGTAGACGGTTTTACGTCGCCTAATGAGAGCTAGTAATTCCGGTGTCATGAATGGGCACTTCTTCCTTTTTCCAGGGGATTGTCTCCGTGATATTATGTAGGGTGCAACCACATCCAAGGCGTCTTCAAATTTTCCTTGCCACTCTTCTAGCATTACATCGACCGACGGGGACGAGAAGGAGCCGAGATCAGAAATTGACAATAAATGAGAGAGATCAGAGGCAGAGGCCTTAGGCCCTTACTGTAATCACGGCGGCGGGATCGATATATTTGTCCTTGTGTTGGAATTGACTTCGGAAAAATAATACTGGTGTGAACAAACTCATGATCGGTGAACTCACAGGAGTGAACGCTTCCGTGCTCAACACAATCCATGTTCGTTAGTACACAGTCGAGAAGTGTTTTAGATGTAGGTGTGATCCGTGTAGGGTGCGTAATCATATTCTTCAGATCAAGGGGAAGTAGCAGGTATGTGTTCAAATTGTCAAAATGATGCGTTTGAGGGGACAAGAAATCAACATTTAAGTCGCCCATCAGAATGAGATCTTCGCCCTGAATGTCATACATGACTTGCTGTAAAGATTGCCAAAAAGCCGCCGGTGCGGACGGTGGCCTGTAGAGACAGCCAATGAGGAATGATTCACCTGCTTCTCGTTTTTTGGAACGCAACCAAACCATTTCCAGGTCGATGTGCTGAATCAACATCCGCTTAAACCCAAGTTGCAACCTGCTGTAAATCACTACACCGCCGCGCTTTTGGCAAGGTGTTCCATTTGTACAGGAGCAGTTGTAATTGCACTTTCTGTCGAGACGGCGCATTGAGAACCCCTGGATGTCGACTTCTGAGTCCGAGATGCTGTTGTCGAGCCATGTTTCTGATACTGCTAAAATGTCTAAGTTATGGACCCGGACAAGCTTGGACAACACGAAAAGCTTATTTCGCAAACTACAAATATTAATATGACCAATAGATATAGAAGAATATGTAATGCAATGAGGGGAAGGGTGTGAAGAACTTGCGTGGGGCACAAAGGGTTGGGCAAGAGGATTTAGATTTGATCTGACTTCAGTCATTGTTTCTCGTCCGTTGAGTAGCGACGCTGGTCTTCTCTGCCTGAAGTGCGATCATCATCGGATTTGAATCTCCAGGGTCGGGCAGAGACGTTTGACGGCCAGAAGTCGGGTTTGCTGACTGTATCCATGTCCTTTGCGTCTATCAGCACATGTGCAAAAGCGGTGCCAAAGTATTTGGATTCTGAAATGTTGCATGATACGACCTCAACGTCCCGATCCCTGCACCAATGTACAATTCCATCTGCGTGGCAGCCAGGATTAATCCCTCCCACATATAGAGCTGCATATTTGACGGGCTGGACGCCACAGAGCTGCGACTTCCCTGGTGCAGGGGGCGGGGTTTTTTGTAGCTGGAGGTGATAGTGCGCCTAAGTGCGGGTTCCGTACTCCTTGGATCTTCCCCTATCTCTGCAGGGGTGCTGGCGCCATGTGATTTAAAATGCAATACAACATACACTGGAGAAGAAATCAGGAAAATAAACATTTGTTTATTGTTAGCACACGCAATCGTTATTGCTCTCGCTTTCATTGTTAAAATTCACACTTGTAAATTTCACTGCTGTTGTTCTTCGTGTAATTTCTCTAACTTAGATTTTCTATAATAGTTCAATTTTGTTTCAGTGTCCTTTAGTACAACGACGATTCCTGATGAGTGTTGTACGAAAACTTGTTTGAATCCTTATTTTTCTCTACACTATTTCTTCATACTTCGAAGTATTTTCATCGTTTTATTGCACATTGTCTCCACGGTTTTACATTGCATGAATACAAAGTAGGGAGGGCCCGAATATGCTTGCGCATATTTTCGCATATTTTGTCCTTTTGACACAAGGTCGCATAAAGTAGCAAATCTAGCATATTATTGTTCCAAATGTAGCATATTTTGCTACAAGGAGGAAAGAATGGACCGTATGCGTGTTAAAACAAAATGGCGTCACGATTTATTGAAAGTGGTATAGTTGGTGGAACGAGTGTTCAAACCCATTTGAACTTCATACTGTTCGTCTTCTTTTTGACATGCTCTCTTTCCATCGTCCTTAGCTTTTGTTTGTTGAGAGCTGTTTTGGCTTTCTCCTATACCTCTGGGGGATGCCAAGTGATGGTTTTGAGAGGCTGGTGATGGCTGTGAGCGAGAGTTTGCCGATCGGCGTCGTCCTCGCTATAGCGATGAAAATACTAGTTACTGCGCACCTGGCAGATATCACAACACGTCGGAGCGTCCAGGAGCAAAGGAATCTTGGGTTTTCACTGGAATCTAGTTCCACCAGCATCGTGTAGCCCACCGTCGGTGAATGGCGGTCCAGAAAGGTCGAAACTGGTCTTCTGCAGCATCTCGCAGTCCTGCGAGGCACACTGAATACGCCTGTCATGTATTCTACAAATAAAAATCACGAAGTAGTGGACTTTACAGTGATGAGTCTATCCTGTATGCTGCAAAAGACGCAGGAAATGTGACTGGTGTCCGTACACTGGACGCCAATATCATCCCAGTCTTCTCCTGCAGGATCTGTTTGACATTGACATACCGGTATGCAGTGGGTCGACATTGGCCTGGTTTGGCAGCTATCTGCCTGGGTGGATGTAGCAGGTTTGCATTGGCGCGTCGTCCAGTCCGACATTTTCTTGTAACTGTGGAGTACCGGCAGGGTCTGAGAGGTTGCTCGTGCTGTGAACACATCTCTACTGCCTGTCTCGTCCTGGAAGTGCCGTCTCGCCGCTTCCTTGCTCTACAGTCACGCCGTTATTTTGCTTTGTTTCGTGGTGCAGCTCAAAACCTGCCCAAACAACTGTGAGCTCGCAACATGGTATGGACAAATTGCACCACTCATGCTGGTTAACTAAAACCGGGATAGTCGAGTAAGCGAGTTCACTCCCTGGGCCATGGCAAGATCTGTTCAATCGAGTCAGCGCGGGCTATTCCAACCTCCAAGTGCATAGTCACCGATCGATCCATGCGATGGTGGTTGACCTACAAAGAGCCAAGGTCTACGAGTACTACTATTGGATGCTGTCTACATGCAGTCAACAAAATCAAAGTACCTCAGTATGCCCCAGAACAGGGCATGTGCATCTATAGCATGACACAACAGGGGTTCTGGCGGCACCTGTCAAACAAGCAGTAGCGACTAGTGCCAGCTACCTATTGGAGGCTAGCCGCTACAGTCTGTCACTGGAGATAATTATTATGTTCACTGTTTAGACTGAGCACAATCAATGATGCCCAATCAATCTGCCCAATGTGTGTTCTGTTCCACCTAATTATAACGTCCCATCGCATCAACCCTACTACACGCACATGTCGTCACTCTAGCACGACTTGTGTTATTATTGTTTATTTTGATTCGCACGATAAATAGAGCACAATAAACGTTAACTTGACCGAAGGTTAAAGGCGACTGCAGATAGAGGAACACATCGAGGTACAGGTGCCGGCATCAATACAGTATCAGAGAGGTACGCAGAAAAAACTCTCGTAAGCCCAAGGGGGAGTGGTTGATGAGGGATGAATGTACTCTCCACGCTCGTCTACACTGTTCGTGGAAATGCACACATACATACAATAATATACAACATAGCAATAGCATGCACAGAACCGAACAATTTCATGTTCACACATGCAAGCACAGACCTGAACATTAGTACCAAAAGCCGATACAGACAATATCCCCATACACACAGACGCACACACACACAATGTCCCATGTATGCGCCCGTGGCGAGAAAAGCACGCAAATCTAAAAATGCACTGGATGTGAACCCACAGATTTTCTCTAATAGCAATGATAGCGGATCTGATTCTGAATGAAACACACACACAATACAATTATTGAATGCCCATCCGCAGATGATGGCAGGTCCTGAAAGAACAGGCAGTGTTCCAGTGATGGGGAACAGAACTTTGAGTGGCGAGTGAGGTATACACACACACGTGCGTGCGCGGGCACACACCAAAGTATGAAGAAATAGAATCGACATCGTAGTATTCATTGGTTGGGGAATGGAAAGGAAAATAAAACATTGCTGTAGGTTATTGTTGTAAGGACACTGGGAGCACAACAGAAAGGTAAGCAACTTGCTTTGAAGCAAAGAAAGTTATTATTCCACGGATCTCAGAAGGAAGGAACGTTCCAGAATGCTGCACTGGCAACAGGCGGCCTGCATGTGCGCGGCCCCTGCAGTCGGTCCAGCTGCCGGCCTTGCAGTGCTGAAAAGAATGTGCAGTACAGCATGTCACATAGTATCGCAGGCTGGACAAATAGGCGCTGGGAAGTCCTAGTTATGTGCTCACCTACACCACGATGCACCAATCTTCTGAGCTACTTTGGCAACAATTTTGTCCACTTGAGACTCCCATGGGCTGAGCCAGTTGTTGAGGGCTGCATCAAGGTGGACGGCAATGACCGCTGATG